>NC_089845.1:44642466-44954966 GCF_035609145.1 Eleutherodactylus coqui | reverse complement strand
TAACCTGCAGATCCTGCACAAATGTGCGCAAGCTGTGTAAAAACAATAACAAACCAAAATATGGGAACGCTTTCACTATCTTACCCTAAACGCAGGCAATTCATCCTGATAAGGATGTACCTGACCTCGTACCTTAGTTAACCCTACGTGGGACAGGGGAAACATAGGAAAGACAGTAGAAAATAAACATAAACTTAGCTTAGATACAGCAAGCAAATGAATGATCCTGAAGCAAGCTTTGACTGAGACCACAGTCAAAGCTAGACTGAAGATTCAACAGCAATTCAGACCTGCATCAGCCAGACTAAATAGCCCTGACAATTACCCATAGCAATGGCTGAGCATGTGTTACCTAACACCACACCACCAGGGCCAGAAGATGGAGAACCACATGCAAAACCTGCACCAGACTATCAGCATGGCAGCAATTCCAGAATCGCAGCAACACTCTTGGAAATTTGTAAACCTTTTTCAGTATGGTTTTGAGGATATGGTACATTAAATGGTACTATTGAAAAATGCAACTCATCTCACAAAAGACAAGCCCTCATATAGCTATGTTGAAGAAAAAATAAAAATGTGTTATTTTTTTTTAAGTGAGGAGGAAAAAACAAAATAGAGAAAAGAAAAATGTCCGTGTCCTCAGGAGGTTATACTAGCTCATCTAGTACTGATAACCATGACTTGTTGGAAGTCATTCAAATCATTAAATTTTCCCATTTAAGGAGTACCTACACTTTTTTTCAATATACAGAGCAGGAGGCTTTATTAGCATATTCTGTACATTGTTCTTACAAAACCCACTTTTGCTATTGAGCTAGGTGAAGACGCTGCTGAAAAATCCATCTTCACCTAGCATAGGGTGCTGCAGATGTGTCTGCAACTGTTCTACAAAACACCTGAAGACATAACTGTTGTGTTCCCATGTTACAGTTTGTTAATAAGTGTCTCTAATATATATAATATTTTCAAGAGTCCTATGCCCCCAATCTGTTGCACTACCCCTGTGTGTTTTTCTGCTTTCACATCCTGCTCATGAGCTGTCTGAAGGAGCTGTGAAGGAGAAGCCGTTCTATTATACAGACAGCTTCTCCCCTCACAGCACACCTGCTCGCTGCTGGACGCAATGCACTGATAGGGATGTACACTACTTTATGTCACAATCTAGTGTACTTGCCATGTTTGAGCTCCGGGGACCTATGGTTCTGTAGGTTTCCAGGAACACACTGCTGCAGGTGTTGTTGATTTGGCTGGCGATTGTGTGGATTTGTCCAGGCAGCCAATCACCACTGGTCTCATTCCCTCTCAGAACCATAGCGGTTGGTGTCATGCATATTCTGCTTCAGTGAGAGTAGCATGCATAGAGCTCTGGGTGGGATTCCCTGCTTCTTGGTGTGAAGAGCGATGTGTTCAGTATCTGTATAGGTGACCAGATATTAGGTTTAAATAGTCCCATTTAGTGTGTATGTATTTCCATTGTCTATTGTTGGTCTGAACAGTTACCTGTTCAGGGTTTATGTCCCTTGTCTGTTTGTGCGTTTGAACGGCATCGTGTTCAGCATATATGTTGTATTCCATCTATGGTGAGCTAGGCCCCTGGATTCCAGCTTGGGACCGTCCCTATTGGGACAATCACCCTGCTTATACAGTTAGGGCCAGAAATATTTGGACAGTGACACAAGTTTTGTTATTTTAGCTGTTTACAAAAACATGTTCAGAAATACAATTATATATATAATATGGGCTGAAAGTGCACACTCCCAGCTGCAATATGAGAGTTTCCACATCCAAATCGGAGAAAGGGTTTAGGAATCATAGCTCTGTAATGCATAGCCTCCTCTTTTTCAAGGGACCAAAAGTAATTGGACAATGGACTCTAAGGGCTGCAATTAACTCAGAAGGCGTCTCCCTCGTTAACCTGTAATCAATTAAGTAGTTAAAAGGTCTGCGGTTGATTCCAGGTGTGTGGTTTTGGATTTGGAAGCTGTTGCTGTGACCAGACAACATGCGGTCAAAGGAACTCTCAATTGAGGTGAAGCAGAACATCCTGAGGCTGAAAAAAAAGAAAAAATCCATCAGAGAGATAGCAGACATGCTTGGAGTAGCAAAATCAACAGTCGGGTACATTCTGAGAAAAAAGGAATTCACTGGTGAGCTTGGGAACTCAAAAAGGCCTGGGCGTCCACGGAAGACAACGGTGGTGGATGATCGCCGCATACTTTCTTTGGTGAAGAAGAACCCGTTCACAACATCAACTGAAGTCCAGAACACTCTCAGGGAAGTAGGTGTATCTGTCTCTAAGTCAACAGTAAATAGAAGACTCCATGAAAGTAAATACAAAGGGTTCACATCTAGATGCAAACCATTCATCAATTCCAAAAATAGACAGGCCAGAGTTAAATTTGCCGAAAAACACCTCAAGAAGCCAGCCCAGTTCTGGAAAAGTATTCTATGGACAGATGAGACAAAGATCAACCTGTACCAGAATGATGGGAAGAAATAAGTTTGGAGAAGAAAGGGAACGGCACATGATCCAAGGCACACCACATCCTCTGTAAAACATGGTGGAGGCAACGTGATGGCATGGGCATGCATGGCTTTCAATGGCACTGGGTCACTTGTGTTTATTGATGACATAGCAGACAAGAGTAGCCGGATGAATTCTGAAGTGTACCGGGATATACTTTCAGCCCAGATTCAGCCAAATGCTGCAAAGTTGATCGGACGGCGCTTCACAGTACAGATGGACAATGACCCCAAGCATACAGCCAAAGCTACCCAGGAGTTCATGAGTGCAAAAAAGTGGAACATTCTGCAATGGCCAAGTCAATCACCAGATCTTAACCCAATTGAGCATGCATTTCACTTGCTCAAATCCAGACTTCAGACGGAAAGACCCACAAACAAGCAAGACCTGAAGGCTGCGGCTGTAAAGGCCTGGCAAAGCATTAAGAAGGAGGAAACCCAGCGTTTGGTGATGTCCATGGGTTCCAGACTTAAGGCAGTGATTGCCTCCAAAGGATTCGCAACAAAATATTGAAAAAAAAATATTTTGTGTGGGTTATGTTTATTTGTCCAATTACTTTTGAGCTCCTAAAATGTGGAGTGTTTGTAAAGAAAGGTGTACAATTCCTACATTTTCTATCAAATATTTTTGCTCAACCCTTTAAATTAAACGTTACAATCTGCACTTGAATTCTGTTGTAGAGGCTTCATTTCAAATCCAATGTGGTGGCATGCAGAGCCCAACTCGCGAAAATTGTGTTACTGTCCAAATATTTCTGGCCCTAACTGTAGGCAGAACTCCTGCGGTTGTTATCTTGTTAGAGTAGGAACTCATGAGACAACGAGGGCCTTCATTATGGGCTCATGAGCTTATGTACTTTGGCCAAACTACTAACTAATACCTTGTATTTATTAGCTTTTCCATCTGCGTAGGTGTATTGGTGTTTGGTAAGTGTGTTAGCATTGTTGTTGGTTGTTTGCACGCACGTCCGGTTTAATGGTTGTAGCTTCACAGATTGTTGCTTTTATCTGGTGTTTGTGTTGTTGTGTATACACGTTCTCTTTCCCTGTGTGAACATGACCGTACATTCATTTGATATTTGTGATGCAAATATTCAAGCAGTGGATCATACTAAGGGCCCATTTAGACACAACGATAATCGCTCAAAATTTGCTCAAATGGCAGTTTGAGAGACAGTTTTGAGCGTTCACTTTGCATAAGTGTGTAAATGAAGGCTCACTCTGTATGCAGAAGACAAGTAGGACCAGAGCGCTCAGTGGGTATACAGTGTCTGGAACACTTGTCTTCTGCATACTCCTGCTGTGTTCTCCAAGTGGGATACCAGCTGAAACAATAGTATCAGTGGTATCCTGCTGAGAACTCAGCCTGTGCCACTGATTAGGCTCATCCTTGTCTTCCAGCTAGCTGAAAGACAACGATGAGCGAATCATTAATGAAATGTGCTTGATGGCCGCGAGTTAGACATAACAATTATTGCTCAAAAGATGGCTTTTGAGTGAATTTTGAGCATGTAGAAGTACTCTCTTAAGTCACACCCACGCATCTCCTAACCATAAATAATTACTAGCAGAGTGTCTGTGGAGTGACCCCTACCCCTTTCCTCCTCTGGAGTGCTCCCAGTCCAGGAGTGGTACCTGACAGCTAACGTGGACTGTAGGACCGGTTTCATCTTATGTATCCTCCCTGACCTCTAACCTTCCTTTCTTACCTACACTGTGAAGAATTGTACCTGAATTGTTGTGAATAATTGTTTTACCAAAGTTATTCCAAGTAAAGTTTATACCGGGCCCTAACCGTTCCTGGGGACTCGAGGTACCATAAACCAGTGTCTGTGTTTATTCTCTGCTGTGTAGTATACCGGTGTGTGGGAATGGTGGTGTGACAACTACTACCCCTATCATCTTGTTTATAAGCATTCCCTATCCTAGGGGTGTCAATGGTGGCCTGTAATCCCACTCTGGCCTTGGCTACATGTCATTCCTTTGGGAAAAGGAGCCTGGTAAGTGCCACCATGGCAAGACATCACTTAACCCTCCCAGCTCTTTATGTTTGTCAAGTGTTCAGCGTGTCCCTATGGGGCACTGCAGACCCTGTTTTCTGGCGTCACGAACAAGATCTGAACTGTTGCGCCATTTTTGTCTAATGGACTGTCACTTAATTTTTACTTGGGCTACCCAAGGTGGCGCCCAATACACAGTGCTCTTCTCTATTGCTCACCCCCGCCAAGAAGCTCCCGTCAAAGCTGCTTGGCGCCAAAAAGACTATGCCCTGGCCTTGCACAAAGCAGGGGGGGACCAACCCTGCTGAATGGACTTTTTGGAGCCCAAGGTGGGCGGAGTTACCTGCCGCTGCAAACTCCTGGGCACAGAACACTTTTGGCCAGGCTGACAATAAGATAGATTCTACTTGCAGAACACACAGGCTGCGTCCAGTCCCAGTGGCTGCTGTGAAGCCAACTCCTAGGAGGCTTCCACTATACTGGGAGGAGTTCCCACAGATTACTAGGCTGCCTATCCATCACCCAAGGATATGGAGAGCACTGCAAGGTCTTCTCAACCTTTGTATGTTTTCAAGAAAAATGGTGTGATGGCCTAGGCGAGACACCCTGTCTGGATCTTGATTCACAGAGGCAATGGAGTTGTCAAGGAGTACATTCCGGAATTGTTGCGTCCATTTGTACTGACTTATGGAGATGCTAATTTCAGTTTTCATTTCATGGGAGAGCAACAAACTCCAGCTAGACTACTCCCACAGACACCACTGAGGAGACCTGCTGCGTCCCCTGCAATTAGTATGGGCACTGCACCCACTTCTCCTTCTACCAGCTCCACAAGATTGAAGAATGATGAGGAGTCACTGGTAGATGATGGTGCTGCAGCAGCTGCGGCTGACTCAGAGAATAGGGAGAATTAATGGGTGGCAATTGGAAGAATGTTACTGCCTCTGAATGACTTCCATTTCCCTTAAGACTCTTTGTGTAAGAGACAGTGTTTTTTTTGGTTTTCCCCATTATGCTCTGAAACATAACAGTTGTTTAAGAATTGTTTACGGACTTTACATGCAATATCCCCTATTTTTATGTAACTTTGTTTTATTTTTTTCATTTATTCATATGTAATAATAAATTATGTTGTATCACCCCACTTGTCCTTCTTTAAAGCCGTATCTAAACCTGTTGTTTACAAGTTGGCAAAACACTTAGCCATAACCGGGTTGCATTTGTGTAGACCATTTTCCCCATGGCCTGCATGGATGTAAAAGCTCTGAGCCCCTGACAGTGCAACCGGGTCTGGCGGGCAGCAAGTGCTGTGAGAGGAGAAGCTATCTGCAGAATAGAAAGGCTTCTCCTTCACAGCTTCTGGAGATGGTAGCATATGAATGGGATGAAAGAGCAGTAAAATACATGGGACAGATTGGAGGGCACAGGGCTCTTGAAAATAAATTACATCCTAATAGAGACACTTATTAATAAACTGTAATATGGGAACAGTTGTGTCTGCAGCTGTTTTATAGGACAGGTAAAGACTAGAGATGAGCGAACGTACTCGTCCGAGCTTGATGCTCGGGCGAATATTAGCGTGTTCGGGATGCTCGTTACTCGTAACGAGTACCACGCGGTGTTCGGGTTACTTTCAGTTTCATCTCTGAGACGTTAGCGCGCTTTTCTGGCCAATTGAAAGACAGGGAAGGCATTACAACTTCCTGCTGTGTTGTTCCAGCCCTATACCACCCCCCTGCTGTGAGTGGCTGGGGAGATCAGATGTCACCTGAGTATAAAAATCGGCCCCTCCCGCGGCTCGCCTCAGATGCCGTGTGAGTTAGCTGAGGGAAAGTGCTGTTCTATTGGAGTTGCTGTAGGGAGAGTGTTTGTAGTGAGTGTAGGCTTCAAGAACCCCAACGGTCCTTCTTAGGGCCACATCTACGTGTGTGCAGGCTGCTGTTAGCAGTGGAGAAATTTTTTTTTTCCTCAAAATCGGCAGTGCAGAGCATTGCACCCGGCATTAGGGACAGAAGTGGTGCTTAGGCAGGGAGAGTGTTAGGAGTGAGTGTAGCCTTCAAGAACCTCAACGGTCCTTTCTAGGGCCACATTTAACCGTGTGGAGTACTGTGCAGGCTGCTGTTAGCTGTGTTGCTTTTTTTTTCTTTCTCAAAATCGGCGGTGCAGAGCATTGCACCCTGCATTGATACTACAGGCACAGAATTGTGTAGGCAGGGCCACAACACAATTATTAGTCATTGAATAGGCACAGTGGGCCTTTCCTTTTAAACAAAAGGGAAAAAAGTATATTTGCCCTGCCTCTGTCAGTCCTAAGGGTTCTGTGTACGTGTGTGCTGCGTGGAGAACGTAAAAAAATCAGACGCAACCAGCTACGGTTGAGTGCAGGCTTGCGCCAATTTCTTTCCTGCCTGGGAAATACCTGCTCTGCCACAGTTAATAACTCTGCAACAGTAAAGTTCTGAGACACTTTTGCAGGGCCGCAACACAGTTATATTAGTCATTGAATAGGCACAGTGGGCCTTTCCTTTTAAACAAAAGGGAAAAAAGTATATTTGCCCTGCCTCTGTCAGTCCTAAGGGCTCTGTGTACGTGTGTGCTGCGTGGAGAACGTAAAAAAATCAGACGCAACCAGCTACGGTTGAGTGCAGGCTTGCGCCAATTTCTTTCCTGCCTGGGAAATACCTGCTCTGCCACAGTTAATAACTCTGCAACAGTAAAGTTCTGTGACACTTTTGCAGGGCCGCAACACAGTTATTAAACTTATTATTCATTCACTAGAGGCAGTGGGCCTTTCCTTTTTAAAAAAAGTTAAAAAATTATATTTGGCCTGCAGGCTTGCGCCAATTTATTTCCTGCCTGTGAAATCAAATCACTGGTAGTACAGCATGCTGAGGGGTAGGGGTAGGCCTAGAGGACGTGGACGCGGCCGAGGACGCGGAGGGCCAAGTGAGGGTGTGGGCACAGGCCGAGCTCCTGATCCAGGTGTGTCGCAGCCGACTGCTGCGTGATTAGGAGAGAGGCACGTTTCTGGCGTCCCCACATTCATCTCCCAATTAATGGGTCCACGCGGGAGACCTTTATTAGAAAATGAGCAGTGTGAGCAGGTCCTGTCCTGGATTGCAGAAAGTGCTTCGAGCAACCTATCGTCCAGCCACAGTTCTGCGCCGTCCACTGCTGCAAATCCGAATCCTCTGTCTGCTGCTCCTCCTTCCTCCCAGCCTCCTCACTCCACTACAATGACACATGCTCAGGAGCGGGAAGACTCCCAGGAACTGTTCTCGGGCCCCTGCTCAGATTGGGCAGCAGTGGTTCCTCCCCCACCAGAGGAGTTTATCGTCACTGATGCACAACCATTGCAAAGTTCCCGGGGTCCGGGGGATGAGGCTGGGGACTTCCGCCAACTGTCTCAAGAACTTTCTGTGGGTGAGGAGGACGATGACGATGAGACACAGTTGTCTTGCAGTGAGGTAGTAGTAAGGGCAGTAAGTCCGAGGGAGGAGCGCACAGAGGATTCGGAGGAAGAGCAGCAGGACGATGAGGTGACTGACCCCACCTGGTGTGCAACGCCTACACAGGACAGGTCTTCAGAGGGGGAGGCACGGGCATCAGCAGGGCAGGTTGCAAGAGGCAGTGCGGTGGCCAGGGGTAGAGGCAGGGCCAGACCGAATAATCCACCAACTGTTTCCCAAAGCGCACCCTCGCGCCATGCCACCCTGCAGAGGCCGAGGTGCTCTAAGGTCTGGCAGTTTTTCACAGAGACGCCTGACGACCGACGAACAGTGGTGTGCAACCTTTGTCGCGCCAAGATCAGCCGGGGAGCCACCACCAACAGCCTCACCACCACCAGCATGCGCAGACATATGATGGCCAAGCACCCCACAAGGTGGGACGAAGGCCGTTCACCGCCTCCGGTTTGCACCGCTGCCTCTCCCCCTGTGCCCCAACCTGCCACTGAGATACAACCCCCCTCTCAGGACACAGGCACTACCGTCTCCTGGCCTGCACCCACACCCTCACCTCCGCTGTCCTCGGCCCCATCCACCAGTGTAGTTCAGCACACCGTCCAGCCGTCGCTAGCGCAACTGTTGGAGCGCAAGCGCAAGTACGCCGCCACGCACCCGCACGCTCAATCGTTAACCGTCCACATAGCCAAATTTATCAGCCTTGAGATGCTGCCGTATAGGGTTGTGGAAACGGAGGCTTTCAAAGCTATGATGGCGGCGGCGGCCCCGCGCTACTCAGTTCCCAGTCGCCACTACTTTTCCCGATGTGCCATCCCAGCCCTGCACGACCACGTCTCCCGCAACATTGTACGCGCCCTCACCAATGCGGTTAGTGGCAAGGTCCACTTAACTACGGACACGTGGACAAGCACAGGCGGGCAGGGCCACTACATCTCCCTGACGGCACATTGGGGGAATTTAGTGGAGGCTGGGACAGAGTCAGAGCCTGGGACCGCTCACGTCCTACCCACCCCCAGAATTGCGGGCCCCAGCTCGGTGGTGGTATGTTCAGCGGTGTATGCTTCCTCCACTAAAGCACCCTCCTCCTCCTCCTCCTCCTCAACCTCTGTCTCGCAATCTAGATGTGTCAGCAGCAGCAGGACGTCGCCAGCAGTCGGTGTCGCGCGGCGTGGCAGCACAGCGGTGGGCAAGCGTCAGCAAGCCGTGCTGAAACTACTCAGCTTAGGAGATAGGAGGCACATGGCCCACGAACTGCTGCAGGGTCTGACAGAGCAGACCGACCGCTGGCTTGCGCCGCTGAGCCTCCAACCGGGCATGGTCGTGCGTGACAACGGGCGTAACCTGGTGGCGGCTCTGCAGCTCGGCAGCCTCACGCACGTGCCATGCCTGGCCCACGTCTTTAATTTGGTGGTTCAGCGCTTTCTGAAAAGCTACCCACGCTTGTCAGACCTGCTCGTAAAGGTGCGCCGGCTCTGCGCACATTTCCGCAAGTCCCACACGGACGCTGCCACCCTGCGCACCCTGCAACATCGCTTTAATCTGCCAGTGCACCGACTGCTGTGCGACGTGCCCACACAGTGGAACTCTACGCTCCACATGTTGGCCAGGCTCTATGAGCAGCGTAGAGCTATCGTGGAATACCAACTCCAACATGGGCGGCGCAGTGGGAGTCAGCCTCCTCAATTATTTTCAGAAGAGTGGGCCTGGTTGGCAGACATCTGCCAGGTCCTTGGAAACTTTGAGCAGTCTACCCAGGTGGTGAGCAGCGATGCTGCAATCATTAGCGTCACCATTCCTCTGCTATGCATCTTGAGAAGTTCCCTGCAAACCATAAAGGCAGATGCTTTGCGCTCGGAAACGGAGGCGGGGGAAGACAGTATGTCGCTGGATAGTCAGAGCACCCTCCTGTCTATATCTCAGCGCATTCAGGAGGAGGAGGAGGAGGAGCATGAGGAGGAGGGGGAAGAGACAGCTTGGCCCACTGCTGACGGTGCCCCTGCTGCTTGCCTGTCATCCTTTCAGCGTGTATGGCCTGAGGAGGATGAGGAGGAGGAGGAGAAGGAGGAGGAGGAGGATCCTGAAAGTGATCTTCCTAGTGAAGGCAGCCATGTGTAGCGTACAGGTACCCTTGCACACATGGCTGACTTCATGTTAGGATGCCTTTCTCGTGACCCTCGCGTTGCACACATTCTGGCCACTACGGATTACTGGGTGTACACACTGCTCGACCCACGCTATAAGGAGAACCTTCCCACTCTCATTCCCGAAGAGGAAAGGGGTTCGAGAGTGTTGCTATACCACAGGACCCTGGCGGACAAGCTGATGGTAAAATTCCCATCCGACAGCGCTAGTGGCAGAAGGCGCAGTTCCGAGGGCCAGGTAGCAGGGGAGGTGCGGAGATCGAGCAGCATGTACAGCCCAGGCAGTGCAACAGTCTTTAAGGGCCTGGACAGCTTTATGGCTCCCTACCAAGACTGTGTCACCGCTCCCCAGTCAAGGCTGAGTCGGCGGGAGCACTGTAAAAGGATGGTGAGGGAGTACGTAGCCGATCGCACGACCGTCCTCCGTGACGCCTCTGCCACCTACAACTACTGGGTGTCGAAGCTGGACACGTGGCCTGAACTAGCGCTGTATGCCCTGGAGGTGCTTGCTTGTCCTGCGGCTAGCATCTTGTCGGAGAGGGTGTTTAGTGCGGCTGGGGGAATCATCACAGATAAGCGTACCCGCCTGTCAACCGACAGTGTCGACAGGCTAACACTCATCAAGATGAACAAAGCCTGGATTTCCCCAGACTTCTCTTCTCCACCAGCGGACAGCAGCGATACGTAAGCAATACGTAGGCTGCACCCGCGGATGGAAGCTACGTTCTCTCTCACCATCCAAAACGGGGACATTTCTGCTTCATCAATCTGTGTCTAATATTCCTCCTCCTCCTCCTGCTCCTCCTCCTGAAACCTCATGTAATCACGCTGAACGGGCAATTTTTCTTAGGGCCACAAGGCTCACTCATCTAATTTTTCTAAACAATTTTTATATGTTTCAATGCTCTTAAAAGCGTTGAAACTTTAACTTGAACCAATTTTTCCTTAAACTGGGCTGCCTCCAGGCCTAGTTACCACTTAAGCCACATTAACCAAACCGATTAATGGGTTTCACCTGCCATCTTGGTTGGGCATGGCCAATTTTTACTGAGGTACATTAGTACTGTTGGTACACCAATTTTTATGGGCCCTCACCTACAGTGTAATCATAGCAATTTGTATGTTCTTCGCCTGCACTCATGGTACAGAAGTGTGTGTGGGGTTGGCCTACACTTTAGCTACATAAATGTAACTTGGGCCTTGGCTATACTGCAGCTACTGAAATGGAACTAAGACTGCGCTCCCACTGAACTGCTGCTTCGGAATTGTTCCTGGGGCCTGTGTAGGCTGCTACAATGACTTAAATGGAACTAAGACTACTCTCCTCCTATACTGCTGCTTCGGAATTGTTCCTGGGGCCTGTGTAGGCTGCTACAATGGCTTAAATGGAACTAAGACTATGCTCCTCCTATACTGCTGCTTCGGAATTGTTCCTGGGGCCTGTGTAGGCTGCTACTATTACTGAAATGGAACAAAGACTGCGCTCCCACTATACTGCTGCTTCGAAATTGTTACTGGGGCCTGTGTAGGCTGCTACTATTACTGAAATGGAACTAAGACTGTGCTCCCCCTATAATGCTGCTAGTGATATGTTAGTGGGGCCTGTCGCTAATGCTACGGCTGAAATGTTACTAATTATGGGCTCTGCCTATACCGCTGCTAATGGTATGTCTCTGGGGTGTGGAAACAGAGGCTTCCCAAAGACATGATGGCGGCGAGGCCATTTCCCACCAACGCGGTTACTGTTAAGGTACATATTACCAGTCAGACTGGGGCATGCAGTGTTGGCCGAAGCCCACCTGCATTAAGCACGACATTACTACCTCAGCTGTGTTGGGCAATGCAATGGGATATTTCTATGTACCGCCGGTGGGTTCCAGGGAGCCACCCATGCTGTAGGTGCACACGGAGTTTAACCTACATCTGTCCACTTGTAAAGAACCCCAGTCAGACTGGGGCATGCAGTGTGGGCCGAAGCCCACCTGCATTAAGCACGACATTACTACCTCAGCTGTGTTGGGCAATGCAATGGGATATTTCTATGTACCGCCGGTGGCTTCCTGGCACCCACCCATGCTGTGGGTCCACAGGGAATTATAAATGCATCTGTTTCCACTTGTAAAGAACCCCAGTCTGACTGGGGCATGCAGTGTGGGCCGAAGCCCACCTGCATTATGCACGACATTACTACCTCAGCTGTGTTGGGCAATGCAATGGGATATTTTTGTGTATCGCCGGTGGATTCCAGGGAGCCACCCATGCTGTAGGTGCACACGGAGTTTAACCTACATGTGTCCACTTGTAAAGAACCCCAGTCTGACTGGGGCATGCAGTGTGGGCCGAAGCCCACCTGCATTAAGCACGACATTACTACCTCAGCTGTGTTGGGCACTGCAATGGGATATTTTTATGTACCGCCGGTGGGTTCCAGGGAGCCACCCATGCTGTCGGTCGACAGGGACTTCACAATAGGGAGTTGTACCTGCCTGTGTCTATGAATTAAAAAGCCCGGTCTGACTGGGGCATGCAGAGACACCTTGACAGAATGAATAGTGTGTGGCACATAGGTTCCCCATTGCTATGCCCACGTGTGCAGCTCCTGATGGCGGTGGCACAGGATTCTATTTCTCATTGCTTCTGTACAGCATTGTGGGCTATCGCCCCGCCCCTTTTAAAGAGGGTCGCTGCCTAGCCGTGCCAACCTCTGCAGTGTGTGCCTGCGGTTCCTCCTCATGGCAGACGCACTTCTAAATAGACATGAGGGTGGTGTGGCATTAGGGCAGCTGAAGGTTGCGCAGGGACACTTTGGTGTGCGCTGTGGGGGGGAGGGGGGCGGTTGGGCAGCATGTAACCCAGGAGAAGTGGCAGTGGAGTGTCATGCAGGCAGTGATTGTGCTTTGTTGGAGGTAGTGTGGTGCTTAGCAAAGGTATGCCATGCTAATGAGGGCTTTTCAGAAGTAAAAGTTTTTGGGAGGGGGGGGGGGGCACTCTTGCCGCTATTGTGGCTTAATAGTGGGACCTGTGAACTTGAGATGCAGCCCAACATGTAGCCCCTCGCCTGCCCTATCCGTTGCTGTGTCGTTCCCATCACTTTCTTGAATTGCCCAGATTTTCACACAAGGAAACCTTAGCGAGCATCGGCGAAATACAAAAATGCTCGGGTCGCCCATTGACTTCAACGGGGTTCGTTACTCGAAACGAACCCTCGAGCATCGCGAAAAGTTCGTCCCGAGTAACGAGCACCCGAGCATTTTGGTGCTCGCTCATCTCTAGTAAAGACACATTTGGAGCGCCCTCTACTGTTATGCAGCTAAGTGAAGATGGATTTATCAGCCTCATCCTCATTTAGCTGCGTAACAGAAAAAAAATGTACAGAATAGGCTAAAAAAAACTATCACAAAAATACTTAGAATCACTTATTCTGTACATTAGCAAAAAAAGTAGGTATTCTTTAAATGTGGATTCACACTGAAACTGAACCATAGAAAACCTGCTCACTTCATTTTACGCTGCACTTTGAGGTCACATGTCTAATTTCCATTTAGTCAAGCTCCAATGGTAAAAGGGCAGATATCTCTAATAAAGTGACTATTCAGTATATAACTAAAGGCCCATTTAGACACAACGATTATTGCTCAAAACCCGTCTTTTGAGCGATAATCGTTGTGTGTAACTGCACTGACATTGTGCAGTTTTCGCTATCTTGTCGCTCATCATTGTCTTTCAGCATGCTGAAAGACAACTATGAGTCTTATCAGGGATTCACAGCGGGATACAGCTGATACTATTGTTTCAGCTGTATCCCGCTTCCTGATGACAGGTTGAGTACGAAGAACAGAGCGGTCCAGCTCTGTTCTCCATACCTGGCACGGAGCGCTCGGCTGTATAACAGCTTGGCGCTCTGTACAGAAAACATCTGGATGCAGAAGACAAGCGGGGACACCCTGCTTGTCATCTGCATCCTCCGCTCCGAGCGCTCGGCTTTATAACAGCTGGGCGCTCGGAGCGGGGAACAGCTGTATGCAGAAGACAAGCTGGGACACCCCACTTGTCTTCTACATTCTCCTCTCTGAGCGCTCGGCTGTATAACAGCTGGGCACTCAGAGCGGGGGAACAGCTGGATGCGGAAGACAAGCGGGGACACCCAGCTTTACTTCTGCATCCTCCTCATCTTGAGCGATCATCTTGCGCTGTAAATGACACAACGATGATCGCTCAAAAGTCGCTTGAGCGTCATCTTTTGAATGATTATCGATGTGTCTAAATGGGCCTTAAATCATCCCTATTCAAATACGTTTTAGCATTTTGTTCAATTGTGTTCTATCATAGGAATCAGAAAGGCAATGAAATCACTATATCACTATATCACCATTTCAAGTAAATAATTAGGTTTGTTGTCCTATCTTTAATCTTTATTATAGCAGTAGAACATACCGTGTTACAAAGAGCTAATGAAATATTATTAGTAGATTAATCCTGAGAAAACATTGGTTATAGGCAGCTTAAGAGCCGGGATTTTTGTATCACTCTATATTGTAGTTGGCACCTGCGTTGACAAATAAAATTCCCCGCTGTTTTCAAAACAGAAAGAACAAAGTATTTATGAAAATTGCATTGGCACATTGTGTAAAAATACTACATAGCCTCCATTATCACAGCATGAAAGCACCAGTAATTTAGTAAATTGACAATACATAGATAAATAGGCTATTTGAGGCTAGAGACAATACTATTATTCTTGCATGAAGTGAATACACATACAGGAAAATCCTGAGGGTTCTCTTTGTAATAAAGCTTATTTTACCGTGAATTGCTAAAGCTTTTATTTAAACATTAGTGTATTAGATGTTTCTCACTAATGTTTTCATCGATGTCATCCTACACAGAGAGGCTAATTTGCAGTAAAATAAAAGTTTATTTCTGCGACTCAGATGAGTAGTATAATCATGACAGATGCAGGAGGATATTGTGGTGCACAAAGCATTATGAATGGTGACGCAATACAATGGACTCAGCACATTTTTAGTATCACACGTCAATAAGATAAAGGAGAGAGGAAGAGAGCAGCTACTATTTATCTATTCAGAATTCTCTAAGGTATTTCAGTATATGTTGTTGAACCTCTTTGAAGAGGAGATTTAGGACCCTCCCAAAGCAATACGTTCTTGGTCAATTCGTGGTGAGCATGTGCTCATATGCATGGTTCTAACTAGAGATGAGCGAGCATACTCGCTAAGGGCAATTACTCAAGCGAGTATTGTCCTTAGAGAGTACCTGCCCGCTTTGAAGAAACGATTCAGCTGCCGGCGCTGGTGAGCGGTGAGTTGCGGGAGTGAGCAGGGGTGAGCAGAGGGGAGAGAGAGAGCTTCCCTCTGTTTCTCCCCGCTCTCCCCCGTCACTCCCCGCCCCCCGCCGGCATCCAAATTTTTTCTCCCGAGCGGGCAGGTACTCACTAAGGACAATGGTCGCTCGAGTAATTGCCCTTAGCGAGTATGCTCGCTCATCTCTAGTTCTAACCATTCCAGATTTGGTGGGACAGTCATAGATTTTGGCATCAGTTGTAGCGCTTCCCACAGTATAACCAGTATCACTCGAACAGGACAGGGCTGTCAGACAGCACATTCTGTACAGATCATAGCCTGACTCTTTTTCCCATGCACCCAGTTGGCTCTGTAGACTGGAAAGGGAAGGTGTGAGAGACTAACCCTAAAGGGCTAAATTGTCTTAGACTTGGGAAACCTGAGATTGGAATGAACTATAATGGCCAGTTTGAAAAACTGCACTCAGATATTACCTTCCACAGGACCAGTCAAACGTTTTAGAACACATCAATGTTTCCAGTTTTTATTGATCTTTACACAGTTTGATGTCTCAAATGTACTTTGAAATGAAAGCATAGAACAAATAAACATGTTAAGATGAATACAAATAATGGATTGACTTGACTCTTCATAGTAACCACCTCTAGCTGATATAACAGCGTTACACAATCGAGGCATTCTTTCCACAATTGCATTCAGATATTGTTTAGAAATTTCTTCCCAACATTGTTGCAGAAGTTCCTACAAGTGTGCTGCACTTTGCTTTGCTTTCATCTTTCTGTTCTGTTCATCTTAAACAAGCTCAGTGGGGTATAAAGGGGTTGTCCCGCGCCGAAACGGGGTTTGTTTTTTTTTCAACAGCCCCCCCGTTCGGCTCGAGACAACCCCGATGCAGGGGTTAAACAAGAACACCGGACAGCGCTTACCTGAATCCCCGCGCTCCGGTGACTTCTTACTTACCTGCTGAAGATGGCCGCCGGGATCTTCTCCCTCGGTGGACCGCAGGGCTTCTGTGCAGTCCATTGCCGATTCCAGCCTCCTGATTGGCTGGAATCGGCACGTGATGGGGTGGAGCTACACGGAGCTACACGGAGCCCCATTGAGAAAAGAAGAAGACCGGACTGCGCAAGCGCGTCTAATCTGGCGATTAGACGCTGAAAATTAGACGGCTCCATGGAAACAAGGACGCTAGCAACGGAACAGGTAAGTGAAAAATTTCTGATAACTTCTGTATGGCTCATAATTAATGCACAATGTACATTACAAAGTGCATTAATATGGCCATACAGAAGTGTATAGACCCACTTTGTTTCGCGGGACAACCCCTTTAAGTCTGGAGATTGTGCAGGTCATTTGAGTTTTTGAAGGCTACCGGCTTCTTCTTGTCATCTTAGGTAGTTCTAACATAACCTACAGGTATATTTTGGATCATTGGCTTCCTGTAATATGAACCCCACAGGGTATTGCATGGCATATCAAAATGCTGTGCTAGCCCTTTTTGTGCAGTGTATCAGTCACCCTGTGCAAGTTGCCAACTCTGGATACGGCAAAAGAGTCCAAGACTATCACACTTCATCCTACATGTTTAATAGTTGGTGTCGCACAATCAGGAACCATCCTTTCATCTACCTGACAACATACGAAAACCCTGCATGTTGTACCAAAGATATCAAATTTTGATTCATCAATCCATAAGACCTTCTTCTACTCTTCAGTAGTCCACTGGAGGTGCTGCTTGGCCCAGGCAAGTCTTTTTTTTTGCAGCCTGAGCAAATGGCTCTCTTACTGATGCTCTACCTGTCAAACCTGCAGATAGAAGTCTTCTCTTCAAAGTTAAAATGGAAAATGCCTTTTTTTTCTGTATCCGGGCTCTTTCCCACAAGCATATATCGGAGGGCCATATACGCTATCAACTGGGGCGTAAAAGCTTGTGAACGGGCACACAACTCTAATGTTTGTGCGCCCGTTCACACGGCATGGGCCCCCAAGCATATGCGCCGAGGTCGCCATGCCGTCGCCCCTTTCCCCTCCCTCCCCCTCACAGGCTCACTTCTGCTTTCCTCCACGCTCGTTCTTTACAATGGGAGGGCGCGGGGCAGGGTGGAGGTGGGGCTAAGCGCGGGCCCATCCCAGCTCTTCCCATTGATGGCTGTGGACAAAGAGCAGGGAGCTTAGCTTCACCCAAGTCCCACCCCTTGTCTGCAGCCAACAATGGGAGGAGGCAGGACGAGCCAGCACTTAGCTCCACCCATGCCCAGCCCCTTCCCATTGCAAAGAACGAGCGGGGAGGAGAGCAGAGGTGAGCCTGCACAAGTAAAGAAGAGCAGAGAGATGGAGTTTAGTAGCCACGCTGCTAAACTCCCTCCCACCTATGGCCGCTGCTATGGGCTCCCATAGGAGCCCATGCAACAGCCGATGTATTCCGGCCCAAAAGATAGTTCCAGGACTATCTTTTGGGCCCAAGGTAAAAAAGGCCAGGTGCTTTATTGGCCTGGCTGGGCGCTTTTAGTCTCAGGAATACGGCCATGTGATCTGATGCATTGGAATCGAGTGCATCAGATCACAGTGTGTATCAGCCGGCCGTGAAAACAGCCAGTTGATATACGCTCTTGGGAATTAGCCCTTAAGCTGTTGTTGAAGATTTTGTGCTGTGAGGTATTGATCATACAAACTGTTAACTCTCAAAAACTTGTCATCTGATCTTGTTGTAGTCTTTGGGATGTCAGACTTCCTTCTTCCTGTCAGTTTACTCCAGTTTCCAAGTGCCTTTTTGGCTTTCTTGTCAATTTCTCTGTAGAACAAACCTACAATTCTAAGGGTTATAATAGTCTGTCTATTGAATTTTTGCCTTTTTCTTTCAATTATAATAGTGTGGTGACACGGGACATCAGGTTTAGTGGAGGAGTTGGGAGGGTATAACTGTCACGGGTCACGGTCACTCACCAGCCTCCTTCCCGGAGGGCTGCACACGGCCTCAGCCCAAGTGCCACCAGGCCGTTTCCGGACACCCTAGGGTAGGGATGGCCAATAAACATTTACTGAGATTTTTAGGTTCCCACAGGTGATGCCACTGTTCCTTTCTCACCAGTACAGGACGCCAGCAGTAATAAGCAGAGTCCACACACTGTTAACTTTTTAGTACCTGAGTCTCTGGGAATAGTCAGGGCCTGGGAACACTTTACTTTAGGTAACTGGAACACTTCCTAAGGTACAATGATACACCAATGTAGGCAATACAGAGAAGGAGGGTCTGGGAGAAACTCAGGATGTTGCTGGTCCTACAATCCTTAGGACTTGTATGGAACCACTCCTGGAAGGGGTATACTCAGGATGACACTGGCCTGACAGTCCTAGTTATCTGTCCAGGACAGCTCGACTTTGCCTCCTCCCATTGCAAACAGCTGGAGGGGAGGAGAGAGGAGGAGAGAAGAGGAGAGAAGAGGGAGGGAGTTTAGCAGTCACGCTGCTAAACTCTCTCCCACCTCCCTTCTCCGGCCGCTGTCATTGGCTTCCATAGGAGCCCATGCAGCAGCTGACATATTCCAGCTGGAAATATAGTTCCAGTGCTATGTTTTTGGCCTGG
Organism: Eleutherodactylus coqui; assembly: GCF_035609145.1. NCBI lineage: Eukaryota > Metazoa > Chordata > Amphibia > Anura > Eleutherodactylidae > Eleutherodactylus > Eleutherodactylus coqui. Next base: position 44,935,931 of record NC_089845.1, on the reverse strand, counting down.
CGTAAAAGAGCCCGGTGCTATATTGGCCCAGCCAGGCATTTTCATGCCGTGGGAATACGGCCATGTGATCTGATACATTGGATTCATAGCATATATCGGCCATATATTGGCGACCGATATACGCTCGTGTAAAAGAGCCATAAGACTAATATCAGAGACAGAAGATAGATCTGTGACTTCATTCTTTCCAATTAGCAGGAGCCCTTAGTTGTAGATATTGGTCAATATATTTTGTGTTTATTAAAAAATCCAACATTTACAGAAAATTCTGAAACATTCACAATTTTGAGACTTAAAATTTTTGTGTTTTAAGGCAGATACTCATTCCACACAAATAGTACATCATATTATTAGTTATTCCATCTTCTTATGCGTGTTGGTATTATTGGTAAGTGTTTTGGTCAAAGTACCTAAGCTCACGAGCCCACGACAAGGGTCCTCGTTGTCTTATGAGTTCCTTCTCTAAAAAGACAACTTAACCCCAGGAGCCCTGCCTACAAGTTGAGCGATCGTCCCGATAGGGACGGCCCCATGTTGGAACCTAGGGGCCTGTCTCGCCCTGGATGGTAAAAGACAGAACACCGTTCACATGCACCAACAGACAAGGGACATAAACACTGAACAGGTAAGTGACAGGGTATCTCATGCTTGTGACTTTATTTCTTTTTTTAATTCCCTGCTCTTTTTCATAGTGGCGTTGCGTATAGACAGTGTTTAATCAGTAATTCCATTGTTTTTGCATGGGTTTTATTTTTACAGAGTCCAATGTGTGATGTAGATGTCATGTTAACTTTATTCTATGAGTTAATATGATTCAAGTGTTACCAAATTTATATACATTTTTTAAAATCAATTCTTAATAGTTTTTCTTAGTTTCTTTTACAGTGTGTGTGAAAGATAGCATAACGACTTTATAGTATGGTTCATTACGAATGCAGTAATACCAATTTCATAGTTTTTTTTGCATTTTTCTCATAGTAAAATATGCTTCATTGTAGAAATGATGATCTTTATTTTTATGTTACTATGTGATTTTTATGTGAAAACATATATTTTATGTTTTTATATATTTTTTACTGCATTTATTCGTCTCACAAGAGGTATTAAAGATGCGACTGGTTGATCGCTTTGATCATAAACTACACTACTTACGTAGTGCAGTACATTATCTCAAACTGTAACTTTCTTCACTGACCGCAAGACCTAATCAGCCGCTATAGAAAGCAGATGCAGGGCCATTATTTGCCCTTGGGCTATCATGGCAACTATCTTCATCCTGCGATATTCCAAATGGTTTAGATGCCACCACTGACCATGAAATCTAAGAGATTAAGTGACCTTGATTGGAGTTAGTGGCTGCAATGAGACCGTGGCTGTCAGTTGCAGCTGCAATCCCACTCTAGTTACTAGGAGTTCAGCTTATGAGCTCCCTTATAACCAGGAACATACATATATGGCAGGATACTGGAACTTCAACAGCTCTGAAAGTTACTGCACTCGGAATAAACACAAGCGTCCATGGTGTACTGGGCCATCGGAAGCAGGAGGTTGATCTGGAAATGGGTAGGGACTTAACAGTAAAAGAGACCACTTGAGGCATCAGGACATCATATATAAGTGGCTGTGCAACCCTACAAACTATGTCTAAGCAGGGCATGCTGTGATAGAAGGTAGCCTTTTGATAGGTCTTACTATATATTTTAGTTCATAGGGGCACCCGAGGAGATACACCACTTTTTTGCTTTAACCCCTTGAGGGGCAGATTTCTTACCACCCTGTCAGACCCACCAGGGAAGGTTTTTTAAATGGGCCAATCATTTAATTTCAACTAATTTTCCAGTTGCGTTCCAAGAGCCATAACTTTTTCATTTTTCCATTGACACGGCCATATGAGGGCTTGTTTTTTGTGGAACAAGTTGTACTTTTTGATGGCATCATTTTTGGGTATATATAATGTATTGCATAACTTTTGTAAGAAAAAATTGTAGTTAGATTGGGGGAAAAAAAAAAAAAATTCTGCCATTTGTTTTTTGGATTTCATTTTTACGGCGTTCAGCATGCAGAATAAATAAGGTGATAACATTATTCTCTGAGTCAGCACAATTCCGGCGATACCGAGTTTATACAGTTTTTATGTTTCACTATTTTTGTACATTTAAAACCCTTTTTTTCTTGAAGGTTTGCTTTTGTGTTGCCACATTCTAAGAGCCGTGTTCATTTTATTTCCCCATTACCAGCGCTCTAGAAGGCCTTGTTTGTAGCGGGATGAACTTTAGTCTTCATTTATCTAATTTTTAGGAACATGTAAAACTTTGATCGCTTTTTATTCCATTTTTTCTAGTGGCAAGATTAACAAAATCAGTAATTCTGGCATGTTTTTTATTTTTATTTTTCACTGCATTCTCTGAGCAGTATAAATAATGTATTAAAGTAATTCTACCGGCCGGTACGATTATGCCAATACCGAATTGTAAGAGTTTTGTTTCTTTTTCATTACTTTTTCACACTTTAAAAAAAAAAAAAAAAAAAAAAAGTAATACAAGTTTAAATCACCCCCCTTTTGCCATATCTATAATAAAAAAATTTAAATCATAAAAGAAAAATACATATTTGGTATCGTCGCGTCCGTAAATATCCGATCTATCAAAGTAGTGCATTATTTACCCCACATGGTGAACGTAGTCCGAAAAAAAAATAAAGAACGCCATAAATGCACTTTTTCAGTCACTCTGTCACCCTGTCTCCCGCATATGTATTCCAAAATGGTACCAACGTTAACTACAAGATGTCCTGCAAAAAATGAGCCCTTGCTCAAGTATGTTGATGGAAAAAAATGGAAAAAAGTTATTGTGCGCAGAAGATGCAGCAGAAAATAATTTTTAAAAATTAAATGTCTTTGAAAAAAAAATACAAGTACTACAGCAAAAAAAACTATACAAGTTTGGTATCGTAGTAATCGTACTGACCTGTAGAATAAAGTTATGTCATTTCTGTTGCAGTTTGTGCGCCTTAGAAACAAAACACACTGAAAGATGGCGGAATGTCATCTTTTTTTTCATTTTACTCCACTTAGAATTTTGTAAAAGTTTTTCAGTACATTATATGGTACTTTAAATAGCACCAATGAAAAATACAACTCGTTCCACAAAAAACAAGCCCCCATACAGCGACGACGATGGATAAATAAAGGAGTTATGATTTTTTAAACGGGGGGGGGGGGGGGGGGGGGGAGGGGGGAGGTAAAAAAGAAATGAGGAAAAAAGAAAAAAAGGCACTGTGTCATTAAGGGGTTAAATAATGTACTAACTTCCTTCTATGGGTCATTACGACGCAGGGATATCACATGTGTAAATTCATTTTTAATTTTTCACAAAGTAATGGGAGACAAGTAGAGATGAGCGAGCGTACTCGTCTGAGCTTGATACTCGTTCGAGTATTAGCGTGTTCGAGATGCTCGTTACTCGTGACGAGTACCACGCGATGTTCGGGTTACTTTCACTTTCATCTCTGAGACGTTACCGCGCTTTTCTGGCCAATAGAAAGACAGGGAAGGCATTACAACTTCCCCCTGCGACGTTCAAGCCCTATACCACCCCCCTGCAGTGAGTGGCTGGCGAGATCAGGTGTCACCCGAGTATATAAATTGGCCCCTCCCGCGGCTCGCCACAGATTTGTTCTGACATAGAGGAGGGAAAGTGCTGCTGATGCTGGAGCTGCTATAGGGAGAGTGTTAGGAGTATTTTTGGCTTCAAGAACCCCAACGGTCCTTCTTAGGGCCACATCTAACCGTGTGCAGTACTGTGGAGGCTGCTTTTTGCAGTGTTGCACTTTTTTTTTTTTGGTATATCGGCCGTGCAGAGCATTGCGTCCTGCAGTAATACTCCAGGGCCAGAAGTGGTGGTTAGGCAGGGACAGAAGACATATATTGTGAGGCCGGGACAGAAGACATATTTATTGAATATAGGTAGTGGGCCTTTGCAAAAACATTTGGGAAAAAAATCTATTTGGGCTGCCTGTGACTGTCCTCAGTGTTCTGGGTCTGTGCTGGGTGTAGTAGTCCTCCTAATTCATACGCAGCCAGCTAACTGTTACAGCAGGCTTGCGCAAAATTATTTCTTGGCTCTGTGTTGGCTGTTACATCACCGCTGTATTCCAGTCCACAGTGCAACACTCTGCAGTTATTTGACATACTCCAGGGCCAGTAGCGGTGACGCAGAGAGAGAAGAGATATATTTATTGAATATAGGCAGTGGGCCTTTGCAAAAACATTTGGGGAAAAAAATCTATTTGGGCTGCCTGTGACTGTCCTCAGTGTTCTGGGTCTGTGCTGGGTGTAGTTGTCCTCCTAATTCATACGCAGCCAGCTAAGTGTTACAGCAGGCTTGCGCAAAATTATTTCCTGGCGTTCCGTAAGCGAAGTCAGCCTCCAACAACAGGCCAATAAGCGGCACATTTAATTACAGCGTTCTGTTTCTGCAGTACTGGTAATACACCATGCTGAGGGGTAGCCGTAGGCCTATAGGACGTGGACGCGGGCGAGGACGCGGAGGCCCAAGTCAGGTTGTGGGCACAGGCCGAGCCAGTGTGGTGGCCAGGGGTAGAGGCAGGGCCAGACCGAATAATCCACCAACTGTTTCCCAAAGCGCCCCCTCGCGCCATGCCACCCTGCAGAGGTCAAGGTGCTCAAAGGTGTGGCAGTTTTTCAAAGAGACGCCTGACACCTGACGAACAGTGGTGTGCAACCTTTGTCGCGCCAAGATCAGCTGTGGAGCCACCACCACCAGCATGCGCAGGCATATGATGGCCAAGCACCCCACAAGGTGGGACGAAGGCCATTCATCGCCTCCGGTTTGCACCACTGCCTCTCCCCCTGTGCCCCAACCTGCCACTGAGATCCAACCCCCCTCTGAGGACACAGGCACTACCGTCTCCTGGCCTGCACCCACACCCTCACCTCCGCTGTCCTCGGCCCATCCAGCAATGTCTCTCAGCGCAGCGTCCAGACGTCGCTAACGCCACTGTTTGAGCGCAAGCGCAAGTACGCCACCACGCACCCGCACGCTCAAGCGTTAAACGTGCACATTGCCAAATTGCTCAGCCTGGAGATGCTGCCGTATAGGCTTGTGGAAACGGAGGCTTTCAAAAGCATGATGGCGGCGGCGGCCCCGCGCTACTCGGTTTCCAGTTGCCACTACTTTTCCCGATGTGCCGTCCCAGCCCTGCACGACCACGTCTCCCGCAACATTGTACGCGCCCTCACCAACGCGGTTACTGCCAAGGTCCACTTAACAACAGACACGTGGACAAGCACCGGCAGGCAGGGCCACTATATCTCCCTGACGGCACATTGGGTGAATTTAGTGGAGGCTGGGACAGAGTCAGAGCCTGGGACCGCTCGCGTCCTACCCACCCCCCGAATTGCGTGCCCCAGCTCGGTGGTGGTATCTGCGGCGGTGTATGCTTCCTCCACTAAACCACCCTCCTCCTCCTCCTACGCAACCTCTGTCTCGCAATCAAGATGTGTCAGCAGCAGCATGTCGCCAGCAGTCGGTGTTGCGCGGCAAGGCAGCACAGCGGTGGGCAAGCGTCAGCAGGCCGTGCTGAAACTACTCAGCTTAGGAGAGAAGAGGCACATGGCACACGAACTGCTGCAGGGTCTGACAGAGCAGACCGACCGCTGGCTTGCGCCGCTGAGCCTCGGTCGTGTGTGACAACGGCCGTAATCTGGTGGAGACTCTGCAGCTCGGCATCCCCACGCACGTGCCATGCCTGGCCCATGTCTTTAATTTGGTGGTTCAGCGCTTTCTGAAAAGCTACCCACACTTGTCATACCTGCACGGAAAGGTGCGCCGGGTCAGCGCACATTTCCGCAACTCCAAGACGGACGCTGCCACCCTGCGGACCCTGCAACATCGGTTTCATCTGCCAGTGCACCGATTGCTGTGCGACGTGCCCACACAGTGGAACTCTACGCTCCACATGTTGGCCAGGCTCTATGAGCAGCGTAGAGCTATAGTGGAATACCAACTCCAACATGGGCGGCGCAGTGGGAGTCAGCCTCCTCAATTCTTTACAGAAGAGTGGGCCTGGTTGGCAGACATCTGCCAGGTCCTTGGAAACAGAGCCGGGGGGAAGACAGTATGTCGCTGTATAGTCAGAGCACCCTCCTCTCTATATCTCAGCGCGTTGAGGAGGAGGAGGAGGAGCATGAGGAGGAGGGGGAAGAGACAGCTTGGCCCACTGCTGAGGGTACCCATGCTGCTTGCCTGTCATCCTTTCAGCATGTATGGCCTGAGGAGGAGGAGGATCCTGAAAGTGATCTTCCTAGTGAGGACAGCCATGTGTTGCGTACAGGTACCCTGGCACACATGGCTGACTTCATGTTAGGATGCCTTTCTCGTGACCCTCGCGTTACACGTATTCTGGCCACTACGGATTACTGGGTGTACACACTGCTCGACCCACGGTATAAGGAGAGCCTTTCCACTCTCATTCCCGAAGAGGAAAGGGGTTCGAGAATGATGCTATACCACAGGGCGCTGGTGGACAAACTGATGGTAAACTTCCCATCCGACAGCGCTAGTGGCCGAAGGCGCAGTTCCGAGGGCCAGGTAGCAGGGGAGGCGCAGAGATCAGGCAGCATGTACAGCGCAGGCAGGGGACCATTATCCAAGGCCTTTGCCAGCTTTCTGGCTCCCCAGCAAGACTGTGTCACCGGTCCTCAGTCAAGGCTGAGTTGGCGGGAGCACTGTAAAAGGATGGTGAGGGAGTACGTAGCCGATCGCACGACCGTCCTCCGTGACGCCTCTGCCCCCTACAACTACTGGGTGTCGAAGCTGGACACGTGGCCTGAACTCGCGCTGTATGCCCTGGAGGTGCTTGCTTGTCCTGCGGCTAGCGTCTTGTCAGAGAGGGTGTTTAGTGTGGCTGGGGGAATCATCACGGATAAGCGTACCCGCCTGTCAACCGACAGTGCCGACAGGCTAACACTCATCAAGATGAACAAAGCCTGGATTTCCCCAGACTTCTCTTCTTCACCAGCGGACAGCAGCGATACCTAAGCAATACATAGGCTGCACCCGCGGATGGAAGCATCGTTCTCTATCACCATCAAAAACGGGGACCTTTTTGCTTCATCAATCTGTGTATAATATTCCTCCTCCTCCTCCTGCTCCTCCTCCTGAAACCTCACATAATCACGCCGAATGGGCAATTTTTCTTAGGCCCACAAGGCTCAGTCATATAATTTTTGTAAACAATTTTTATACGTTTCAATGCTCATTAAAGCGGTGAAACTTTCACCTCAACCAATTTTTATTTTAACTGGGCTGCCTCCAGGCCTAGTTACCAATTAAGCCACATTAACCAAAGCGATTAATGGGTTTCACCTGCCCTCTTGGTTGGGCATGGGCAATTTTTCTGAGGTACATTAGTACTGTTGGTACAGCAATTTTTGGGGGCCCTCGCCTACAGTGTAATCCAATTAATTTTTAGCCCACCTGCATTACAGCTGACGTTACATCAGCTGTGTTGGGCACTGCAATGGGATATATTTATGTACCGCCGGTGGGTTCCAGGGAGCCACCCATGCCGTGGGTCCACAGGGAGTTGTAACTGCATGTGTCCACTTCTAAAGAACCCCAGTCTGACTGGGGCATGCAGTGTGGGCCGAAGCCCACCTGCATTAAGCACGACATTACCTCAGCTGTGTTGGGCACTGCAATGGGATATATTTATGTACCGCCGGTGGCTTACTGGCACCCACCCATGCTGTCGGTCCACACGGAGTTGTAACTGCATGTGTCCACTTCTAAAGAACCCCAGTCTGACTGGGGCATGCAGTGTGGGCCGAAGCCCACCTGCATTTCATCTGACATTACCTCAGCTGTGATGGGCAATGCAATGGGATATATTTATGTACCGCCGGTGGGTTCCAGGGAGCCACCCATGCTGTGGTTGCACACGGAATTCCCATTGCGGAGTTGTACCTGCCTGTGACTATTTATAAAAAACCGTGGTCTGACTGGGGCATGCAGACACCTTGACAGAATGAATAGTGTGTGGCACATAGGTTCCCCATTGCTATGCCCACGTGTGCAGCTCCTGATGGCGGTGGCACAGGATTATATTTCTCATTGCTTCTGTACAGCATTGTGGGCTATCGCCCTGCTCCTTTTAAAGAGGGTCGCTGCCTAGCCGTGCCAACCCTCTGCAGTGTGTGCTTGCGGTTCCTCTGGCAGACGCACTTATAAATAGACATGAGGCCAGCGTGTGGCATGAGTGCAGCTGAAGGCTGGGCAGGGACAGTTTGGTGTGCGCTGTGGACACTGGGTCGTGCGAGGGGGGGGTGGGGTTGGGCAGCATGTAACCCAGGAGAAGTGGCAGCAGAGTGTCATGCAGGCAGTGATTGTGCTTTGTTGGAGGTAGTGTGGTGCTTAGCTAAGGTATGCATTGCTAATGAGGGCTTTTCAGAAGTCAAAATTGTTGGGAGGGGGGGGGCCCACTCTTGCCGCTATTGTGGCTTAATAGTGGGACCTGGGAACTTGAGATGCAGCCCAACATGTAGCCCCTCGCCTGCCCTATCCATTGCTGTGTCGTTCCCATCACTTTCTTGAATTGCCCAGATTTTCACACATGAAAACCTTAGCGAGCATCGGCGATATACAAAAATGCTCGGGTCGCCCATTGACTTCAATGGGGTTCGTTACTCGAAACGAACCCTCGAGCATCGCGATAATTTCGTCCCGAGTAACGAGCACCCGAGCATTTTGGTGCTCGCTCATCTCTAGAGACAAGTGTTTTTGTTTTTATTTATTTTTTTTTTTTTATTTTAATTTTTTTAAACTTTTTTTTTATCCCTTTAGGGGACTTCCACAGAAGACCCATCAGGACCCCCTGATCACATTCCGAGGGGGTCCAACTGCAGTATGTAAAGGGTTAACACAGCAGAGATTGGAGGTTTTCTCTGATCTATGCTGTAAGAGTTTATTCACAATCTCAACGTAGTTGTCAACTCTTCAATTTCCCAGGAAGCCATGCACAACATCTTTAAATGCCTTCCATGCTGCTTTCCAATGACCCTGAAAAACTTGCTCAAAGTTTTTATCTTTATATGCATTTTTTTTTATTGTAGTATATACATATCAATTCTAAGATTTAAGCCTTACGGTATCCGATTTACATTTTAGTTATTCAACTTTTTTACTATAGGGGGGTCATAGCAAGGTCCCGTTGACTTATTATCTCTTTTGACTACCCTGTAGGACCCTACGAGTCACTACACCTATACACTATTCTGGCATATATGCATGCATAATATGTTCCAAGATAGTGCATACCGCAATTTTTTTTGTGCAGTCGTAAAGTGTCCAATACAAATCAATGGGCTATTGGCACTGTGTTTTGCGCACTGGAATATTGTGCGCATAACGTGCAACGACAATACACCCATGTGAGGCCGGTCTTACTTGAAGTCAAACAAGCTTCCTGATCCGAATTCATAGCTGTATTGCAGGACAATTCTACAGAAGTAGCAAATATTAACTTGACATTTAAGGCTTTATAAAACGTAACCACAATGTATTACAATGCTATAAATTGTTATCAAGATGCGCCGGTCATGTTAACAATCACTATACCTGTGCAAGGAATCTTGGATATCCTTTCTCCAAAAGTCTATTAGGTTCCATTACAGATCCAGCTCAAAAGACTCAAAGCACTTTTTATTCTGTCCAAAAGACAGGCGACGGGGCAGAAAGTGGACGGACCCCATTGCAGTCAATGGGTTCCGTCCAGCGCTGTCTGGTTCTACCCAGAAAGTCGGAGCCGTTCAGCCGCAGGGATTCACCTTTCTAGCTCCCCAAATGGAGCAGGAAAGGGGAACCACAAGTACAGATGTGAAGCCACCCTAACTCACATTTAACCTATTCATCTGTGGTGCAATTCCTCCTAAACATCTTTGTATTCCTCAAATTTACTAAAACATAAAAAAAATACTATACATTTATTATTGCTTCAATCATAACAGGCCATAGTTATATTATTTATACTATACTGGGGATACCCTGTTTTCCTGCAAATAAGACATACCCTGAAAATAAGACATAGCATGATTTTCCAGAATTTTTGAGGATGCAAAATGATTTTTCAGGCTTTTTGAGGATTCTTGAAATATAAGCCCTACTCCAAAATTAAGCCCTGCTAACAGTTCATTAAAAAAAGTCCATTTAAATAGTGTCCAGGCAGCTATACATGTGAAAAAAAGGTAAACCTTTTTGAACAAAAATTAATATAAGACACTCTCTTATTTTCGGGGAAACATGGTAGAATAAAAACCTCAAAGACATGCCAATAAAAACTACAACTCATCCTGGCAAAAACAAGCCAAATTGTGGCTTTGTGACCAAAAAGATAAACGTTACATATGTTAACAAACTCTACCATATATATGAACAGAGGCATAGCTAAAGGCTCATGGGTCTTGGTGCAAAGGCTCAGCTTGAAGTCCCTTCTGTAGGACGTCTCTTCATAGCCCCCAGCCGCAGCCCACCTGTAACTTTCAGTTAACATTAGCAGCCAATAGCCTTGTCTTAAAAAATCAGGGTTACAATCCCTAAGACGTGGTTCCCCCCCAAAAATAAAGACAATATAACAAATTTCATGCACACACTGCAGACAAAAATCAGAGCAGAAATTGACTTGCGATGCAGATTTTATTTCCCGTCAATTCTTTTTTTGGATTTTAGCAACACGGAGTGAAATTCTCATAAATCTGCGACAATATTCACATATCAATGGAAAGATGGAAAAATAGCTCTGCAGCACCACCTATTGGAAGGCAGAATTCCTGCAAGTCAATGTCAGATTTTTTTAAACAAGCCTTGTAACAATGACTGGGAATTGTGAGCCAAAGCCAAAATAACCATGCACAGACCACTGTTTCGGGACCATCATTAGTGTGCAGCAGGTTTCTGGCTTGACAAATGAGAGGCCTGTGACGTGGGTCAGTAAGAGAATTCTTTCTCCTTAAGGAGAAGGTATGAGGAGACTTAAAGGGCCATCCATGCTCCTCTGGGGAATATGCAAATAGGAAGATGTAACAATACCACTGGCGTACCGCTAGGGGTCGCAATTACGACCCGACCCCTTAGTGAATAGGGGCCCTCGGGTCCCCACCATATGTCGTCTCTACGCCAAGGCCTGTGAGGGAAGGGCCGTTACCTGGGGCAGCCAATTACAGGCTACAGACTCCCCAGGCGCGTGGCCCGTCCTTCCACTGAGAGACTACAGTTGTGATTGGTAACAACTGTAGTCTATCAGTGCACTGCCGGCCACGTGATTGGTCCAGCCAACGGCGTACTGCCAATGTCGGGTAGCGGAGGAGGAGTACATGCGGTACAGCAAGCTATGTACCACATGTAATTTTGTATGTAAAACTGGTATAAATTCATATCACTATATAGAGGATATCTAGCTTATCCTAGCTGTACATATATAATTACTGTATATACAGGAGATACCCAGGTTAGGAATCCCCGGGCCGAATGGCTCAGTCTCTGGACGGAACGAACAGTGCTGGACAGACCCATTGATCATAATGGGGTCTGTTCGCTTTACACCCAGCTGCCCGCTTTTGGACAAAAGAAAAAGTGTTGCATGCAGAGCTTTTTCTTCCAGTAGTTGAGCCACATCTGTGACGGAACCTCCGACCTTACACCAGCATGGTCAATATATTCATCTCCCTGTATATAGTGATATGGTCCATGCTGATATAACCTGGGTATCTCCTGGACATAATTGCACACTTTCCACAGAATTAAAAACTGCATCAAACACCTGCATGTATTGTTTAAATCCACATGCGGTTTTTTAATAGTGCATGTAGTTTCTTAAAAACGCGTGTGGTTTTTAAATACCGCATGCAGTTTTTTTTCTGTGTTTTTTTTTATTGTGGTTAAAAAATGCAACAAAAAGCAATAAGCGCAGCCTAAGACCAGGCTCACACGGCCGCAAGCGTGGGCCGCAGAGTGTTTTACTGCTGTGGAGCCGCCGATGCCCTAGCCCATTACTGCGTATAGCAGCAAAATTGTACTGCGCATGACAGCGTATCTCACGCACGTTACTATGCGCAGTCCACCTGGTTTTGTTTTTTTTGCTTTTTATATTACCTGCTCCATCGCTTCGCATGGGCACGTCTACACGCTGCCTATACGCAATGTAATTGGGTATGGGCGGCGTTTTTGTTTACGTGTCCATAGAGAACAAACGCGTAATGCGCTGCAAAATAGAACATACTGCGTTCTTCATTGCGCTCGTGTATTACACAATGCTTACTTGCAAATCTGAGCAGAACTGCATATGGCAATGTATTTGATTGCCTGCGAATTACCACGTATCACACGCGTGTATAGCGCATGTGTAATATGTGGCAATCATACGCTTGTGTAAGCCTGTCCTAAGGGGCTACAAACACATTTTTACGTAAAAGGTTGTAGTGACGGTTGCACTCTTGTAAATGACTTCTAGGTGGTGTTCACACTCTGCGGTTTTGATTCAGTTTTGATATATTGGATAAAAGAAAGCAGTATAAAAAAAACCATAAAAAAACTTATTTATTGCTCCATGTGAACCCATTAGTTTAATATAGCTCTCTGCCGGTTGCCTTGATTCATTGTCCATTTCAATTTGTACAATAATTTAGTAAATGCTATCAAATTAAGATATTTTATTGAATTTAATAAGTATAACCACATTGGTATTTTTATAGATGTCCCCTAATAACCTGGAATTATTGTAAAGCGATCACCCTCTTGACAGCAGATCATTAATCTGCTTCATGCAGCATTACTTTAATTGCACTGCAGTATATTCATTATTTGACATCCACAGACACATCATTGTATGAGTGACTAAGATACTATTTCACAGTCATGTTAATGCGTGCAGTATTCTGTGCAGACAGGCATGACTGCTAATTTAATGATTGCATATGGGAGCTTATTTTAACAAGACTGACTTTATTTGGGTTAAAAAAGAATACATAAGGATATATATTATTATTAGAGATGAGCGAAAGTACTCGTTTCGAGTAATTACTCGATCGAGCATCGCTATTTTCGAGTACCTGGCTACTCGGGTGCAAAGATTCGGGGGGCGCCGGGGAGCGGGGGATGGCGTGGTGGAGTGGGGGGGTAGCAGTGGGGAACAGGGGGGAGCTCTCTCTCTAACTCTCCCCCCCACTCCCCTCTGCAACCCCCCGCTTACCCACGGCGCCCCCCCGAATCTTTTCACCCGAGTAGAGAAGTACTCGAAAATCGCGGCGCTCGAGTGAAAAAGGGGCGTGGCCGAGTACGTTCACTCATCTCTAATTATTATCTATGGGTTGAACAGGAGAAGTAGCAGAATCCTTCAGTAGGTAAATCACCAATATTTGACTATAACGAGTGAGTGATAAATATTATATAACAGAAGGATAACTCTTAATTATTAGGTTAAAATAAAAGGTGCTGATACATATCACGCTAATCACAATATACTGTAGAATCACAGCGCCCGACAACAGTATGAACCTATATACTTTGTATCAAAAAACATTGTGTGGTGACAGGTACATGTGTGCCAGCAGTGAGAGCCAGAAAAGAAGGGCCTTGTCCAGGGGCGTAACTAAAGGCTCAGGGGCCCTGATGCAAAAGGTGAGATGGGGCCCCCCTCTATCTGTATCTGTACCCGTACCCATACCTAAACCATGCTGCGCAGAGGCATAACTTGAAGCTTCTGGGCCCCAATGCAAAACCTGTAACAGGCCCCCCAACTATAATGCTTTATTCATAGCACTGGGCTCCCTATATGGAGAAGAGGGGACTTATGGGCCCCCTAAGGCTCCTGGGCCCGAGTGCAACCGCATCCCCTGCACCCTCTATAGTTACGCCCCTGGTCTTGTCATATAACTAAGACGTCTATGAAATCTCTTATCAGGCAAAATGCGTGCAGGTCTGAAAGACCATCTTTTTTCTAACTATTAATTCCTGATGTCTGTCGGACCCTGATATGGACAGTCCCACTGTTACGTTCGTCCTGGACTGCCCACAGAAACCCAAGAACACTTGGTACTATGGCAGTCAGGACAGACGTGCAGACTTGCTATACAGTTGGCTAGATGCAGGAGTAAACATACACAAGAGGTAGCAATAAGAGGGAGGCACCCTGATCCCCCCCTCTTTCCCAACAGAACCCAACTCGCAGCGGAACACCCATCCCGAATGGGACGACCCCACTACTTCCATGAGGAAAGGTCCAAGTGAATAAAAGCTAAAGACAAATAATGCAAGACAAACCGAAACAAGAGACAAAACAGCACACAGGAGCCAGATCCAAGACAGGAGCACAAATCATGCTGACCGGATCAGGAAACACTGAAAGTAACCAGCAACTCCCAGCCTGGAAGAGGTAGGTTATATAGGGAGTGGGAAGGAACTGATTGGCTGACAGACAGAGCCCCTAATGGTTAAATATAGGAGAATTATACAAATGGATGACAGTTGCCTAGATCAAAGCCACCTATAGCATCCATCCTGCATTAAGCTGCACCCTGCAAAGGTACCAAACACTGTGTATGGCAGAATAAAAATAATTTGTAGAGAAATATTACACTTGTATTGCTTGTCGTGATTGGCCAGGCAGTAAAATCGCTCCAATTTTCACAAAATTGGATCGGGTGAGTCTAAGGTGACCAGATGCCCCGATTTAGGTGAGACAGTCCCGCATTGGGACCCCGTGTCCTGCTTTCCCCAGGGTCCCTAAGTGGGACAGCTTATTGTCCCACCTTTAGGATATCTGTACTGCTGTTGTCCCACTTTCAGGATGTCTGCTCGCTATGAAGATAATCATTCAGTGGCGCTGCTGTGAGATGCGCACACTGACGACAGTGTGTGCACCCGGGATCTTCCTCCTCTGACCCCTCCTCCTTGGTTAAACAGTAGGAGAGGAGAAGGCGTCTGGGTGCACACACTTCTGCCCACATCAGCGTGGCAGAAATGCCACAGCAGGTATGCCTGCAGCAGGAATTTAACGGCAAATTATGCAGCATTTCCGCATCCAAAAAACAGTCAAAATCCACACCATCAGCTGCGTACTATACTATGCGGCGCTCCCCTTCACCTCCTCAGTAGGTTTCCTACTGTCAGAGCTCCCCAGCTTCTGGTTCCCAGAGGCCTGGTCAGGTGCGGCAGTGCTGATCAGGTGATGCTAGTCAGGTGAGGTCACTACAGGCCTCTGGGAATTGGCAGCCAGGGAGTGCTGACAGCGGGAAGCTTACGAATGAGGTCAGGGGGAGCGCCACATAGTATGAAATACTATGGTACGGATTTTGACTGCAGAAATGCAGCGGAATTTCCCCTCTATCTTTTTTGAAAAGGCCCTGTGCTTTTTATAATGACAGGTAAAATCATGTGTCGTTATAAGCCCCACCCCCTGACCACACCTCTCTGACCCAATTTTTGCCAAAAATGATGGGAAAATCTAATTACCTATAATATCTGGTACAGAGGTCAGCATGTAGCCAATCAGTACCCAGGGCGGGCGCCTTGACTATGTCACCAAATGTGGCCTCCATCTTACATATGGGCAGCACTTTCATTGGACATCTGCATCACCTGACCTAGCCATGTATAACCTAGGCACAGTGTAACTATTTTACAGCTGAGCACAGGACAGAGAAACTGCATGATGTTACATGACCCGCCATATATAACATAGGCATTGTGTTAGCAGCAGTGACTTTACATCTCAGCACAAGA
Source organism: Eleutherodactylus coqui (assembly GCF_035609145.1). NCBI lineage: Eukaryota > Metazoa > Chordata > Amphibia > Anura > Eleutherodactylidae > Eleutherodactylus > Eleutherodactylus coqui. The sequence continues at coordinate 44,920,137 of NC_089845.1, read as the reverse complement.
CAGGGAAACTGCAACATATATGGGTAAATGTAAAAGCTGTATCACATATATACGTTTATACAAAACATGTTCTGTACTTAGGGGACATAATCTGCAGAGGATAGATTTCTGCTGGTGTGAAACATTGTATACCCGCACAGAAGAGAAAGTGAATTGTATTGGAGGCACCAGAGAAGTTGCATCAACTTTATATGTCTATACAATATGTGCCGTGGGCTTTAGAAAAGACACTCTGCAGAGCGTATTTTTCTGCTGCTGTGATCGTATAAACCCTGTTTCCCTGAAAATAAGACATAGCATGATTTTCCAGAATTTTTGAGGATGCAAAATGATTTTTCAGGCTCTTTGAAAATGCTTGAAATATAAGCCCTACTCCAAAATTAAGCCCTGCTAACAGTTAATTAAAAAAGTCAATTTAAATTGTGTCCAGGCAGCTAAACATGTAAAAAAGTTAAACCTTTTTGAACAAAAATTAATATAAGACACTGTCTTATTTTCGGGGAAACAGGGGTAGCAGCAGACAAACTATACTGAATTTCAGGACCAATAGAATCTGCATCAAGTTTATATGCCTATACAAAATATGCTTTGTGCTGTGGGAAAGATACTGCGCAGCGTATATTTCTATTGCTGTCTCCGTATATAGCAGCACATAGACAAACTAAGCTGTTGCATCGGGGACATTGTAGTTCTCGATTTGGGGCCGCAGACATTAAAGTTGTGAGTCCATCAAACAGAAATTACCTGCATATGTTATATAGCTACCTGTGGGGTGTGCGGAAGTGAATTGCCGCAAAACACATACCATGGCTTTCCGTACTTACATATTGAGCTGCTCTTGGATTGCAGTGAAGTACATTGTATGGGTGGTATCAGTGGGTTTTTGTCAATTCTAAATTAAAAAACAAGCCAAACAGGGAAACCGCTATACTGTGTGTTTGCGGCCTCAGACAGTTTTCAACGTTACAAGTCTTTACAATAGAAGTTACTTGCATACATTACGCAGCTGCTGGTGGTTCTCAGCAAACTAGAAAGTTAACTGAAAAGTTAAATTAAAGCTAAAAAGTTAGCAAAAACTAAATAAAAAACTATACGGAAAAAAACTAAAAAAGATTACCAAATAAAAAATGAAAAGATGAAGAAAACAAAAAAAAAGGGGACATATTGATGGTGGAGGTGGTAGAGGACAGGCCAAGTTTGAACTTCAAGCGGCTCCCACTGAAGCAACAGCTCCATATTCTGCAGGAGAAGAGGCTAGCCCGCAACCATTCATTAGAAGAGGTGCTGCCCGTGCATTACATCCGCAGCACGCAGAACAGCTCGTAGAGTGGATGACACAGCGTGCCTCAAATACCAAGTCCCAACCCCCGAGCAGTCAGTCTGCAACACTTGGTCATGAGCCATTTCTCTCTACGTCACCCTGTGCGAAATAAAGGTATACTTCTGTTGAAGGAGCCCATACAGTGCTGAAATGTGTTATCTCCATTAAAAACTTTTGTTCATGCCTTTGGACATACTCTTTGATCAGCAGCACCCATTTATTTTTTAATTTGACCTATTCCTGACACCACAAAGGTTTACACCATCCCAGGAATGGAAGGCCATACATCAGTGTTGTGCTGGGTTAGCACGGCCTATCAAGATGAGCAGTTAAATACTGTAATACGCATTAGGCTGCTTTAACACCTACATGAGGGGCTCCGGAACGGAGCAGGAAAGGGAATCCCCTGGCTGAATAAATCCGTCTTATGTTGGAACTGAAAAGCACCAAACAGACCACATTGACTGTAATGGAGTCCATTAGGTCTCCACTCAGCTGCCAAGAATTTTACCAGAAGAACAAGTGTTGCATGCAGCTTCTGAATGCAGGTTCCAGTGCAAATGTGAACTCGGACTTATTCTGTCTTACCTGATAGAGCGCTTCCTTTAAACTGTTACAATGGATCCATAATAGGGTGAATGAATTTTAATGTTGTAGGGTCGTCCTTATCAGGGTGATCACCCCACATTTCTTCATCTAGGGTATTTTTTGATCTAAGGTCACTTAAATCCTGGTCCACCATCTTCTTTCAGTTTAGATGTATACCCATTTTGCCCGATGAGAGATTTTGGATGATAACAGTCATTTTGAACAAGTGATTTGATGGACTTCTATGTCATATGACAAGATCGTTCTTTTCTTGCTTTCATTGCTGCTATACATGTACCTGTGACCATGCAATATTTTTCTATACAAAGTATACAGGGCTATACTGTTGTCCGGCACTGTGATTCCTCAGTATATAGTGATCATCGTGATATCTATGAGCACCTTTTGTTTTAACCTAATAATTAACAGATCTGTTTATCTCCATGTAATATGTATCACCCACTCCAGCTATATTGTCTATGGATTAGTATTCTTTAACGGAGCGGGCATTTTCAATAGTTAACAGAAGTAACAGTTGGTGTAGTTATTTTGAATATGTAAATTACAATATGGTGTCGTATCTGTTGTTTCAATGACTGCAGTACATGAAAATGAAATTATAGAAATGTCAAGTAACTAATGCAGATATTGGCAGAACAGGAAAAAACATTGTGCTTGTTTAGAGCTATTATCAGGACATATGCATTAATCGGTAATTACAGGAATACTGTTTTTGGGGAGGATTTACTCAAACAAATATGTATGTTGACGCATGCAAACATTATGCATAGTAACACAACGTATCCAGTCGACAATCATAATTAGTAGCTTTATAGAAGCATTGAAAACTTCCTTTGGGGCTTCGTGACAGTCTGTTAGAGGAGCAATGCTCATATAACACATGCTAGAAAGGCATCTTGGGATTTGGTGGCATACCATGAGTTCTTTAAAGGACTAATGTTTAGGAATTTCATAGCACTGGATAATCAGATTAACAGTCTCTAATAGCCCTTTTTCAGGTAGCCGGCTCAAGGTTGACTCCGCCTTCCATCCTTCCAAGGTTGGTAAAATGAGTACCCAGCTTGCTGGGGAGTAAAAGATGACTGGGGAAGGCAATATCAAACCATTCCGCAAAAACAGTCTGCCAAGAAAACATAAAGATGTGACGTCACCCTAGGAGTCAGTCACAGCTCGGTGCTTGGACCAAAGAATTTTACCTTTACCTAATAACCCTTTTACACGGGCCGAGAATTTCACGATTCTTGTTTGCGTGACGGAATGAGCTTGTGATGTCATCACCAGCTCGTCTGTGCTTGGGCAGTCCGTTTAGACTGAACGATTCTTCTTGAGAGCTGTGTACTCCTTGGGCACTTGTCGTTCAGTATTTCACATTAATTCCTATGTGAAACACTAAATGAGAAGTGTTTAGATTTCACAATAAGAAAATGAGCCACGCTCGTTTTTATGCCATCCGAAACTGAACGACGAGCGAGAACCTCCAAATTCTCACTCGTTGTTCATTTGTTTGCCTGCATTTAAACTGAATGATTATTGTTGGGTTTCGGTCTCACACGAGCGGACTTGCATTGCGGAATTTGCGGTCGTCATCCGTATGGAGGATCCAAAGCAAATGACATGCATTGAAAGGTATATAAAAATTGCTTTTTCTTTCACACTTGTGGAAACAAATTGCATATTCCGCGAGTGGAAGGATAATCGCAACATGCTCTATTTTGCTGTGGAAGTCAATGGAGCCTTCCAACCCGCAGCTCATCTGCAATTGACATTTTGGGTAAGCTGTGGGTTCCCCGCTTCATTGCCTAGCAATGGTACGGGAAAAGCAAATATCAAAAAAAAAATCTGTACTGCGCATGACCGACTGTGATCATCTACGTCATCAGCAGTATAGAACTGGTAGGTAGAGATGAGCGAGCATACTTGCTAAGGCAAACTACTCAAGCGAGTAGTGCCTTATTCGAGTACCTGCCCGCTCATATCTAAAGATTCGGCTGCCGGCGGGGGGCGGGGAGCGGTGGGGGAGAACGGGGAGGAACGGAGGGGAGATCTCTCTCTCCCTCTCTCCCCCCTGCTCACTCCCGCAACTCACCTCTCACCCGCGCCGGCAGCCGAATCTTTAGAGACGAGCGGGCAGGTACTCAAATAAGACACTACTTGCTCGAGTAGTTTGCCATAGCGAGTATGCTTGCTCATCTCTACTAGTAGGTACGCGGGATGGCCGGCCGGGGTCATAGACGGATTCTGCTGCGGGAACCCACATGCGGAATATAGACCTTTCGTGTGAGCTCGGCCTAAATGGGGCATTACTCATAAAGGATGCACAATTAAAGGGGTTGTCCCGCGCCGAAACGGGTTTTTTTTTTTTTCAACCCCCCCCCCGTTCGGCGCGAGACAACCCCGATGCAGGGACCTAAAGAAAAATCCGCACAGCGCTTACCTGAATCCCCACGCTCTGGTGACTTCTTACTTACCGGCTGAAGATGGCCGCCGGCATCTTCTCCCTCGGTGGACCGCAGGGCTTCTGTGCGGTCCATTGCCGATTCCAGCCTCCTGATTGGCTGGAATCGGCACGTGACGGGGCGGAGCTACACGGAGCCGGCATCCTGCACGAGCGGCCCCATTGAGAAAAGAAAAAGACCCGGACTGCGCAAGCGCGTCTAATTTGGCCATTAGACAGCGAAAATTAGGCGGGCTCCATGGAAACGAGGACGCCAGCAACGGAGCAGGTAAGTGAAAAACTTCTTATAACTTCTGTATGGCTCATAATTAATGCACAATGTACATTACAAAGTGCATTAATATGGCCATACAGAAGTGTATAGACCCACTTGCTGCCGCGGGACAACCCCTTTAACTACTCAATTGTCTGAGCCACCTGATCCAACTCTAGCTTTGACAAGTACAGTGATTACTTTTTCACCGGTGTGCTTGGCTATTTAGTTACCAATTTTGTTATTGGTCATTGGCATGTATTCTGGTCTTATGTTCTTTTGGTTATCGTGACTGGCATGTCCCCAGGCACCTCCAATGATCTGCTGTCTAGTCACAATTCTACTGCTAGACTCTAGCTACAATTACACCCGCTCACTCTGGTTGTCTGCATACTTTTCTCTATTTGACTTTGACTAAGATCCCAACTACAAGTGCCATCTTGGTTACACGTGGGAGTTACTTTTCAGCAAAGTTAAAAACTACTTGCAGAAGTTAATGTTAAAAAGCGGAAATTTCTTAAACTCCCTGACTAGGAGTCTAGTTATTGCCAATTGGATGAGGACTCATTAAAACCTTCTCACTTCAATACTCCGATACAAGTGGATGGAATGGTGTCATTTTGAAAAAGAGAAATGGTTTCCTCTGATTTTAATGAAGTGGTTAAAATTTGTGTCCTTTTGAAGACAAAAATATAGAGGCAAGCCTGAAGTAAATTAGGAGAATATATTTTTACTTTGTATGAACTAGAGGGTAAATTGGAAGTGTCTAAAATATCTATTATAATGCTAGTAGGAAGACTAGAATCAAATGATCAGGATGAGTACAAAGGCAGGAGTGCTGATATGTAAGAGAAAGAAGAATTGTGCAGCAAACGGGAGCTCCACAAGCTGCGTCCTCTATGACTATATTTTTTTACTCAACTCTCCTGCTATCTTTTCTTAATTCCACCAACTCTTTAGAAAGATGGAAAACTGTTAGGCCTCATGTCCACGGGGAAAATCAGGTCCGCCGCGGCTTCTTTATGCAGAATCCCGCAGTGGGTCCCTCCTTTTCCGCGGACATGAGGCCTAAAAAGAAGAATTTACTTACCTGTCCGGACGCTGCGGATCTTCCCTCCGTCGCGGCCGGATCATATTTCTTCGGCCCGGCGCATGTGCTCGGCACGCCGGAAGCCTGCCGTGCTCATGCGCCGTGCACTCTATTTTTTTGAACTCCTGCTTTCCCACGCTCCCATGCCAGAGAGCAGGAATTCAGCTGGGGGTATGCTGCGGATACGGACGGCTTCCATAGGCTTCAATAGAAGCCTGCGGGAGCCGTCCCCGCGGGAGACCTGCACTAAAATGGAGCATGCTGCGGGTGTTTTCCCGCACACGCAATCCATGCCTCAAGGGAAAATGACATCCGCAGGTATTTAATTACCTGCGGGTGTCCAATGCATCCCTATGGGGCGTGGATCACGCATGCGGGTGACCCGCTGCGGATCTGTCCCCGTGGACATGAGGCCTTAAGGTGTGTCTTTTCAATACAAGATTGGTTCTTGGCTATCTTTTGGACCAGGTGTATGTCTAGAGGGTTGAACCTTTGGAAATTATCCTAGAAAAGGTGGCATCTCACCCCAGCTTGTTCCTCACATAGTGATAATATAAAAATAGTTGTTGGAGGGGTTGTAGCCTCCGTGGAACGCACCTCCATGCTTGGTGGGATTACCTTAATATTCACACTTTCTGGATGGCTGTATTTGGGTTTTCATACTAATGTAACACCTAACCATGTCTTGGCACTTTGCTTTTTATAGACCTCCCTCATTCCCGTCATTTAGTTAGACCTGTCTCACATATTGTCCTAGCAACTAGAACTATGATAGCCAGGTCCTGGAAAGTTAATACACTTTTTCAATCTCAACGCTAAAAGACCTAGTGAATTCTAATTAAAGAATGGAACTTATGGTAGCTACCTGATCTAATAGAGTTGGTTGTTTAAAGGAAGATTGGGTGGTTCGGATAAGTTCTTTTTCTATTTTCTCTTAATAACATGTAAGAAGGTAGAAGGCTAGCGCATCACAGCCATCAAGAACAACCTTACGGTAGGGACAATGAAAGGGCTAAGCTCCGCTACTGTAAATGACAGCAGTAAGGATACAAAGGATGGGCACCATCTTGCCCAGTATGTGACGCAGCATAGAAAAGGGGGCAGATGAATTTTTGGAGGACTGTTGACACTATAGAGAGACCATGGTGAAGCTGCATAGCAAGCAAGCAAGAGAGATGGCCCAGCAGGCAAAGGCCAGGAGGCTATTTAAGAGACTGGAAGGTGGTGCAAGCTGCAAGTGTGGCCATATCTCTATGGTGGGGTGGTGGCCAAGGGCCAAGTGACTGGCGGCCTGAAGAGAACCAGAAGGCTCAGATGACCCAGGGGCCGATGATGACATGAAAATAGATAAAAAGAGAACCAGTTTACCAGCCGTATTGAGATTTATGGTAAAAAACACAGGTCACATTAGACCAAACATACATCATGAAACACCATAGGGAAAAAAGTTCAGCTTGTGTAATAACTGGAAGAACTGTTAACCTTAGTATAAACTAGTAGAACGTCTTTCCCAGAAAGGTAACTGCACTCTCTATATCCATATATAAATATCTGCTTAGGAAAATAATTCAGTGGGATTAGGAATAATAGTTAGAATCCAAAGGTGTTAGCTATTTCAAATATACAAAATATACAGGGCAAACCAACGAGGAGGTCCCTTCATAGTCTCATTCCCTCTGTACTCCTCTTCGCTATTATATATTAGGGGACGTACCATGATTTTACAGGCCTTGAATTGGTTTTCCTACTAGCTAAAATTGCTTCACAGCCACTTTGTATTTTCTGGTTGCTGCTGACCAGGTCATGTGACTGCTGCAGCCAATCACTGCCTATAGAGGGTCACTGACTTAGGCAGTCATTGACTGCAGAAGTCACAGGCCCTGGTCAGCAGCAACCAGGAAGTATTAAGTGGTTGTAAAGTAATTTTAGGTAGTAGTAAAACCCCTTTAAATTTGGAATTTGTTGATTCAAAATTTTGTCATTTCGTGAAACCATGTTCGTTTTGTGCGGCTTATGTGTATGTAGATAAGTTTGTTGTAGATGCTATGGTGATGATGAGTGATTATGAGTAGAGATGAGCGAGCACCCAAATACTTGAGTCCGCGTTATTTGAGTCGAGCTTTTCGTAAAATTCGAGAGCTCTACCCGAGTAACGAACCCCATTGACTACAATGGGAGACTCGAGCATTTTTGTATGTGGGACTCCGGGTGCCGAGTTTTTTTTTCCCCCTAGGTCTCTCTTTCTCTCTCTCTTTCCCCTGCCTGCCAGACAAAAAATTTGCCAATGACGCATACTGCGTCGCGGCGGGGAGGGGCCAAAACAGGCATGTCACTGCGGGGAGGAGCCAAAAACTGGGGCGGGGTCGAACATGGCTTCATGCTCGTTTGAGTAACGAGCACCATCGAGTACGTTAATACTCAAACGAGCATCAAGCTCGGCAGAGTACGTTCGCTCAACTCTAATTGTGAGGCACAGCGTGTAGTGGTAAATAATGCATACATGTAAGGGCAGAGTTGTTTTGTTAACAAGCTGCACCACATCAGGCTAAGATGTATATATCAGATCATTAAAATTCCATTATAATAACAAACTCTGCTAACACATTTCCGGCACTCAGAAACACATCATTAGAGTGCTTGTATCATGGTCAGCTAAAATGGAATTTAAATTATTTATAATAAAACCTCAGGTTTTAAAGTCCTTCTAATTACACCGCTCAACAGCATTTTTGTATCTGGTGTGCGATATATCAATTCTTATGGATTTTTTGGTGCAGAATCCGAATTTACTTTTAGAAATGATGTATCATGTAAGGTTTTTATGTAATTTTAGATTTTTTTCAATTTTTTTAAAAAGGTTTTTGTGTTTGCGCTCATTTTCTGGGGAAGTATTTATATAAAATGAAATCAGTGACTAAGCTAAACTCTTTATTTGAACGTAATACAAAGTGGATGAAGTTCTAAAAATGGTCACCAGATGGCAGAACAATGTAGTTGAGCCGGAAGGTTACCGACATGAGCCTATCTGTACTGCGGTTTAGTGTTTGTTGTAATCTGCATGAAGCACTTCTCTTCATTCTTACCTCAGCATATCGGTATTTTTGAGGTTTATTCACAAATACATTACTAGAAAAACATTATTGAGTTCTGAGTGTTATTTTTTTTGTATTTAAAACCAGACAATATTTGCAATACTGTATTATTGTCTATGTAATAGTGCGGTGTATCGCAGAAATGTGACGGGATGGGTAGAATCTGATTCTTCCACTGAATTCAGCACCCCAAAATTAGTTGAACCAACCTGTTTTCAAACTAGATACAGAACTTTTTTTTCATTTGTTGACCAGTGTTATTGGGCAAGCTGGACCTTTCTCCTTATGGTGTTGCAGAAGAGGCAATGTCTTTCCATGGGAGGTGAGAGAGTCTTCTTCCACGCCATTACACAACGATGAAAGATCAGAAGTCATTTAGGTCTGCGCAGCAGACACGGTGCAGATGAAGAAGATCATTGTGGCACCGTGAGTCACTGCGAGTAGTGAACTGGTCAGCATGTGTATGCCAACATGGAGAGACTATGATGCCTAGAAACAAGCTGCTAAGAGAGGAAATGAAGCCAAGGTCAGATGTGGTGAGCCGGAGCCCAAAGGGTGGGTGCATGATGAGGACCACCACATGCAGGACCAAAGGTACCCTGAGTTAAGTGTGTGTAAGTGGAGGAGAGTTGACAGTGAGAGAGAAAAGAAACAGGGAAGAGATAAAGGCCGTGAAAAAAGAGAGACTGTCAAGTTGAAGATGTTCCAGTCAAAGTGTCGAAAATGTATCCTTTTGGACATTAAGCCCAATGTACAACACTGACCCAGAGAGGGCATTGGGCCGATGAGCCCAGTGACAAAGACTATGCTGAAGTGTTAGACCTGCTGTTCCCAGGGTATTAATAATAAGGGGTAGTTAGGGATTACAAGGTTTATTACTAAAAGGACAATCATTAGGGTTAATACGTTTGTAAGACAATAACAGTTTATTGTGATTTTGTTGTACCACATTTAAAGCATTTTAACCCTCCTGCGGAGTTACGCCATGTAGGTAATATTTCCATTTTTTAATAATGTTTACATTGCTGCATACAACACGCTTCCGCCTCTGTCACCGCTGTACCATCAATACCATCCACCTACTTCAAGCAGACAACTTTGATTTTCTCAAGTGGCTTTGTATTCTTCCCGCCTATGCAGGAAATTTTATATCGTTTGGCATACCTTTAAAAACATTTTTTTTTTAAATTTTTTTATGTATTTGCATTATTCCTACAATACTTATGACCTGTCTGTTAGCAAAAACATGTGAAACGATGCCGCCGACACTCAGATGCTGCCCCTTACCTCATCCAGGCGGTTTCATAGCTTAGAGAAAGCAGCTCTGATCAAGGTTACATCATAATTTATACTCCCTGTTTGGGTAGGGAGCCCCATTGATGTGGTCTCCATCCTTTGCACAGTTTTTAACCCTTTCCAATCCAATTTGTATTCTGGTTTTCCTAGGGGGCTTACTCTTTTTCTGCCATTATACAACGGCGCTATCTGCTGGCTAAAGCCAGTACTGCATGAGGTGACACGTTGGATAGGCTCCGACAGCAGAGAGGCTGGCAATATACAGTAAGAGAACCCTGATGGACGTCTTCCAACATCGGAGCTGTACAGCCTTAAATCATAATGTCTTTATATGTCAGACAGTGGATTGGAGAGGGTTAAAATTTCATTCAACAATGGTAGATTATTCGTTAAAGTATCATTCACTTAAACAGCTCTTGTTCCTATAATGATTGTCAAAGCTAAGAGAGAGTGTATACAGTATGTCTTTCATTGGTTCCCACTTAAAAGTCAAGCCCACACTATACTATTTTCACACGTTTGTATTGAAGTTGACCACACTTCAAATACAGTTGAGAGAAAAGGATACCAGGATACTCCTTTTGTATAATTAGGCTGACGATAGTTCATGGGCATAACATATTTGTAAGGAGAATTTCCTGGCACATATTCTAAATGTTAAATCTAAGCCTAGATGTGTACAGAAGCAAAACGTAGTTAAAATATTTCTTAGTACAAAGAAACCCTCGAAATACATGAAAGCAAAATAATTTGTAAGGATCACAAGTAGAGATGGGCGAACGTGCTAGTTTAGAGCAATTACTCGATCGAGCATCGCTTTTTTCGAGTAACTATCTAATCGGACGAAAAGATTCGGGGGTTGCCAGGGGTGAGCGGGGTGTTTGGGTGGGGAGTGGAGGGGGAGGAAAGAGAGAGCTTCCCCCTGTTCCCTCCTGCTAATCCCCGCTCCACCCCGCCGTCTCCCGCCCCTTTTTGCCCAAGTAGGCAGTTACTCGAAAAAACGATGCTCATTCGAGTAATCGCCCTTAACGAGTACGTTCGCTCATCTCTAGTCACAAGTCTTCCTTATTACTTTTTTTTTTTAACTCGTTTTATTGAACAGCATGTATTTTACATTACATGAATAAGCAGTTTCTCAAACAGTGTGCATTTACATACACTAACAAGTGATTAAACTTTACATACAACAGAGAATTCTTTGGTAACAGTGTTCAGTACTCAAGTGTGTTACATTTCTTCTACAATTACTCAGCCTTTCTCAGTATATACATCTGCAATATTCATAGCTTTATTGCTCATTTTACCTGCCAGGTCTGGGTGTATTCTGTCTTAATAAATTTTGGAACATTTCTTGCGTGAAGTTTGTGTTTGTTGTCCCGCACCAAATCCCCCACACCTTGTCGAACTTTTCAGGGTGTTTCCTGTTTTTGTATACTATTTTCTCGTATGGTAGGATGGTATTGATAATGCTCTGCCATTTTGTAGCTGTCGGAGGGCGCCTGTCCATCCATCTCAGCGCTATGACTTTGCGGGCATAAAATAATGCTTTAGTGAGGAATATTTTATCATAATGTTGCCATTGCTCCTCATCTATGATCCCTAGCAGACACATTGCTGGATCCAGCGGTACTGGTATTCCCATCAGTTGGGTCAGGAACTCTGTGACCTCTTCCCAGTACGTGTATACCCTTGGACATCCCCATATTAGGTGGTTGAAGTTTGCGCTTGTAGCGCTGCATCGGTGGCACTGACTGGACACTAATCTGTTCATTTTATGGAGTCTAGTTGGTGTTAGATAACATTGATGTAAGATATATAACTGGGTCAGTTTATTGTTCGCGGCTGGCGAGACCCTGGTGTAGGTGGCCATTGCGGTCTCCCAGTCCTCATCAGTCAGTGTTGGGATAAGTTCCCTCCATTTCTCCATTACCACCATTTGTGTACCAGGAATCTTAGAGTATAACAAGTGTGTATATAGCTTTGAGATTAAGCCCCTAGGGCCCTGTGTGCGCAGTATGCCTATTAATGGATATGTGGAGAAGGGTCTTCTGGGTTCTGGGAATTGCGCAGTCAATGCATGTCTGAGTTGCAGATATCTAAAAAATCCTGTTCTAGGTACCTGGTATATCTGCTGCAATTGCTCAAAGGAGACTAGTGTTCCGTCAATGTATAGGTGTTCCAATGTGGTGATTCCCAGATTTAGCCAAAATTGTCTGTCTGGGAGGTTCAACAAATGCGGCAGCGCTCTATTGTTCCATAAGGGGGTTTCCAGGGGGGTGTCCTCCTGCCCCGTCAGTTTCCTACATGTCCTCCACACACTTACCGCGAGCCTGTGAATGGGTAGCATTGGTTTCGTCAACAGCCCTGGTTTTTCCAAAATGATCCAAAGGGATGCCTCCGAGAGGAAGTACATCAAGTGGTGCTCGGAGTTCGGGAGAGGGGCGCCCGACAACCAGTGACGTATATATCGGATCTGTCCTGCCAGGTAGTATATTTTGAAGTCCGGCAGCGCCATCCCCGCTAGCTCTTTAGGCCTCTGTAGAGTTTCCATACGGAGCTTGGCTCTAGCCTTTCCCCACACGAACGATGTTATTAATGAGTTGGTGGTTTTAAAGAATTTTTGTGGTACAGTTATTTCTGCATGTTCTAGCCGGTATAGGTATTTGGGGAGAATTATCATTTTAATAAGATTTATTCTCCCTGCCACAGATAGTGGCAGGGAGCTCCAAGCTTTTAATTTTAGTTGCAGGGTTGTTATTAGGGGTGCAATGTTTAGATTAAAACTTTGAGTGTGGTCCCTGGTAATGTAGACTCCCAGGTATTTGAATTGGGGGACAATTTGCAGGTTATGGTATACCTCTCCCACCCCCCAGTCCTCTTCTCTCAGCGGCATAAGGGTAGACTTCTGCCAGTTGATACGTAGGCCCGAGAAATTCCCGAATTCGTCTATCTGGGAGACGGCCAGGGGCAGGGTGTTTTGGGGTTCCGACATATAGAGTATTATATCGTCCGCATACAATCCTATCTTGTCTTCTCTGGGGCCGATCTGAATCCCCCTGTATAGTGCGTGTTGCCGAATTTTTAGTGCTAGGGGTTCTATAGCGATCGCGAATAGAAGGGGGGAGAGTGGGCAACCCTGCCGGGTTCCCCTGTGAAGTGGGAAGGAGGTGGAGACCAAGCCGTTTGCCACTACTCTCGCCGTCGGTGCAGTATATAAGATGGAGACCCACCTGATGAACGGCTCCCCGAACCCAAATTTCCGCAGAACTTCCATCAAATATGGCCACTCCACTGAGTCAAATGCCTTGGCGGCATCCAATGAGGCCAGGGCCCATCCTTTTCTCCACCTCCGTCCCACCTGCGTAATTACCTGTGTTCTTCTGATATTATCGGACGTAGACATTCCCGGAATAAATCCGGATTGGTCCGGGTGTACAATATCCTTGATTGCTTGGTTCAGCCTGAGAGCCAATACCTTGGCGAGGATTTTATAATCTGTATTTAAGAGGGAGATAGGTCTGTACGACCCACACTCCTCCGGGTTCTTTTCAGGTTTTAGTATGAGGACTATGTTAGCCTCTAACATCGACTCTGGAAGGCGTCCTTTCTCAAATATATCCTCATATAATGAGAGTAGTTGTGGTGTTACTTCCTCTCTGTACTGGAGATAAACTTCCACTGGTATGCCATCTGTGCCCGGAGTCTTATTTTTTGCCATGCCCTCCATTGCCTCCTGTATATCTTCCATTGTAATAGGGCCATCTAGTAGGGATCTATGTGCTTCTTGTATTATTGGAAATGCTATGCTGGTTAGGTAGTTCTCTAGCTCTGCTGGGGTATAGTTAATCTGGGACTGGTATAGGTCTTGGTAGAATTGTTGAAACCTTTCTAGTATATCTTGGGGGTCTGTGAGTACTGTGTCCTCAGTTGATTTGACCCTTAGTATAGCCGGGGAAGTAGTCTCTTGTCGAGCCATATATGCTAGCAGTTTACTAGACTGGTTACCTAGCTCGAAAAAGGACTGGCGGGTGAAAAACAGCCTCCTCTGAGCCTTCTCTTTTAGATGCATCAAATATTCTCTACCTACCTGTAGCCATTTATCTCTTTTATCGTTTGAGGGATGGGCTATAAATTCTTTTTCTAGTTGTTGGCATTGTTGCGCTAACTGTTCCTCCTCTTTAGCTGCGGTTCTTTTAATGAAAGTGATTGAGGACTTAAAGCATCCTCTAAGGTATGGCTTAAAGGCTTCCCATACCAGCGTCCTATCCCGGCTCTCCTCGTGCGCCTCGTAGTATATCTGAATTTGGTCTATTATTCGGTCATTTGGGCCAAGCAGTGAGAGCCAGAACGGGTGTATCCGCTGATTCCTAATTGCAGGGGGGCCTGGTTTTTTGAGGACCATGCAGAGCGGTGAGTGGTCTGAGACCCCTCTTGGGAGAAATTCTATGGACTCTATTTTTGTAAATAACAGGGGGGATCCAAATATATAATCTATGCGGCTCAGTGCATGATTATGGGCTGCATGGCAAGAAAACTCCTGTTGGTGGGGGTGAAATATTCGCCACAAATCCAGCCATCCCGCCACTGAGATCACAGAGGCCAGTCGGGTCGGGCCCTCGTCTCCCGCCCCCCGAGCACTCCCCCCGAATCTGTCCAGGTGTGGGTCCATGACCATATTCATATCCCCCATACATATAGTCGTTACATCCGGTGTGAATGAGGCAAATTGTATGCCTTCTGCCAGCAGGGCTGTTGACGTTGTTGGTGGGTTATAGTAACATAGGAGTACATATGGTTCATTGTTTATTTTGGCTCTTACAAAGATGTACCTACCCTCTGAGTCTCTTTTTAGCTGTTCTACCTCCCATCTGATGGATCTCTCTATCAATAGAGACACCCCCCTGGAATACGATGTATGATGTGAGTGTGCTGACCACTGAACCCATGGCTTTAGCAGGCATTTAGAGGTTTCGGGCGTGAGGTGGGTCTCCTGTAGGCACAACACATGCGGTCGCCAGGAGCGTATTAAGGAGTTTATTATGACTCGCTTCCTGAGGGATCCCATGCCTCTGACGTTCCAGGACACAAAAGTTATCTCAGCCATTGGCGAAGATGGTTTAATTGGGTCCGGATGAGATTGTTTATGTCGTTCTGACCGCTGGGAGACCCCCCACCACGCCCCGCCACATCTCTCCCATCCGCCATGCAATCACACTTCAGTACATTTATAGGAAAAACATTGAACATCTGATGCATATACTCTGTAAACATTATGGTAGCGTACTACCGACTTACAACTCTTACAACAACTTATAACTGAACAGGTTTTGAATACTGATTATATCTTCGTTGCTTTAGTATTCGTGGCTAACCTTAACTCGGGGTAACCAACTTAGCATAGCTCTATCGTCGCTATACTTGTGGTTCTGTTTGGTTATTGGTACAGTGATGTGAACCGACCATGCCTTATTATGTTTTAGTTAGGTGGACTCCCTTCCGGAGAGGCGGGAGGGAACAAGAGAGTCTGGGGGGAGGGGCGAGGGGGAGGGGAGAATGGGGGGGAGGGGGGGGGAAAGAGAAGAAGGAGAGAGAGGAAAAAAAAAAGGGGGGGGGGGAAGGAGGGGAGGGGGGGGGAGGCGAGCACGGGGCAGCTATTGCCAGGGGCACTCCGGGGGGGAGGGGGTGCCTCCCCCCCCCCCCAGGCCAACAGCCCGCAGCACAATTAGGCGGCCCTGTTGGGCCCTTTGTATGTGGTATGAAAGTCCCGTCATCTAGAGGAGGGTAAAAATAATGGTTAGGGTTTGATATACATTACAGTCTCTCTGGCCGTCGTCTGGCGATCAACCATTCTTCTGCCTCGGATGGTGAAGAGAAGAATCGGGTGCGGTCTCCGTCAATCACTCGCAGCCGCGCTGGATACATCATAGAATACGGAAGCTGCAGATCTCTGAGTTGCCTTTTAATATTGAAGAACGAGGCCCTTTGTTTCTGGAGGTCCGCCGAAAAGTCCGGAAAGATGGAGATTGTGGCATTATCATGGCGTAGGGGTCCTCCCTTTCTGGCAGCTTGCAGGATGTTATCCCTGTCACGGGAGTTGAGTAGCTTTGCCAGTAGCGGTCTGGGCGGGGCACCGGGTATGGGTGGCTTCATTGGCACGCGGTGCGCCCGTTCGATGACAAAGACCTGCGATAGTTCTGCGTTAGGGAGAAGTTCGCGGAGCCATTTCTCTAGGAATTCTTCCGGTCTCTGTCCTTCAGTTCTTTCTGGCAGGCCGACTATGCGCAAATTATTGCGTCGTGAACGGTTTTCGAGGTCGTCCGCTTTCTGTCTCCAGTAGTCGGCCTTCTGCGTAAGATCTCTTATTGCGGCTGACATTGGGGGGACAGTGTCGTCCAGCGTAGATATTCTATCTTCCGTAGCTGTGACTCTTTCTCTTAAGTTTTGAAGGTCTTGCCTGAGGAGACTGACATCCATCTTAACTTCATCAATTTTACTGGTGAGAGTAGTCGTGGATGTCTGGATTGCTGTCAGCTGCTGGTCGGACAGTTGTTGTAAGGTTTGGACTGTCCCTTCTGTTGGGTTTGGATTAGCGTTCTTTGTCGGAGGGGTTGAGCCCCCCGGGGCCGGCTGCGCGGAGTCGGAGCTTGCATCTCTGCGATTTTCGTTTCTGGCAAATGCCTTTAATTTATCAGCTGTAGCGTTCTCCCTGGTAGGCCCCATGCTGCTTTGTCAGAGGTATTTAGCGGCGTATTCGGTTGCTGCCTGTATTTTATAGTGCTGGATTCACCCGTATACTCGGTGCAGAGCTTACGCACGTGACGTCTGCTTTGTTCTCTGTTATCAGCAATAGTGATCTCTTGCAGGCCTTACGCCCTTGGTTTGGGGGTGCTCTGGGGTTGTTTCTTTGGTCTTTTCTCTGGGTATTATCGGGGGGGGGGGGGTCCCACTCTCTAGGGGCTTGTTTATATAAGGTATAATAACTGCTGCTCCTTTTCTCCCCCTTCCCCCCTGGCACACTTAACTGGTTATTGCTGCTGGCGTTGCTTGTCTCCTTCAGGTAGGGGACCTCTGTGTGGTCTTTTCTCCTGGCCCCTCGCTGCCAGGCTCGCCTGCCCAGTCCACCAGGTACTGGCTTTGTCAGCCGCGGTAGTGTAGAGCTGTTCCTAATGTTGTATTTGCCGGCACTCCGGCTGTTTCACCCGGCGCCCGCTCCCCTCTTTGTATCAGTAGAGGCTCGCCGGGCCCGGGTTATTGCTGGCTGAGTCTGCCCCGCAAGATGGTGGCGGTAGCTGCGGCACCTCGTGGTCTCCTTCCGGATCCCTGCTGCCGGGGGACACTTTATAAATGCCTCAATGCCCCGCGGCGCCTCCAGTCACCCCCGCCCCTCGCCCTCCGCTATGCGGCCTCCCTATGCGGCCTTCCGCTGTTAGGCCCGTCTGCCCCGTCCTCAGGATGGCGGCCGTGTCAGCCGCGGCACTGCGAGTCCGCCGCCGGCGTCGCTATGGCTGCCGGCGCCACAGACACCTCACCCAGCGCTCGACTTTTCTCCTCTCTGTATCGGCAGGGGGGGCGACAGGCTCGAGGAGTCGCTCACCGATCAAGGATCCTCCCCGCAAGATGGCGGCCGCAGCTTCCCGCGCTCACCCTCAGGATCTTCAGACTGCGGTGTCGGGTAGGCGTCACAGCGCTTCGCAGTCCCGCCGGCGGTTCAGGCACTCCGCTCCTCACCCTCCGCTGTGTGCAGCTCCTGGTCCAGAGCCCGCCGGTCGGCTGGTGACACACGCTCCGCACCGGAGGCGCTCCCCGCTCCACAGGCTCGCCGCTAGCTCCGGTTTCGCTGCCCCCCGCTCGCCAGGGGTAAGTGCCTCGGGGTCCAGTCTCTTCCCCCTCTCCTCCGGTGATGTTCTGTCGGGGTTGGGAGTCCTCAGGATTATTCAAGGATTAATGGTGGTCAGTTTAGGCAGGAGCCCCTCTTACATGCGGCCGGTCAGGTCGGCTGCTTGGCCACGCCCCCTTCCTTATTACTTTTAGAATCATTATTGCTGCAGTTTTTAGGTGATTTCCTCTCTCTTTGGTAACTTAGTAACTGAGGATTCTTTAACACAGGCAGATAAATTGGCCATCATGAGCAGTGATTGATGATGTAAATAGCCATTTAGACTTGCAAAACTTGCATTTTTAAGTTAAGATGCTCATGAGGATTCTTCACATCGGCACTTGCTTCTGCAATCGATTGTCTTTCCTCCTCTCAAATTGTTGCATTTTACAAAGAACAGTCAGATACTTAGTTACATGAGTGGATATCAGCATAAGCCCTCGCATCGTGGACGAAAATCGCACGTGCGAGAGAAAGCCGAGACCAAGTAGCGGTTAATCTCCCGTTTTCTTGTCTGTTCACACAGCCGGGCCAGGGGGCCAGGCAAAGAGACCGCTACTAAGTTCTCTCCCTCTCCCCTTGCTGGCTGATAGCGGCAATAGATGCTCTATTGGAGCTGTCAGCAAGGGGAGGGACTTTAGCATCACGAGCCGTTGCTAAACTCCCTCCCCCTTCCCTCTTCTAACGGCTCTCATAGGCTGCCATAGGAGTCTATGTAAACGGCTAGCGTATTTCCGCAAAAGATAGGACAAGTCGTATCTTTTGGGGCATCACGTAAAAGCAGCCGTCCGGAATGCGCACCGTGTGCACTTTTTTACGCACTGGAAAGTCACTCATCTAAATGAATGCATTGGAATCCAATGCCTGAGATGGTCACAATTTTCGGCCTGCGTTTTATCACGCCGCAATAAAACGCTCATGTGAAAGAAGCCTACGGCCGGATTCACATGACTATTTATGCCAATATTTGTGCCTCATTATTGCGGAATGGGCATTATGTATTTGCGCACAACTGCATTTTTTACTGTACTTTTGCGCACGCAAATCGTGCATTTGTGCGCAAAAGAATATACAACAATGCTGTCAGCCACTGAAATGGCCATACCTCTATGACTTCCAAATGTTCTCTTTCCCTGCGCAACAGAACATGCCGTGCATTTTTTTGCACGATCAAATTGCGCACGCAAAATACACGCATGTGAACGAACACACTCAGATCAATGGCTCTATTTTCTGCGAATCACATGCGCCAATACACACATGTGAATCCAGCCTAGGAATGTTATAACATGAGCCCCACTAATGCTTGTGATTTAGGCCTCAGTCAGACGAGCGTGTTTTCACGCGATTTGCGAATCGCATGACGGATGCGCATCCGCAAATCGTGTGACCGGGGCCGATGATTTGCCGAAAAGTTTGCAGCTAGCAGCGTTTTCGGCGAAATGGCCCAGCGCTGCCTGCTATCCTCTGCCACAGCTGTGGCAGAGGAGAACGATGTTCACCCATTGAATTCAATGGAGCCGGCAATACAGTCGGCTCCATTGAAAGTAATGGGCTGCCGGCGAGTGCGGGATGAATTTTCGGGAAGGGCTTAAAAATATAAGCAATTCCCTGAAAAAAATCCAAAAATGTGTAAAAAAAAAACAAAAAAAAAAAAATATATATATATATATACTCACCTTTTCCCTGGAGACGGCGTTCAGCAGCGTCCAGCCAGCAGTTCTCCTGAACTGCTCTGTGTAGTATTCAGCAGCCGGGGATTTAAAATCCCTGCCTGCTGAATGGGCTGCCTCCGATTGGTCACAGTTTTCACCAATCAGAGGCAGCTCTCACTCACCCATTCATGAATGGGTGAGTGAGTGTTGCCTCTGATTGGCTGAGCGCAGGGACCAATCAGAGGCAGCTCTCAGCTGTCATTCAATAGCTGACTGAGGCCTAAGAGCGAATTGCTGGGCTGCATAGTCAGCCCGGCAATTATCTGTAAACAGCGAGAATTAGTGGCAGCCGCCGGCTCTCATGTACTAGCGCCCTAAAAGATGCGATCCCTGACAAATAAGGAAATTATCATTCAGCATCCAATTGCTACGGACAATGATTGGAAACGATTGTTTGATTCAATGAACGCTTAGCTCATTATCGCCTGTAAAAGAGCCTCCACTGTACATGATTTCTGCTCAATAAAAAAAAAATCAACTCAAGTGCCGGAATCGTACCTACTTGTTTATAATGAACATTTAACAAAAAGTGCTTACTAAAAAAAAAATCAAATAAAAAAATCAATAGCAAACACAATTAAATAAACACTTAAATTCATGGAGCAGAATGTTTCATTGTAACTATTACCTCTAGCGATGAAGCAGAGTCAATACAGCATGTTAATGAATTCACACAATATGTCGTTCCATTTTACATGAAAACATCTGCAAGTATTTGGAAACTGATTGTGATGCATGCGGAAGAAAGCCTTCAGAACGAGCTGCAACGTTTAATAATGCAGTCATTATTTTAAGTCACGGCACATCGTGCAGAAGAAGAATTGTTTACTCCAAGGCAACGACAGCTCATCGGGAATTTCATTGTCTCCTTCGCCAGTAGTAATTGGATCTATATTGTATATCTATATGAAAACCATGTGGGAACGAGATCATTTTTTAATTGTCATTGTCACATGGCTAAGAATGGGCAACTCTATGAATGAATAATAGAAAGCAGGGTTGCTTTCTCTTCTTAGTCGTACATCTGATGGAGTGAATATTAGAGTTAGGCTTATCTCGCCACTTGAATACCTAATATAGCTTTAGTTGTTTAGGTTTTAATTTAAAGGAACATTAAACCTTAGAAAGGAATGATAAAAGTAAATGGGAGTTAAACTTGCCCCAGTGTCTCCCGACTCAAACATTGTTGTAGATATCTTTGCCGAGGACATGGATATTAATTTTCTCCTGATTGCTTTGCTTTTCTACTGACAGCTTGAGAGGATGGAACTTTGCCAAAGTGGGGGTTGGGGTGGTTTAAGTGTTCCTAGTCTCCTATTGCAGTCATAGAAGTAAAGGCTGCTTCTGCTGCCAGACAGCAGGACACCAGTTTGTGAGAACAGGGGTGTGCAGAATAGATAAACAGATGTAGAAGAAATCAATGGGTATTTCTCACAGTTGGGAGTGCTATTATAGACAAAATAACAAAGGAGAGGAAGATAATTGGAAAGGAAGTAAGGTAAAGATAAAGTCCCCTGGTGCAAGCACCGAGTCGTGACTGACTCCTAGGGTGATGTCACATCGTAACGTTTTTCTTGGCAGACTGTTTTTGCGGTGGGTGGTTTGCCATTGCCTTTCTCGGTCATCCTTACCCCCTCATTTTACTGACCTCGGAAGGATGGAGGGCTGAGTCAACCTTGAGCCGGCTACCTGAACCATGAGGGGATTGAATCCGCAACCTTTATGTCATGAGTGAAAGCTTAGGACTGCATTCTGCTGTCTTAACACTCTGCACCACACAAGAATCTGTTAAGGAAGCACTATTTTTTAATTTTTTATGTATATTTCCCACTTTATACAACAGCAAACCAAGCCCAACGCTTGGTGGGCGGGATGGACCATCTCTCTTTTCAGCAATCTTTGCCATAAGCCCACACCTCTCTTTTCAGACAGCACTGCTAATCTGGTGATGCTCTGGTTTTATTATTCTCTGTCTCCTCTCTGGCTGCCATCCTTCGGCACTGTGTAAAGAGAATCCATTCTGCGCTGCAGACAGCTTCTTCTCCTTACTCTGTGCTCACAACTGTGAGAAATACCTACTGATTCCCCCTACATCCGATGTGTCATCAGTGTCTGAGTGCATTGGGGTTTGACATATAGAACTGTACAGCTGATGCACAGAGACTCAGACACTCCATCGGATCTGGCAAGGAATAGGTGCACTGTGAGAGGGAGAAGCCATCTACAGCACAGAATGACTTCTCCTTACATGATTTCGGGGGATGGTGGCAGGACAGAGACTAATAAAACCAGTATTGGGGGACAGGAGGACCAAGTATGTTTAATTACACTGCACAACGATGATTTTGTTTCAGGCTCAAAATTAGCGTAGTCTTATGTATTTCTATTTGCGGAATTCAAAAATCACCATAAAAATGACCGATTAGCTCTTGCTTTGGAGATACAGTGACATGTCATTTTTTTAGAGTTTACTAGTGATGAGCGAACGTGTCCGTTACGGACACATCCGCACCCGGACACCGGCTTTGCCGAACACTGCAGTGTTCGCGCGTAAGTGTCCGGGTGCCGCCGGGGGGCGGGGAGATGCGCGGCGGCGCGGGCGGCAGTAGCGGGGAACAGGGGGGAGCCCTCTCTCTCTCCCTCTCCCCCCCACTCCCCGCCGCACCCCCCCGCGCTGCCACGGCGGCCCCCGAACTTTTTCGCCCGAACACTGAAGTGTTCGCAAAGTTCGGTGTTCGGGCGAAAAAGGGGCGGGGCCGAACGTGTTCGCTCATCTCTAGAGTTTACATTTTTATTTTCTGGGAATTTTTTTTTTTTAGGGGGGGGGGGAGTTGTCACACCTCTCAACTGACATAACACAACGTTCTCCATATGTTTGTAGGTTATAAACATAATAAATGTTGCTATGACTGAATTTCATATTGTTTCTGTTTTTCTTTTTTTTTTACAGAATTTCTGGTTTTGGAGTGTTTTTGAAGTGTAAAATTTGCTATATCAAAATGCCATGAAAATGTGCCTATGGTTTG
Source organism: Eleutherodactylus coqui (assembly GCF_035609145.1). Taxonomy (NCBI): domain Eukaryota; kingdom Metazoa; phylum Chordata; class Amphibia; order Anura; family Eleutherodactylidae; genus Eleutherodactylus; species Eleutherodactylus coqui. The sequence goes on along the minus strand of NC_089845.1, from coordinate 44,897,404 downwards.
GCGGGAGCCTACAAACCATACAGATGACTTCTATTTCTCCGCCTATAAAGGCAGGATTGTCAATAAAGAAAACAGGAACACTTTCATGCCCGAATCTTCCATCTGCTGTTCCACATTCAGATAGTTTACCAGTTCCTACTCCACCCCAACACTATGAGCTTCAAGTAGAAAATGAAAAAATTGTGGAAAAAGAAGAACCCAAGAAGCCTTCTACATCCCATGACCCTGACTTTGAGGTAAAAGATGATATACCACACAGACTGAGTCAAGCGGAATTCAATGATCTCATTCGAGACCTTGACTTGTCAAAGGAGAAGGCGGAACTTCTAGGGTCAAGACTACAGTAATGGCATCTTCTCCAATGTGATGTCAGGGTGTCACAGTACAGAGAACGTCAGAGGGGTCTGCTTTCTTTCTTTGAAAAGAAAAACAATCTGGTTGTTTGTTGTGACATTAATGGCTTGATGAAATGTTTGAATTTGAACCATGAGCCAACTGAGTGGAGGCCATTCATAGACTCCTCCAAGCTTAGTTTGAAAGCTGTATTACTGCCCAACGGCAACCGTCTTCCTTCTATTCTTGTTGGTCATGCAGTTCACATGAAGGAGACTTATGCAAACATGACAGTCCTCTTCGACTCAATCAAATATGCTGAACACAAGTGGAAAATCTGTGGCGATCCAACAGTCCTCACTGTACTCTTAGGAACGCAACTGGGGTACACTAAATACTGTTGCTTTTTATGTATGTGGGACAGTAGGGATAGGAAATCACATTTTATTCAAGCGGACAGGCCTGCGAGAAATCTTGACTCTACTGAGAAAAATGTCATTGCCGAGCTTCTCGTGGACCCAAAAGATGTTCTTCTTCCTCCCCTTCATATAAAGCTGGGTTTAATAAAAATTTTGTCAAAGGTATGAACAAGGAAGGACAGGCATGCAAGTACTTAAGAGACAAATTTCCTAGATTGAGTGATGCAAAGGTTAAGGAAGGTGTTTTTGTTGGGCCACAAATTCAATAACTTGTTAAGGATCCTGCATTTGACCAAGTTTTGGAGGGAAAAGTAAAGGAAGCTTGGCCAGCCTTAAAGGGAGTTATTCATGGATTCTTAGGCAACAAAAGTGATGATAACTACCATCAACTCGGATGCAACAGGTCCCTTAAAATCCATTTTCTCTACTCCCACCTAGACTTTTTCCCTCCTTGTTGTGGAGCTGTCAGTGATGAACACGGAGAATGTTTCATTACAGAAATATCCTGGTGGAATCTAAGATATCAGGGCCATTGGAATGAAGCAATGCTTGCGGATTACTGCTGGTCTGTGTGTAGGTATGCTCCAGAACTCACTGATAATAGGCAAGCCAAAAGAAACCGATCTCATGAAGTCCCCACATGATTCTCTTCACACCGAACCACCTGCCAGGAATTCTTCCATCAATTTCGAACTCTTAGAATGTAACGGTCATTCAAAAAAATTTCGAATGCACTTTCAATGTTGTTAGCATATGTAATTACAATGCATAATTTTCTCTTAATTCGTTAAAATTATAATAATTAATTAAAATTAATAAATATCTGCTTTATATTTAGATTAACTGGTATATGCAAACAAGTCCCAAACAGGAAGTATGAGGTTTGTTCAAGACCCCTGCAGGTCCTCCAAATTCCCTAAAAAACTTTCAGGCTCCTGCAATGGGTTGCCTGGCAGGTGTCCTCCTTCTGCCATAGCAGTACAAATAGACACAGCATTTCCTTTCTCCTTACTGTACACTTCCTCTCTGCTGCTGGCACCAAATTACTCAGTCCCTGCCTCTGGCTGCAGCAATCCTACCTGCATAAAATGTACAAAGTAAGGGTACATCTCCCCCTCTATTTGCATAGTGATGACTCAGTTAGAATTTTTTGCAGGGCAGTACCACCTTGGAATTTTGTGGTGCAGTAAAAATTATTTGCACAGTCTTTGGGAATCATGAAAACAGTACCACTTCATGCATGTATCAAACATCTTCTTGGTGTCCTAACAGAGGTAGTGGTGCAAAAATACTGAAGTTACAATAACGTTTTAACATTGTTTGCACAAATCCCAGTATTAAAAAAAAAGGGATGCAAAACTCTTCAATAAAGCGTTCAACAATTACAGAGTCCTTTGTAACAAATATTATCACTCAATTCGTATTTTTAAATCTGTTTTAGTAGATACTGCCACTAGAATTCCATTACTCAAGGACACAGAAGCACAAATCTATCTGAACAGTCTTTGGGTAAGGCTCATAGGATTGAATCCTGTTCGTGACACCAGTTTATGTAGTGTGCCAGAGTGGGAAGATGGTGTCACGATGGCAAAAGTCTTTCTCCAACCGTGGTATAAGCTGGCAGCTGCTCCCAGGTAAGATATAGTGATCCAGTGTAGTGGCCTCCCAGGAGAAGAGAGTCCAGAGAGTCAGGCAAGGGAATAAACAGCCCACATTTATTGAGCATCCAGGTGGTAAAACAGATGAAGTCCAGTGTAGTCCAATCTCTTACATCTAGGCTTGGAGGTGGTGGCTGAAAGTACTGCTGCCTAAAATCTGTAATGCTTGGTACAAGTCTTCCATCCTGTACTTGGCACCCTTTGTCCTCCAATCCTTGGATCCAGGAAAATGGTTGTTGCTTCTCTTTCTTATACCAGCTATCTGCTCACTTGTTACTACACCTGGGCTTCTCTTTTCTGACCTTTCTGGAACTTTGCAACTACTTTTATAACTTTGGGTCCTCCCAACAGCACAGATTTGATTGACTGGGAGAGAGTTGGCTAGGAGAAATGCTGAATCATGGGGTTACACCATCTCCCTCTAAACTAAACTCTATAATTTTCTAACCACCAGCCTCAATTATAGTCATAAATTAACAAGGTAAAAATGCAATCATTATAATATATAGCATAAATAAAGGCGTATTCTTAAAACACACATCCTTCTTTCCCAGAACTACATTAACACTGTGCAGTGACTGTTCTGGGTCACTACAACTATAGACTGTGAGCCCTAGTAGGGACAATGCCCAACGTGAGTGATACAAATATGTGTACAGTGCCACGGAATATGTATGCCCAATATAAAATGAGTAAATAACGTAAAAATGAGTAAATAATTGCAATCATACTAAACTTTTCATATTCCACCAGCCTCAAAAACAATCATAGACGCATTTATTTCTCCTGTATTTTTACAGACTGTCCAGGAATTTCTGGATGATTGCTAAGCCTGACATTATGTTATAGGTAGAGATGAGCGAGCATACTCGCTAACGGCAATTGTTCGAGCGAGCATTGCCCTTAGCGAGTACCTGCCCGCTCGGGAGCAAAGATTCGGCTGCCGGTGGCGGGCGGGGAGTGGCTGGGGAGAGCGGGGAGGAACGGAGGGGAGATCTCTCTGTCCCTCTCTCCCCCCCGCTCCCCCCTGCTGACTGCCACAACTCACCTGTCACCCGCGCCTGCAGCCGAACCTTCTCTGCCGAGCGGGGAGATACTCGCTAAGGACAATGCTCGATCGAGCAATTGTCCTAAGCGAGTATACTCGCTCATCTCTACTTATGGGGCAAGATTGGACTAGATGCCTGGATTGTATATCATGTTGCGGACCTTTGTAGATTTCCGACTTCTTCAGTCACTGATACCTCTGCAACATCCCTGTAGCTCTATAGTCAGCCATCAGCCTGAGGAGTGTGCTTGCAAGTACAGAGGGGCAAAGAGCCCATATGACATCAGCAGTAAAACTACCCATTAGATGGTTAGATCTTGATTTGCATACCATGCAGAAAACACAGAAATTCAGGTTTTTCAGGATTGAAAGCATGGAGAAAGATAAAAAATATATGGTTACTGTCATCTGTAGGTGGCACATCATCTGTTAGGATTGCTTTCATATAGTAAATGCAGCTGACAGATGTCCTTTAAAGTTTTGTATATTCTCCTGTACTATTGATTTATGTAAAAATGTTGAAACGACAATGACCATTTAATCCGCATAACAAGGGGGATCAGAATTCAGACATGCTAGCCACACAGACGAACAAAGCAAGTAGGAGTCGAGATGCAACAAGAATAAGTAATTAATCGAAGAAGGGGAACTGTATGCTAATAGAATTTTTGGCAAGGTTTAATAATAGTAATTCTGCGCAGGAAACAATTGCAGAAGTTAGATTTGATGTACTGTACAGCGAACACAAGATGAAATTAGAAATGTCAAGCAAAGACTGGTGGAAGCAGGACAAAGAATAAGTGATCTGGAAGATATTCTTATAAGGGTTAGGAAAGACTTGAAAGAAGATGTCTTGGAAAATATATCTTTAAATAGGCAGTATATGGATATGAAGGATAAAAATAAGCAGGCAAACATTGGCTTGGTTGACATTCCAGGGGGTTCAGAAGGTGCAGACTGAACGTCTTTTGTGCAGAATTGGATTAAAGTAATAATGGGCAAGGAAAATGTGTCAAACCTATTTGCTCTAGATGGAGTTCATAGAGTTTCAACAAGCAATTATATATCAGGAAATAGTCAAGGACCAAAAATGTAAAAAATTCTACTACCCAAGGACTGAAATGCGATGCTACACAAAGTAAGGTCTTTACTACCGGCTAAAATAAACAGATGATGGATGATGATATTTCTAGACTTCTCTATTACAATGCAGAAGAAAAGGGAAATTCTCTGATGCCAAGAAGAGGCATGCAGCAAGCTGACATCAAGAACTCCTTAACATATCCGGCCAAGAAGTAAATCATCCATCTAGATAAGACGCTGTTCTTTCTTCACAAGAAATTAATAAATAGCTGAAAACTGGGGCACTTTAAAGGGGTTGTCTCGCGAAAGCAAGTGGGGTTAAGCACTTCTGTATGGACATATTAATGCACTTTGTAATATACATCGTGCATTAAATATGAGCCATACAGAAGTTATTCACTTACCTTCCCTGCGCTGGCGTCCCCGTCTCCATGGCTCTGTCTAACTTCGCCCGATTAGACGCGCTTACGCAGAAGAGTCTTCTGCCTTCGGCTCGGTCCGGGCACGAGCGGCGTTCTGGCTCCGCCCCTTCTACGCGTCATCGCGTAGCTCCGCCCTGTCACGTGTGCCGATTCCAGCCAATCAGGAGGCTGGAATCGGCACACGTGATGGGGCGGAGCTACGCGATGACGCGTAGAAGGGGGCGGAGCCAGAACGCCGCTGCTGCCGGACAGACCCGAAGGCAGAAGACCCTTCTGCGCAAGCGCGTCTAATCGGGCGATTAGACGCTGAAGTTAGACGGAGCCATGGAGACGGGGACACCAGCGCAGGAAAGGTAAGTGAATAACTTCTGTATGGCTCATAATTAATGCACGATGTACATTACAAAGTGCATTAATATGGCCATACAGAAGTGCTTAACCCCACTTGCTTTCGCGAGACAACCCCTTTAAGCAGTAGAACGCCCACATTAGTATGATTGCTGCTCTTTTTTCTTCATTTTTTTTGCCTTTTCTTTTCGCACTCATAACTATGAAAATAAAGATCCATTATTGGTAGAGTGAAGCTTGCACTAATTAATAGGGCATAAAGAACTCTTTTAACCCTTTGCAATCCAATTTTGGATTTAGGGTTTCCTAGGGGGCTTTCTCTTTCTGCCATTATACAATGGCGCCATCTGCTGGCTAGAGCCAGTACTGCGGTATGGGACATGCTGGAGAGGCCCATGACAACAGAGCGGCCAGTAATATACAGTAAGAATACCCTTCCGGATGTCTTCTGACATCGGAGCTGTACAGCTTTTAATCAGAATGTCTTTAGACGTCAGACAGTGGATGGGAAAGGGTTAATATTGGACTGTCAGCAAATAGTGGTTAGGAGTTTGGGGCGTTAGGGGATTTTAGAGCTTTTGAGGGACATAGGCTGGAGGAGAATTAAATGTTACTTTTTTCTTTATTTCTTGTTTTGCCATAACAGTATTAATGCAGAATAGACATGAAGTTGTTGATTTGGAATATAAGGGGATTCAGAGACAGACTTAAAAATATACATTGTTTAGAGTAATAGGGGAATACTTATGTGCTATTATATGTTTAATAGAGACTCTCAAAACTAAAGAAAATTTGAGAATTTTTCATAGGAAATGGTATAATTTTATGTTAGATTTGCAAGTTAGTCCAATGTTGCAATACTAATGGGAGATTTTCGTAGATGAACATATGGATAGGCAGCGTGAACAGATGAAGGATGTATTCTGCAGTCCTTTAAAGAAAATCATTGGGGAGTTTAATTAGATGTACCAGAGGTTAACTTGTCGCAGAAAGTTATCTCATCTTAAGCCATTAAAAAGCTATTGTTCTCTTATCTTAACAAGCTAAAGCCTTTGTAAAGTAATTGAAATGGTAAACTGTCTCAGAAAGTTAACTTACATTTACACACAACGATGATTGCTCGAAATTGGCTCAAAAGCCATCTTTTGAGCAATTATCATTGTGTGTAAAGATGGCTTTTGAGCGATCATTTTGCATAAACTACTACTTGGTATTAATGCCTATTAGTACCAAGTAGTAGCCTGTGAGCTGCCAGCAGCTGTAATCAGGGAACAGACCTCCTGCTGTTCCTTGATTATATTCCTTTTGTTCTGCTACTGGGGCTGACAGCTGATACAATGCAATCAGCTGTAATCAGCTCTCCATGGGCAGAGCGCAGCATGCGGTCCTGCTTATCAGCTGTTCTGCTGAACCATGGTTTTCAAGCAGAACTAAAATTCATCGTTCGGCAGAAAACGAGAAAAGATGGCACATTTACACCCAATGATTATCGCTCCTCAAAGATGGCTTTTGCGCAAATTTTAAATGATAATCATTGTGTCTAAGTAGGCCTTAAATGTGTGCCCATCGTGCACTTACTGTGCACTTGTGGTCCATTGCTGAGTTCAGCTCAGCTTAAAATCCATTGGGACTGATAAGAGGGACCGCACGCTGTCCCACTGGAGAACAATAGTGATGTATTAGAGAACAGACTGTTAGGTTGTGCTGGCTGGGGTATGTTGTACTAGGGTTTCTAGCAGCCCAAGCCCACAGGTGCAGCATGATTGTGCTGGCTGGGTGTGGTACTTCCTGCTAGCCAATCCCCTGGGTCTTTGCTCACATATAAACCCAGCACCTGTCAGTGTCTGTTTGGTGTCCAGAGTGAGCGGTCATGTGTCCTTGTCCGTTGCAGCTTGCTGTGAGTTTGTTGGTTCATGTCCGATTGTACCTTTATTTTCTGTCAGTCTTGTGTCAGTTTGTTCTGCTGAGTTTGTTTGCCATATCTGGGCTAGGGTGTCCCTTATGGTCCTCTAGTACATGTGTCTTGCTAGTGTAGAGACCGCAAGACACAAGGAGCCTTGTCGTGGCCTTGTGGCTTAAGTTCATTGGCCGATGTACGAACCAATACCTCGTACTTTTATAGCTATATCATCTGCTTATGTGTACAGGTATGCAAGGTGAGTGTTTGGGTCATTTGTCAGTCCCTATGTTATGTCTGTCTGTCAGTCCAGTCCGCAGTATGCAGTTCTCTGTCCAGTTGGTGTTTCCGTCAGCACGAGTCTGAAATCCATTTTAGGTTCCCTTGTTTGTGATTCCCCATCTTTGGGCATGTTTGTGTGGGCCCGGATTTGCCCACACAAGCATAACACAGACCACGCACTGTTCTCTAAATACATGCAAATGAAGCTGGTTAGTTTCTAATGGGCTGATTAACCCATTAGTAACTAATGCAAAATGATCACTTGAAATTGTCAGTTTGTGGCGAATTTTGAGTGATCATCTGTGACAAAATGGACCTTTACTATATCATAAAAAGTCATGTTAGGCGTCACTGCATTTGTATATTGTGAGTACAGAATTTGATGCTCAAATTTTTCATAATTTTTCTTTAATTAAAGACACAAGGTCTTTTCAAGAATCAACATGGTTTGGGGCGACCAGCCAATTATGCACAGGATCATGCATTAGGATGTGGTATGAACCTAGGCAAAAAATGTGGTGTGAACCAAGGTGTGTCTCAGACCACTTACCTGTACTGGTAGAAATAGCACAGAAAAGAAAACCACTAAACAATTGGTTTATAATACCGCCACACACTGCTATTATACTCCCCATCTTGTTTCCAAACTTCCAAACATGTGATAGTGTTACGAAAGTGTGGGGTCCATGGTGCTCATTGCATCTCACTCTTTTTTTTCCTGTCTAGTGCAGGGTCTGGCCATCTTCAAGCACTTCTGCATGCTTAACACCAACCTCATAATCACATATTGTATTTATGACTTATTTCATCCTCTCTCTCTCTGTATTCTCTGTAACATCAGAATGCAGTTAATTCCTCTATTTGGTAATCTGCTGTGTGCAATATACCTATATGTAATGCTCTATCTTGTGTGTTAAATAAAATCAGTTTGTAAAAAAATGTGACAACTATATTTTCCTTCTGTCAATTACTGATATCTTGAAATTAGTAATCTTGAAGACTGGATTGGTTACTGTATGGGGATAAGGAAAAACAGCAAATAAAAACAATGAAAGGAGAATGTTATTAAAGTATTCCATTAAGTAGTTTCCTAAAGTACAGGCAACTTAATATAGTAACATACAGTAGTTTGTAAAGCTGAAAATGGGGAATGTCTCCTGCAAGATACCCTGGAGACAGAAGCCATGTTACCTCATTTTAGGAGAAGAATATTATTCTCAATTCCAAATATTGCAATCAGAATAAATATAAATAAAGTTGTCACAGATTATTAAACTTAAAGGGGTTGTCCCACTGTGCAAAATGGCTCTATATACTTCTGTATGGCCATTACAAAGCACTTTGTAATATAATGTGTGCTTTGTAAAACGCCATACAGAAGATATATACTTACTAGAGATGAGCGAGCACCAAAATGCTCGGGTGCTCGTTACTCGAGTCGAACTTTCCGCGATGCTCGAGGGTTCGTTTCGAGTAACGAACCCCATTGAAGTCAAAGGTAGACCCGAGCATTTTTGTATATCGCCGATGCTCGCTAAGGTTTTCATTTGTGAAAATCTGCAAAACCCAAGAAAGTGCTGGAAACGACACAGAAACGGATAGGGCAGGCGATGGGCAACATGCTGGGCTGCATTTCAGTTTTCCAGGTCCCACTATTCAGCCACAATAGCAGCAAGAGTGCCCCCCCCCTACCAATTTTTACTTCGGACAAACCCTCATTAGCAAGGCGCACCTTAGCTAAGCACCACACTACCTCCAACAAAGCACAAGCACTGTGCCTACGGGACACACCCCTGCCTCTTCTCTTGGGTTACATGCTGCCCAACCCCCCCCCCCCCCCCCCGCACGACCAAGTGTCCACAGCACACACCAAAGTGTCCCTGCGCAGCTTTCAGCTGCCCTCATGCCACACGCTGGCCTCACAGCCACACCACCCTCATGTCTATTTATAAGTGCGTCTGACATGAGGAGGAACCGCAGGCACACACTGCAGAGGGTTGGCAGGGCCAGGCAGCGACCCTCTTTAAAAGGGGCGGGGCGATAGCCCACAATGCTGTACAGAAGCAATGAGAAATATAATCCTGTGCCACCTCCATCAGGAGCTGCAAACTTGGGTATAGCAATGGGGAACCCATGTGCCACACAGTATTCATTCTGTCAAGGTGTCGCATAGCTCAATCCACACTGCAAGGGGAAAGCCGTCAGCGCTCTGCCCTCTACCTAAGTCAGTCAGTGCCTTTGTGCCAGACAGGTCAAACACCGCGAAGGGAACTAAGTGTGCACCAACAGCATAGGGGGGTCCTAGGAAGCCCAAGACATGAACCAAAAATTGATCTAAGCGGCCAAACACGGCAGACTTGCACCGCGCCCACGGCATAGGCCTCGGCCCACAGATTCAGTAATCCTAGGCTGGAAGCGGAATTTCACTGCACCCAGGACATAGGCCTCTGCACAAACCCTCAGCAATCACGTGCCTACAGCAGACTCCAATGCTAGCGTAGCTGTGCACGTCTCATTAGCGCTGTATTGCTCCTGTAGTTTGTCCCAATGCAGTGCCCCGGACAGTAGAGCTAACATCAGATTAAATACAGGTGGGCTTCGGCCCACACTGCATGCCCTAGTCAGACTGGGGTTTTTTATAAGTAGACACAGGCAGGTACAACTCCGTGTGGACCGACAGCATGGGTGGGTCCCAGGAAGCCACCGGCGGTACATAAATAAATCACATTGCAGTGCCCAGCACAGCTGAGGTAACGTGAGGTTTAATGCAGGTGGGCTTCGGCCCACACTGCATGCCCCAGTCAGACTGGGGTTCTTTATAAGTAGACACATGCAGTTACAACTCCGTGTGGACCGACAGCATAGGTGGGTCCCAGGAAGCCACCGGCGGTACATAAATATATCCCATTGCATTGCCCAGCACAGCTGAGGTTACGTCCGATGAAATGCAGGTGGGCTTCGGCCCACACTGCATGCCCCAGTCTGACCGGGGTTTTTAATACATAGACACTGGCAGGTACAAATCCCTAATGTGAAGTCCCTGTGGACCCACAGCATGGGTGGCTCCCTGGAACCCACCAGCGGTACATAAATGTATCCCATTGCAGTGCCCTGCTCAGCAGAGCTAGCGTCAAATACAATACAAGTGGGCTTCGGCCCACAGTGCATGCCCCAGTTAAACTGGTAATATGTACCTTAACAGTAACCGCGTTGGTGGGAATATGGTGGCGACTGCGGACCTAGTAGCTCGGTTTTATTTAGTTGTTTTTCGGAATGTGGCCAGGATTAAGTGGGCCGTGGCGGGGGGATGGTGGGGGGGGCTCTCTTGTTGTGTCGGTAAAGGTGAAATTCTTGGACTGCCACCAGACGGGCCAATGCAAAGGTATTTGACAAGAATGTTTTCATTGTTGGAGGAGGAGGGGGATGTTTTTGAGGCACTACGTGTCCTCTCCACATGTCCGTGGTTATATGCACCTTAACAGTAACCGCGTTGGTGGGAAATGGCCTCGCCACCATCATGTCTTTGGGTAGCCTCCGTTTCCACACCCCAGTGACATAGCATTAGCAGCGGTATAGGCAGAGACCAGAATTAGTAACATTTCAGCGGTAGCATTAGGGACAGGCCCCAGTAACATATCACTAGCAGCATTGTAGGGGGAACACAGTATTAGTTCCATTTCAGTAGTAGTAGTAGCAGTCCAGACAGGCCCCAGTAACAATTCCGAAGCAGCAGTATAGGGGGAGCACAGTCTTAGTTCCATTTCAGTAGTAGTAGCAGTCAAGACAGGCCCCAGTAACAATTCCGAAGCGGCAGTATAGGGGGAGCACAGTCTTAGTTCCATTTCGGTAGTAGTAGCAGTCAAGACAGGCCACAGTAACAATTCCGAAGCAGCAGTATAGGGGGGGGCACAGTCTTAGTTCCATTTCAGTAGTAGTAGCAGTCAAGACAGGCCCCAGTAACAATTCCGAAGCAGCAGTATAGGGGGAGCACAGTCTTAGTTTCATTTCAGTAATAGTAGCAGTCCAGACAGGCCCCAGTAACAATTCCGAAGCAGCAGTATAGGGGGAGAACAGTCTTAGTTCCATTTCAGTAGTAGAAGCAGTCAAGACAGGCGCCAGTAACAATTCCGAAGCAGCAGTATAGGGGGAGCACAGTCTTAGTTTCATTTCAGTAATAGTAGCAGTCCAGACAGGCCCCAGTAACAATTCCAAAGCAGCAGTATAGGGGGAGAACAGTCTTAGTTCCATTTCAGTAGTAGTAGCAGTCAAGACAGGCCCCAGTAACAATTCTGAAGAAGCAGTACAGGGGGAGCACAGTCTTAGTTCCATTTCAGTAATAGTAGCCATCCAGACAGGCCCCAGTAACAATTCCGAAGCAGCAGTATAGGGGGACAACAGTATTAGCTCCATTTCAGTAGTAGTAGCAGTCAAGACAGGCCCCAGTAACAATTCCGAAGCAGCAGTATAGGGGGAGAACAGTATTAGTTCCATTTCAGTAGTAGTAGCAGTCAAGACAGGCGCCAGTAACAATTCCGAAGAAGCAGTATAGGGGGAGCACAGTCTTAGTTCCATTTCAGTAATAGTAGCAGTCAAGACAGGCGCCAGTAACAATTCCGAAGCAGCAGTATAGGGGGAGAACAGTATTAGTTCCATTTCAGTAGTAGTAGCAGTCAAGACAGGCCCCAGTAACAATTCCGAAGCAGCAGTATAGGGGGAGCACAGTCTTAGTTCCATTTCAGTAATAGTAGCAGTCAAGACAGGCCCCAGTAATAATTCTGAAGCAGCAGTATAGGGGGAGCACAGTCTTAGTTCCATTTCAGTAATAGTAGCAGTCAAGACAGGCCCCAGTAACAATTCCGAAGCAGCAGTATAGGGGGAGCACAGTATTAGTTCCATTTCAGTAGTAGTAGCAGTCAAGACAGGCCAAAGTAACATTCCCGTTGCAGCAGTTTAGGGAGATAACAGTTTCTTTCACATTTCAGTAGTTGCAGTATAGACAAGGCAGCAGTTACATTTATGTAGCAAAAGTGTAGGCCAACCCCACACACCTTGCTGTAGCATGAGTGCAGGCGAAGCCAATAAAAATTACTAGGATTACACTGTAGGTAATGGCCCCAAAAAATTGGTGTACCAACAGTACTAATGTACCTCAAAAAATTGCCATGCCCAACCAAGAGGGCAGGTGAAACCCATAAATCGCTTTGGTTAATGTGGCTTAATTTGTAACTAGGCCTGGAGGCAGCCCAGTTAAAATAAAAATTGGTTCAGGTGCATGTTTCAGCGCTTTAATGAGAATTGAAACGTATAAACATTGTTTACAAAAGTCATATGACTGAGCCTTGTGGGCCTAAGAAAAATTGCCCGTTCGGCGTGATTACGTGAATACACAGATTGATGAAGCTAAATGGTCCCCGTGTTTTATGGTAATAGAGAACGATGCTTCCATCCGCGGGTGCAGCCTACGTATTGTTTAGGTACCGCTGCTGTCCGCTGGTGGAGAAGAGAAGTCTGGGGAAATCTAGGCTTTGTTCATCTTTATGAGTGGAAGCCTGTCGGCACTGTCAGTTGACAGGCGGGTACACTTGTCCGTGATGATTCCCCCAGCCGCACTAAACACCCTCTCTGACAAGACGCTAGCGGCAGGACAAGCAAGCACCTCCAGGGCATACAGCGCGAGTTCAGGCCACGTGTCCAGCTTTGACACCCATTGGTTGTAGGGAGCAGAGGCGTCACGGAGGATGGTCGTGCGATCGGCTACGTACTCCCTCACCATCCTTTTACAGTGCTCCCGCCGACTCAGCCTTGACTGGGGAGCGGTGACAGTCTTGCTGGGGAGCCATAAAGCTGGCAAAGGCCTTGGAGAGTGTTCCCCTGCCTGCGCTGTACATGCTGCCTGATCTCCGCGCCTCCCCTGCTACCTGGCCCTCGGAACTGCGCCTTCTGCCACTAGCGCTGTCAGATGGGAATTTTACCACCAGTTTGTCCGCCAGGGTCCTGTGGTATAGCATCACTCTCGAATCCCTTTCCTCTTCGGGTATGAGAGTGGAAAGGTTCTCCTTATACCGTGGGTCGAGCAGTGTGTACACCCAGTAATCCGTAGTGACCAGAATGCGTGTAATGCGAGGGTCACGAGAAAGGCATCCTAAGATGAAGTCAGCCATGTGTGCCAGGGTACCTGTACGCAACACATGGCTGTCCTCACTAGGAAGATCACTTTCAGGATCCTCCTCCTCCTCCTCCTCCTCCTCCTCCTCAGGCCATACACGCTGAAAGGATGACAGGCAAGCAGCATGGGTACCCTCAGCAGTGGGCCAAGCTGTCTCTTCCCCCTCCTCCTCATGCTCCTCCCCCTCCTCCTCAACGCGCTGAGATATAGACATTAGGGTGCTCTGACTATCCAGCGACATACTGTCTTCCCCCGCCTCCGTTTCCGAGCGCAAAGCGTCTGCCTTTATGCTTTGCAGGGAACTTCTCAAGAGACATAGTAGAGGAATGGTGACGCTAATGATTGCAACATCGCCGCTCACCATCTGGGTAGACTCCTCAAAGTTTCCAAGGACCTGGCAGATGTCTGCCAACCAGGCCCACTCTTCTGTAAAGAATTGAGGAGGCTGACTCCTACTACACCACCCATGTTGGAGTTGGTATTCCACTATAGCTCTACGCTGCTCATAGTGCCTGGCCAACATGTGGAGCGTAGAGTTCCACCGTGTGGGCACGTCGCACAGCAGTCGGTGCACTGGCAGATTAAACCGATGTTGCAGGGTTCCGCAGGGTGGCTGCGTCTGTGTTGGACTTGCGGAAATGTGCGCTGAGCCGGCGCACCTTTCCGAGCCGGTCTGACAAGCGTGGGTAGCTTTTCAGAAACCGCTGAACCACCAAATTAAAGACGTGGGCCAGGCATGGCACGTGCGTGAGGCTGCCGAGCTGCAGAGCCGCCACCAGGTTACGGCCGTTGTCACACACGACCATGCCCGGTTGGAGGCTCAGCGGCGAAAGCCAGCGGTCGGTCTGCTCTGTCAGACCCTGCAGCAGTTCGTGGGCCGTGTGCCTCTTCTCTCCTAAGCTGAGTAGTTTCAGCACAGCCTGCTGACGCTTGCCCACCGCTGTGCTGCGACGCTGCGTGACACTGACTGCTGGCGACGTGCTGCTGCTGACACATCTTGATTGCGAGACAGAGGTTGCGGAGGAGGAGGGTGGTTTAGTGGAGGAAGCATACACCGCCGCAGATACCACCACCGAGATGGGGCCCGCAATTCTGGGGGTGGGTAGGACGTGAGCGGTCCCAGGCTCTGACTCGGTCCCAGCCTCCACTAAATTCACCCAATGTGCCGTCAGTGAGATATAGTGGCCCTGCCCGCCTGTGCTTGTCCACGTGTCCGTTGTTAAGTGGACCTTGCCAGTAACCGCATTGGTGAGGGCGCGTACAATGTTGCGTGAGACGTGGTCTCCCAGGGCTGGGACGGCACATCGGGAAAAGTAGTGGCGACTGGGAACCGAGTAGCGCGAGGCCTCCGCCGCCATCATGTTTTTGAAAGCCTCCGTTTCCACAAGCCTATACGGCAGCATCTCCAGGCTGATCAATTTGGCTATGTGCATGTTTAACGCTTGAGTGTGCGGGTGCGCGGCGGCGTACTTGCGCTTGCGCTCAAACAGTTGCACTAGCGACAGCTGGACGCTGCGCTGAGAGACATTGCTGGATGGGGCCGAGGACAGCGGAGGTGAGCGTGTGGGTGCAGGCCGGGAGAGGGGGGTTGGATCTCAGTGGCAGGTTGGGGCACAGGGGGAGAGGCAGTGGGGGAAAGGCAGTGGTGCAAACCGGAGGCGGTGAATGGCCTTCGTCCCACCTTGTGGGGTGGTTGGCCATCATATGCCTGCGCATGCTGGTGGTGGTGAGGCTGGTGGTGGTGGCTCCCCGGCTGATCTTGGCGCGACAAACCTTGCACACCACTGTTCGTCGGTCGTCTGCACTCTCAGTGAAAAACTGCCACACCTTTGAGCACCTCGGCCTCTGCAGGGTGGCATGGCGCGAGGGGGCGCTTTGGGAAACGGTGGATTATTCGGTCTGGCCCTGCCTCTACCCCTAGCCACCCCACTGCCTCTTCCAACCTGTGCTGCGGCTACAATTGCCTCCCCCTCTGAAGACCGGTCCTCAGTTGGCTTATCACACCAGGTGGGGTCAGTCACCTCATCGTCCAGCGGCTCTTCCTCCGAATCCTCTGTGCGCTCCTCCCTGGGACTTACTGCCCTTACTACTACCTCACTGATAGAGAACTGTGTCTCATCATCATCGTCCTCCTCACCCACTGAAAGCTCTTGAGACAGTTGCCGAAAGTCCCCAGCCTCATCCCCCGGACCCCGGGAACTTTCCAAAGGTTGGGCATCGGTCACGACAAACTCCTCTGGTGGGAGAGGAATGATTGCTGCCCAAGCTGGGCAGGGGCCCGAGAACAGTTCCTGGGAGTCTGCCTGCTCCTCAGAATGTGTCATTTTCATGGAGTGAGGAGGCTGGGAGGAAGGAGAAGCAGCAGCCAGAGGATTCAGAGTTGCAGCTGTGGACGGCCTAGAAGACTGTGTGGTCGATAGATTGCTGGATGCACTTTCTGCCATCCACGACAGGACCTGCTCACACTGCTCATTTTCTAATAAAGGTCTACCGCATGGACCCATTAATTGTGAGATGAATCTGGGGACCCCAGAAACTTGCCTCTCTCCTAATCCCGTAGCCGTCGGCTGCGATACACCTGGACCAGGAGCTCGGCCTGTGCCCACACCCTGACTTGGGCCTCCGCGTCCTCGCCCCCGTCCACATCCTCTAGGCTTACCCCTACCCCTCAGCATGGTGTATTACGAGATTAGCAATAACAGAACGCTGAAATTAAATGTGCCGCTTATTGGCGTGTGGTTGGAGGCTGACTTCGCGTACATAACGCACTGCAAAAGCAGGCAACAATTATGCACAAGGCTGGGTATTAATTCAACAACTACCACCCCCAACAGAGACGCAGTAAACTGAAGGCAGTGACAGGCAGGCCTAATATTGTATTTTTGAACTTTTTGGGAAAACGCCCACTGCCTGTGATATAGTCTGTATTTCGATTTCCCTGTTGGAGGCTGACTTCGCGTACATAACGCACTGCAGAGGCAGGCAACAATTATGCGCAAGGCTGGGTATTAATTCAACAACTACTACCCCCAACAGAGACGCAGTAAACTGAAGGCAGTGACAGGCAGGCCTAATATTGTATTTTTGAACTTTTTGGGAAAAAGCCCACTGCCTGTGATATAGTCTGTATTTCGATTTCCCTGTTGGAGGCTGACTTCGCGTACTTAACGCACTGCAGAGGCAGGCAACAATTATGCGCAAGGCTGGGTATTAATTCAACAACTACTACCCCCAGCAGAGACGCAGTAAACTGAAGGCAGTGACAGGCAGGCCTAATATTGTATTTTTTAACTTTTTGGGAAAAAGCCCACTGCCTGTGATTTAGTCTGTATTTCGATTTCGCTGTTGGAGGCTGACTTCGCGTACGTAACGTGCTGTAAAAAAAAAACTTGGCGCCGTCGGGTGCTGTCACATAGACTTTTGGCCGTCGAGTGCTGTAAAAAAAAACTTGTCGCCATCAGGTGCTGTCACATAGACTTTTGGCCATGGGGTGCTATCAAAAAAACTTATCGCCATCGGGTGCTGTAACATAGACTTTTGGCTGTCGGGTGTTGTCATATAGACTTGTTGCCATCGGGTGCTGTCACATAGACTTTTGGCCGTCGGGTGCTATCACATAGACTTGTTGCCGTCGGGTGCTGTCATATAGACTTTTGGCCGTCGGGTGCTGTCACACAGACTTTTCGCCGTTGGGTGCTGTCACATAAACTTTTGGCCGTGGGGTGCTGTCACATAGACTTTACGCCATCGGGTGCTGTCACATAGTCTTTTGGCTATGGGGTGCTGTTAAAAAAACTTGGCACTGTCGGGTGCTGTCACATAAACTTTTGGCCGTTGGGTGCTGTCACATAGACTTTTGGCCATCGGGTGCTGTCACATGTGGCAGGGAGGGGTGGTGGGTACTGTCAGTGTACTTGTGGGGTTAGCACTGTGGAGGGGGTGGCACTGTGTGGGGGGGGCACTGTGTGGGGGGCATTGTGTGTGAGCACTGTTGGGGGGGCACTGTGGGGGGAGGGGGGCACTATGGAGGGGGCACTGGGGGGGGACACTGTGGGGGGTGCTTGAGTGTGGGGGCACAGTGGCGGGGGGGCACTGTGGGGGGGGCCTGTGTGTGGAGACACTTTGGAGGAGGCACTGTAGAGGGGGCACTTTAGGGCGGCGTGTGTGTGTGGGGCACTGTGGGGGGGGGCGTGTATGTGGGGGGCACATTGGAGGGAGGGGCACTGTGGAGGGTGCATGTGTGTGGGGGCACTGTGGGGGGTGCACTGTGTGGCGGGGGGCTCTTTGAGGCGCACTGTGGGGGGGCATGTGTGTAGGTGGGCACTTTGGAGGGTGGGGCACTTTAGAGGGGGCACTGTGGGGGGAGGGGCACTTTGAAGGGGGCACTGTGGGGAACACTGGGGGGCACTTTGAAGTGGGCACTGTGGGGGGGCACTTTAGAGGGGACACTGTGGGAGGAGGGGCTCTGGGGGGTGCATGTTTGTGGGGGCACTGTGTGGGGGCATGTGTGTGGTGGGGCACTGTGGGTGGGCACTTTGGAGGGAGGGGCACTATGGAGAAGGCACTGTGGGGGGAGGGGCACTTTGAAGGGGGCACTGTGGAGAACTTTGCAGTGGGCACTGTGGGGGGGCACTTTGGATGGGGCACTGTGGGGGGAGGAGCACTGGGGGTGCATGTGTATGGGGGCACTGTGTGGCGGGGGAACTTTGGGGGGCACTGTGGAGGGACACTGGGGAGGGAGGGGCACTTTGGAGGGGGCACTGTGGGCGGAGGCAATCTCCTGCTACTGCTCTGACAGCTGTAGCAGGTGATTCCTTCATCTCCCCAGCATGTCCCCTCATAACTGGACACTGGGACAATGATGTGACAATGATGGGACAATGATGTGACAGTGCTGTCACAGTGTCCAGTGATGGGGGGACATGCCGGGGAGATGAAGGAATCTCCTGCTACAGCTGTCAGATCAGTAGCAGGACATTGCACTACTCTCCCATTGCTTTGAATGGAGCTGGGTGGCTGCCTAGCATATGTCACCAGTTTGCCAGTGCAATCATGAAAACAAAGAAGCGCAGTACTCGCTGTAGAGCTTTGACCTTTACCTGCCATAGTGCCAGCACTCTTTCTCTGCCCAAGACTTCGGTGCTACATCACTATGCATTAATACAGAGATCATTTCTGTAAACAGGGACATAAAAACATGTACCCTGTGGGGATTAAAACCTGCAAGCTGTGGATGGGACAGCTCCACACTGCCGGCTCCCAGAGGTAGCTGACAACCTGGAGCGGTCATCCTGGGCCACTGGAACTCACCCCAAATGCAGGCGATCATTTGAAAGTCAATGAAAAGTAAATAAAAGATAAAGATTTAGCTGCCCTGATGGATCAGATCCATCAGGGCAGCTGAAAATACTCACCTCTGTCCTCCGTAATGTCCTGTGGTGTACTGGCTTCTTGGTCCCAACGGCGACTTCTGCGCATGCGTGACAGATGCACAGAAGGGCATGTGGACCGGGAAATTGAAAATCTGTATGCCTCCCAGCTAACATGTGTAGCCCAGAGCAGAAAGATTTCACTGGGAGCTGCTGTATGCGGTTCCCAGTCACATGATCACTGCTATTCAATGGATAACAGCGATCATGTCAGGGTAATTTAAAATCTCCCTGCTCCTAGCTACCAAACGTTGGCTTTGTGTAGGAAAACAAAGTGTTCCCCCAAATGCTAATAATTAACGTTAAATTTGTACATCTTCTAAACAGTTAAAAAAAACTGAACTTTTTCCAATGTGCATCCAGGATAGATTAAACAGATGGCAATATATATTTCATCAAAAAATTGTACAGTATGTTTGCGCGTATTTGAGTTATTGCAGTTGAAAATGTGAAAAAAATGACAATTTTTAAAACTTTTTTCCCAATTTTGGTGCTTTTAATAATTACACACACATTCTATCGGTCTATTTTTACCACCTAAATGAAGTACAACATGTGGCGAAAAAAAAAAGTCAGAATCACTTGGATATGCAAAACCTTTACGGAGTTATTCTATGTTAAGTGACTCATGTCAGATTTCCAAAATTTGGCCAGGTCATTAAGGCGCAAACAGGCTTGGTCACTAAGGGGTTAAATAACATCCAATATAACCTTTGGATAGGAGTAGCACTGGTAGGGCACATTCACACAAACAATATTCCTGAGCATGTTTAGTGCAATGCAATACGCACAACACTCGAACAAATTTGAAATCTATTCTTTTGAATGGATTCATTCACATGGGTGATTTTTTTTTTCCTCGCAGAAAAAACCCCAGCATGTTCTATTTTTGGGTGTTTCCTCAGAACACCTTACCCATTGTTTGCAATAGGACCTTGAAAAACATCTCATGGTACTTGCATGCTCTGCGATGTGCATGCGAGTGCGATGTTTCCCATGAAGTCAATGGGAAACACTTGCAATCTTATTAAGCGCATGAGATTGTAATTTCACAAAAGTGATGCAATGCAAGTTTTAATCGAAAACACTTTGCCATGAAAATCGCACATTGGCAAGCGTGTTATCAAGCCAACACGATGCACACACAATTTTGATGATGATTAGAGATGAGCAAGCATACTTGTTAAGGCGATTTACTCGAGAGAGCAACGCCTTTTTCGAGTACCTGCTGGTTCGTCCCTGAAGACTCGGCGGGGGGGGGGGGGGAGGGTGCTGGGAGCGAGCGGCGCGGGGCGGCGGAGGGGAGTGGGGTGGAGTGTGAGAGAGATCTCTCTCCCTCTCGATCCCCTCCGCAACCCCCCGCTCACCCCCGCGGCCCCTCTGATTCTTCAGGGATGAGCTAGCAGGTACTCGAAAAAGGTAATGCTCTCTCGAGTAAATCGCCTTACCGAGTATGCTCGCTCATCTCTAATGATGATTCAAAACTATAGAAGAGCGAGCATACTCGCTAAGGACAATTGCTCGAGCGAGCATTGTCCTTAGCGAGTACCTGCCTGCTCGGCGGGGGGGGGGGGGGGGGGGGAGAGAGAGATCTCCCCTCCGTTCCCCCCTGCTCTCCCCCGCCGCTCCCCACCCCCGCTGGCACCCGAACCTTTTCTTCCGATCGGGCAGGTACTCGCTAAGGACAATGCTCGCTCATCTCTATTCAAAACTATGCAAAGTAATTTAACACAAGAGGATAGAATGCAGTTACAAATAGATCAGGATAAGTTGGGGGCAGAAAAGTGGCAAATAAGGTTTAAAACTTATATTGTAAGTTTCTGCACATGGGCAGAGGAAATACATGTCACCATTAAACACTAAATGGGAAACCACAGGGGAACACTGACAGGGAGAAGGACTTGGGGATTTCACTTAAAGGGGTTGTCCCGCGAAAGCAAGTGGTGTCAAGCACTTCTGTATGGCCATATAAATGCACTTTGTAATATACATCATGCATTAAATATTGGCAATACAGAAGTTATATACTTACCCCCTCCGGTGTTGGCGTCCCCGTCTCCATGGCGCCGACCAAAGACGCCTTCTCCCTGGATTAGACGCGCTTGCGCAGTCTGCTTCTTCTGTCCCGCTGAAGGGGCCACTCCGGCGTGCTCGCGCCGCTGAGGTCTTCTGCGCATGCGCATAAGACCTCAGCGGTGCGAGCACGCCGGAGCGGGACAGAAGAGGGCAGACTGCGCAAGCGCGTCTAATCCAGGCGGAAGAAGGCTTCGGTCGGCGCCATGGAGACAGGGACGCCAACACTGGAAGGGGGTAAGTATATAACTTCTGTATGGCCAATATTTAATGCACGATGTATATTACAAAGTGCATTAATATGGCCATACAGAAGTGCTTAACTGGAGCAACCAGTGTCAATCAGCTGCTGCCAAGGCAAATAAGATCATGGGGGCATCAAAAGAGGTCTAGGAGCACATGATGAGAACATTGTTCTTTTTTTATAATTGTAATTAGAGATGAGCGAGCACCAAAATGCTCGGGTGCTCGTTACTCGGGACGAAATTATCGCGATGCTCGAGGGTTTGCTTCGAATAACGAACCCCATTGAAGTCAATGGGCGACCCGAGCATTTTTGTATTTCGCCGATGCTCGCTAAGGTTTTTATGTGTGAATCCGCGGCAAAAATCCGCTGCGTTGCCCCATGCTATTAGGTTCTATTGAACCTAATAGCACAATGCACACGATGCGTAATTCCACCGCGGAATTACGCACCGTGAAATCTCCCGTTCTCACCCGCAGCATGTTCTATTTGCTGCGGGTGTACGCGCTGACGGCTTCCATTGCAGTCAATGGAAGCCGTCCGTTCACGCTATCTCCCGCTGCAACCAGCGGAAGATAGCGTGAAAAAACGCTTCCCCGCCTACCGCCGCGCGTCATATGATGCGGCCGGCGCGTCACGTGACACGGCCGGCCGCGTCATGTGACGCGGTGGGCATGTCACATGACGCGACGGCGGTGGGCGGGGAAGCGTCTTCACGCGATCTTCCGCTGGTAAGTATGGGGTCTCTGGGGGGCGCCGTGACGGGCTTCACTGCGTAATATTACGCGGCGGAGCCCGTCACGCTCGTGGGAAGGAGGCCTTAAGCCACAATACCGGCAAGAGTGGGCCCCCCCCCCTCCCAACAACTTTTACTTCTGAAAAGCCCTAATTAGCAATGGATACCTTAGCTAAGCACCACACTACCTCCAACAAAGCACAATCACTGCCTACATGACACTCCGCTGCCACTTCTCCTGGGTTACATGCTGCCCAACCCCCCCGCACGACCCAGTGTCCACAGCGCACACAAAAGTGTCCCTGCGCAGCCTTCAGCTGCCCTCATGCCACACCACCCTCATGTCTATTTATAAGTGCGTCTGCCATGACGAGGAACCGCAGGCACACACTGCAGAGGGTTGGCACGGCTAGGCAGCGACCCTCTTTAAAAGGGGCGGGGCGATAGCCCACAATGCTGTACAGAAGCAATGAGAAATATAATCCTGTGCCACCGCCATCAGGAACTGCACACGTGGGCATAGCAATGGGGAACCTATGTGCCACACACTATTCATTCTGTCAAGGTGTCTGCATGCCCCAGTCATAGCGGGCTTTTTAATTCATAGACACAGGCAGGTACAACTCCCTATTGTGAAGTCCCTGTGGACCGACAGCATGGGTGGCTCCCTGGAACCCACCGGCGGTACATAAAAATATCCCATTGCATTGCCCAACACAGCTGAGGTAGTAATGTCGTGCTTAATGCAGGTGGTCTTCGGCCCACACTGCATGCCCCAGTCTGACTGGGGTTCTTTAGAAGTGGAAACAGATGCATTTATAATTCTCTGTGGACCCACAGCATGGGTGGCTCCCTGGAACCCACCGGCGGTACATAAAAATATCCCATTGCATTGCCCAACACAGCTGAGGTAGTAATGTTGTGCTTAATGCAGGTGGGCTTCGGCCCACACTGCATGCCCCAGTCAGACTGGGGTTCTTTAGAAGTGGAAACAGATGCATTTATAATTCTCTGTGGACCCACAGAATGGGTGGGTGCCAGGAAGCCACCGGCGGTACATAAAAATATCCCATTGCATTGCCCAACACAGCTGAGGTAGTAATGTTGTGCTTAATGCAGGTGGGCTTCGGCCCACACTGCATGCCCCAGTCAGACTGGGGTTCTTTAGAAGTGGAAACAGATGCATTTATAATTCCCTGTGGACCCACAGCATGGGTGGCTCCCTGGAACCCACCGGCGGTACATAAAAATATCCCATTGCATTGCCCAACACAGTGGATGTAACGTCAGCTGTAATGCAGGTGGGCTAAAAATTAATTTGATTACACTGTAGGTGAGGGCCCACAAAAATTGCTGTATCAACAGTACTAATGTACATCAGAAAAATTGGCCCTGGCCAACCAAGAGGGCAGGTGAAACCCATTAATCGCTTTGGTTAATGTGGCTTAAGTGATAACTAGGCCTGGAGGCAGCCCAGTTTAACGAAAAATTGGTTCAAGTTAAAGTTTCAACGCTTTTAAGAGCATTGAAACGTATAAAAAATTTTAAGAAAAATTATATGAGTGAGCCTTGTGGCCCTAAGAAAAATTGCCCGTTCGGCGTCATTACGTGAGGTTTCAGGAGGAGGAGCAGGAGGAGGAGGAATATTATACACAGATTGATGAAGCAGAAATGTCCCCGTTTTGGATGGTGAGAGAGAACGATGCTTCCATCCGCAGGTGCAGCCTACGTATTGCTTAGGTATCGCTGCTGTCCGCTGGTGGAGAAGAGAAGTCTGGGGAAATCCAGGCTTTGTTCATCTTGATGAGTGTAAGCCTGTCGGCACTGTCAGTTGACAGGCGGGTACGCTTATCTGTGATGATTCCCCCAGCCACACTAAACACACTCTCTGACAAGACGCTAGCCGCAGGACAAGCAAGCACCTCCAGGGCATACAGCGCGAGTTCAGGCCACGTGTCCAGCTTCAATACCCAGTAGTTGTAGGGGGCAGAGGCGTCACCGAGGACGGTGCTGCAATCGGCTACGTACTCCCTCACCATCCTTTTACAGTGCTCCCGCAAACTCAGCCTTGACTGGGGACCGGTGACACAGTCTTGCTGGGGAGCCATAAAGCTGGCAAAGGCCTTGGAGAATGTTTCCCTGCCTGCGCTGTACATGCTGCCTGATCTCTGCGCCTCCCCTGCTACCTGGCCCTCGGAACTGCGCCTTCTGCCACTAGCGCTGTCAGATGGGAAGTTTACCATCAGTTTGTCCACCAGTGCCCTGTGGTATAGCATCATTCTCGAACCCCTTTCCTCTTCGGGAATGAGAGTGCAAAGGCTCTCCTTATACCGTGGATCGAGCAGTGTGTACACCCAGTAATCCGTAGTGGCCAGAATGCGTGTAACGCGAGGGTCACGAGAAAGGCATCCTAAGATGAAGTCAGCCATGTGTGCCAGGGTACCAGTACGCAACACATGGCTGTCCTCACTCGGAAGATCACTTTCAGGATCCTCCTCCTCCTCCTCCTCCTCTGGCCATACACGCTGAAAGGATGACAGGCAAGCAGCATCTGTCCCCTCAGCAGTGGGCCAAGCTGTCTCTTCCCCCTCCTCCTCATGCTCCTCCCCCTCCTCCTCAACGCACTGAGATATAGACATGAGGTTGCTCTGACTATTCAGCGACATACTGTCTTCCCCCGCCTCCGTTTCTGATTCCAAAGCGTCTGCCTTTATGCTTTGCTGGGAACTTCTCAAGAGGCATAGCAGAGGAATGGTGACGCTAATGATTGCAGCATCCCCGCTCACCATCTGGGTAGACTCCTCAAATTTTCCAAGGACCTGGCAGATGGCTGCCAACCAGGCCCACTCTTCTGTAAATAATTGAGGAGGCTGACTCCCACTGCGCCGCGCAAGTTGGAGTTGGTATTCCACTATAGCTCTACGCTGCTCATAGAGTCTGGCCAACATGTGGAGCGTAGAGTTCCACTGTGTGGGCAGGTCGCACAGCAGTCGGTGCACTGGCAGATTAAACCGATGTTGCAGGGTCCGCAGGGTGGCAGCGTGCGTGTGTGATTCGCGGAAATGTGCGCAGAGCTGGCGCACCTTTCCGAGCAGGTATGACAAGTGGGGGTAGCTTTTCAGAAAGCGCTGAAGCACCAAATTAAAGACATGGGCCAGGCATGGCACGTGCGTGAGGCTGCCGAGCTGCAGAGCCGCCACCAGGTTACGGCCGTTGTCACACATGACCATGCCCGGTTGGAGGCTCAGCGGCGCAAGCCAGCGGTCGGTCTGCTCTGTCAGACCCTGCAGCAGTTCGTGGGCCGTGTGCCTCTTATCTCCTAAGCTGAGTAGTTTCAGCACGGCCTGACGTGACACCGACTGCTGGCGACGTGCTGCTGCTGACACATCTTGATTGCGAGACAGAGGTTGCGTAGGAGGAGGAGGAGGAGGAGGGTGGTTTAGTGGAGGAAGCATACACCGCCGCAGATACCACCACCGAGCTGGGGCCCGCAATTCTGGGGGTGGGTAGGACGTGAGCGGTCCCAGGCTCTGACTCTGTCCCAGCCTCCACTAAATTCACCCAATGTGCCGTCAGGGAGATATAGTGGCCCTGCCCGCCTGTGCTTGTCCACGTGTCCGTTGTTAAGTGGACCTTGGCAGTAACCGCGTTGGTGAGGGCGCGTACAATGTTGCGGGAGACGTGGTCATGCAGGCCTGGGACGGCACATCGGGAAAAGTAGTGGCGACTGGGAACCGAGTAGCGCGGGGCCGCCGCCGCCATCATGCTTTTGAAAGCCTCCGTTTCCACAAGACTATGCGGCAGCATCTCTAGGCTGATCAATTTTGCAATGTGCACATTTAACGCTTGAGCGTGCGGGTGCGTGGCGTCGTACTTGCGCTTGCGCTCAAACTGTGACGCTAGCGACGTCTGGACGCTACGCTGAGAGACATTTCTGGATGGGGCCGAGGACAGCGGAGATGAGGGTGTGGGTGCAGGCCAGGAGACGGTAGTGCCTGTGTCCTCAGAGGGGGGTTGGATCTCAGTGGCAGGTTGGGGCACAGGGGGAGAGGCAGTGGTGCAAACCGGAGGCGGTGAACGGGCATCGTCCCACCTTGTGGGGTGCTTGGCCATCATATGCCTGCGCATGCTGTTGGTGGTGCCTCCCCAGCTGATCTTGGCGCGACAAAGGTTGCACACCACTGTTCGTCGGTCGTCAGGCGTCTCTGTGAAAAACTGCCACACCGTAGAGCACCTTGACCTCTGCAGGGTGGCATGGCGCGAGGGGGCGCTTTGGGAAACAGTTGGTGGATTATTCGGTCTGGCCCTGCCTCTACCCCTGGCCACCGCACTGGCTCGGCCTGTGCCCACACCCTGACTTGGGCCTCCGCGTCCTCGCCCGCGTCCACGTCCTATAGGCCTACCCCTACCCCTCAGCATGGTGTATTACCAGTGATTTGATTTCCCAGGCAGGAAAGAAATTGGCGCAAGCCTGCTGTTAAACGTAGCTGGCTGCGTATGTTTTTTGTTTACGTTCTGCACCCACCACACACGTACCCAGAACGCTGAGGACTGTCAGAGGCAGGCCAAATAGAATGTTTCCCTTTTTTTGGTAAAGAAAAGGCCCACTGCGTTTATTCAATCAATAATATATGTCTTCTGGCCCTGCCTACACAATTCTGTCCCTGTAGTATTACTGCAGGGCGCAATGCTCTGCACAGCCGATTTAAAAAAAATAAAAAAAATGCAACACTGCTAACAGCAGCCTGCACAGTACTGCACACGGTTAAATGTGGCCCTAAGAAGGACCGTTGGGGTTCTTGAAGCCTACACTCACTCCTAACACTCTCCCTGCCTAACCACCACTTCTGTCCCTGTAGTATTACTGCAGGGCGCAATGCTCTGCACAGCTAACAGCAGCCTCCACACGGATAGATGTGGCCCTAAGAAGGACCGTTGGGGTTCTTGAAGCCTACACTCACTACTAACACTCTCCCTACAGCAGCTCCAACACTATAGCACTGTCCCTCAGCTAACTCACAAGGCATCTGTGGCGAGCCGTGGGAGGGGCCGATTTTTATACTCGGGTGACATCTGATCTCCCTAGCCACTCACAGCAGGGGGGTGGTATAGGGCTTGAACGCTTGAACGTCACAGGGGGAAGTTGTAATGCCTTCCCTGTCTTTCAATTGGCCAGAAAAGCGCGCTAACGTCTCAGAGAGGAAACTGAAAATAACCCGAACATCGCGTGGTGCTCGTTAAGAGTAACGAGCATCCCGAACACGCTAATATTCGCCCGAGCATCAAGCTCGGACGAGTACGTTCGCTCATCTCTAATTGTAATGCTAGAGATAAGAAATCGTTAAGTAATATTGTAGTTGATTTAAGTATTCATATTGTGTATAAGGTGTTAGAGAGAAGAAAACATGTTTATGCTAAATGATTAGTGGGGCGTAATGAGATATAACACCCTTGTTTACTTGCTTCTGATTGGAAGATAGGAAGAATATCTGTGGATAGATAAGACACACCTGACACACCCTCACTATCTCACTATTGCTGTAGTTGGATAAGAATGTACTATTTTTCTATTGGTTAATATGAAGCCGAACTCGGCCAACCCATGCTTACTGTTATCTCTCTAAGGATATGTTGATGGCTTATTAAATAAAAGAGTACAAGTGGGGCCCGGACGCCTTTCTTGAGTGTTACAAGATTACATGTTGTAGTCACAGATTACTTCAGAAGGTTCAATCACTTTCTTCTCACTTGGCAGCATTACACATCACTGTCTTCTGGCTCCTCTGCTGGTGGGAAGTTACTTCCTTAAGTAGATTACTAACTCCCACATAAGTGTGCCCTGCATGGTTGCACCTTTGCGTTCCTGTGTAGCTTCACCATACTATCAAGTTCCCAACCAATATGGCACCTACCCTGTTTCCCCGAAAATAAGACGCGTCTTATATTAATTTTTGCTCCCAAATATGCGCTACGTCTTATTTTCAGGGGGTGTCTTATTTCGCCGCGACAAATCCATCTGTGGCCACTAATCCCTCAATTGGCCAGCTTTGTGGACGAAATTTCTCAGAAATCTCGTCCACATGGGACAGCAAATCTGTCACGGCAAAGCTGGGAGAAGCCGGTGTTGTGGTGCGGATTCACCGGCCACAGAAACGGAAAAGCGTGCAGCCAGGTTGCTTCAAAACAAGTGGCTGAGTGCCGTGGGTTTTGAAGCAGCGCTTTCCCGGCGGAAATCTCGCTGTTTATCGCTGTGGCCAAACTGCGAGATTTCCGCTGGAAATACGCTCTGTGAGAACCCAGCCTTAAGAATCACACACAGGTTGCCTGACTCACATACAGAGCCATAAAAAAATAAGGGCTGTAAAGTAACGTACCTGTCTGCAGACAGAAGTTCCTGTACCACTTGTAAGCAGGGATGGTATTGCAGCTTCCGGCCACCAGGGGGAGCTCATCACAGCAGACATGTACAGCAGGAACAGAACGTACAGTATGGACTTTTCCAGCCAGCAAGGGGGGCTCACAACAGCACACTCGTACAGCACAGCAGGGACAGGATAACAGCAGACTGTCTGCAGATCTACCTATACATCTGGAGGTAGGAGACAACGGGGATGGCAGCAGGGGACAGGCCTCTTGACTTGCATGCACACTTTACTATGCCTTACTATCGGGGAGTGCCTTATATTTGGGACTTCTGCAAATTTCAGGGGGTGCCTTATTTTCAGGGGGTGTCTTATTTTCGGGGAAACACGGTAGTAATCCATCATAGAAAGTCTACTTAGTCTTATTTCGAATTGTTTACAGCATTTACATTTTATCAATCCTTTAAGGTATTGTATAGTCTCATTCTTGGCGGAAAGGTGGAAATAAAGTTCATAATTAGAGATGAGCGAGCGTACTCGTCCGAGCTTGATGCTCGTTCGAGTATTAGGGTACTCGAGACGCTCATTACTCGAGACGAGCACCACGCGGTGTTCGAGTCAATTCCATTTCCTTCCCTGAGAAATTTGCGCCATTTTCTGGCCAATAGAAACACAGAGAAGGCATTACAACTTCCTCTTGTGACGTTCCAGCCCTATCCCCCCCCCCCTGCAGTGAGTGGCTGGCGAGATCAAGTGACCGTCGAGTATATAAAGTGGGCCCGCCCGCGGGTCGCCACAGACACACGCTAAGAGAGATCAGGGAAAGTGCTGCTGCTGCTGCTATAGGGAGAGTGTTAGCGTCTTCAAGAACCACAACGATCCTTCTTAGGGCCACAGCTCACCTAGTGCATTACTGTTGTGGCTGTTGTGAGCAGTTTTGCACTTTTTTTATGTATATCGGGCGTGCAGGCTATAGCGTCCTCAGGATGCAGTCTGTACTTGAGTATAGGGGCAGTATTGGTCAGGCAGGGACAGTGGTAGTGTAGAATCCTGTCTACAAGAACCCCAACGGTCCTTCTTAGGACTACCTGTGACCATGTGCATTTAACTCCGTGGTTGCTGGGAGTTGTAGTACCTCAGTATTGCACAGCAGAGCCTGCGTGCAGCCTTCATTTAAATATTTTTCTGTCCGCACTTAGCGTGACGTCAGTGCTGTCTGCCTCCAAGTGTACGCCAAGAAACCACAAATTTTTTACACTGCTCTGTGTTACACGCCAGCTGCCTCAGAAGTGTACGGTGTGTCAGACACCCATAAATTGAAAGTGCAATACACACTGCCTAGCCTCAGCCTGCATTGCATAGAAAAAAAAGGAAATTTAAAAAAGAAATCCTTTTTACGGCTACCGGTGACCCAGTGCTTTTGCCTGCGTGGTCTGTGGGACTTCACGTCCATCCAAACTGCATAGTACACAGCAAGGCCTGCGTGCAGCCTTCCTTATAATTTATCTCTGGCTTCATTTTGCATTATATTACCGCTGGCAGCCACCAACTGCGCTGCAGTAATTCACAAACCTTTTTTACACCGCTCTGTCTCTGCTCGATTCTCAATCCACCATGCTGAGGGGTAGGGGTAGAGGACGTGGACGTGGACGAGGACGCGGAGTTCTACGTGAGGGTGTGGGCATAGGCCGAGTTCCTGGTCCAGGTGAATCGCAGCCGGCTGCTGCGGGAGTAGGAAAGAGGACAGTTTCTGGGGTCCCCAGCTTCATATCACAATTTTTGGGTCCACGTCGTAGGCCTTTATTAAAAACCGAGCAGTGTGAGCAGGTCCTGTCGTGGATGGCAGAAAGTGCATCCAGCAATCTATCGACCACCCAGTCTTCTATGCAGTCCACTGCTGCAACTCTGAATCCTCTTGCTGCTGCTCCTTCTTTCTCCCAGCCTCCTCACTCCATGAAAATGACACATTCTGAGGAGCAGGCAGACTCCCAGGAACTGTTCTCGGGCCCCTGCCCAGAATGGGCAACAATGGTTCCTCTCCCATGGGAGGAGTTTGTCGTGACCAATGCCCAACCTTTGGAAAGTTCCCGGGGTCCGGGGGATGAGGCTGGGGACTTCCGGCAACTGTCTCAAGAGATTTCAGTGGGTGAGGAGGACGATGACGATGAGACACAGTTCTCTATCAGTGAGGTAGTACCGTAGGAAGGGCAGTAAGTCTGAGGGAGGAGTGCACAGAGGATTCGGAGGAAGGGCCGCTGGACGATGAGGTGACTGACCCCACCTGGTGTGATAAGCAAACAGAGGACAGGTCTTCAAAGGGGGAGGCAAATGCAGCCGCAGGACAGGTTAAAAGAGGCAGTGGGGTGGCCAGGGGTAGAGGCAGGGCCAGAGCGAATAATCCACCAGCTGTTTCCCAAAGCACCCCCTCGCGCCAAGCCACCGTGCAGAGGCCAAGGTGTTCTAAGGTGTGGCAGTTTTTCACTGAGACCGCGGACGACCGGCGAACAGTGGTGTGCAACCTTTGTCGCGCCAAGATCAGCCGGGGAGCCACCACCACCAGCCTCACCACCACCAGCATGCGCAGACATATGATGGCCAAGCACCCCACAAGGTGGGACGAAGGCCGTTCACCGCCTCCGGCTTGCGCCACTGCCTCTCCCCCTGGGCCCCAAGCTGCCACTGAGATCCAACCCACCTCTCACGACACAGGCACGAGCGTCTCCTGGCTTGGACCCACACCCTCACCTCCGCTCTCCTCTGCCCCATCCAGCAATGTCTCTCAGCGCAGCGTCCAGCTGTCGCTAAGAGAATCGTTGGAGCGAAAGTGCAAATACGCCGCCACGCACCCGCACGCTCAAGCTTTAAATGTCCACATAGCCAAATGGATCAGCCCGGAGATGCTCCTCTACAGCCTTGTGGAAAGTGAGGCTTTCAAAAACATGATGGCGGCGGCAGCCACACGCTACTCTGTCCCCAGTCGCCACTATTTTTCACGGTGTGCCGTCCCAGCCCTGCACGACCACGTCTCACGCAACATTGTACGCGACCTCACCCACTCGGTTACTGGCAAGGTCCACTTAACAACGGACACGTGGACAAGCACAGGCGGGCAGGGCCACTATATCTCCCTGATGGCACATTGGGTGAATTCAGTGGAGACTGGGACCGAGTCAGAGCCTGGGACTGCTCATGTCCTACCCACCCCCAGAATTGCGGGCTGGTTTCTGCGGCGGTGTATGCCACCTCCACTAAACCTTCCTCCTCCTCCTCCAACGCAACCTCTACCTCGCAATCAAGACGTGTCAGCAGCAGCACGTCGACAGCAGTCAGTGTCGTGCGGCGCGGGAGCACAGCGGTGAGCAAGCGTCAGCAGGCCGTGCTGAAACTACTCAGCTTAGGAGAGAAGAGGCACACAGCCCACGAACTGCTGCAGGGTCTGACAGAGCAGACCGACCGCTGGCTTTCACCACTGAGCCTCCAACCGGGCATGGTCGTGTGTGACAACCGCCGTAACCTGGTGGCGGCTCTGCAGCTCGGCAGCCTCACGCACGTGCCATGCCTGGCCCACGTCTTTAATTTGGTGGTTCAGTGGTTTCTGAAAGGCTACCCACACTTGTCAGACCTCCTCGGCAAGGTGCGCTGGGTTACATTTCCGCAAGTCCAACACGGACGCTGCCACCCTGCGGACCCTGCAACATCGGTTTAATCTGCCAGTGCACCGACTACTTTGCGACATGCCCACACGGTGGAACTATACGCTCCACATGTTGTCCCGGCTGTATGAGCAGCGTAGAGCTATAGTGGAATACCAACTCCAACATGGGCGGCGTAGTGGGAGTCAGCCTCCTCAATTCTTTACAGAGGAGTGGGCCTGGATGGCAGATATCTGCCAGGTCCTTGGAAACTTTGAGGAGTCTACCCTGATGGTGAGCGGCGATGCTGCAATCATTAGCGTCACCATTCCCCTGCTATGCCTGTTGAGAAGTTCCCTGCAAAGCATAAAGGCTGACGCTTTGCGGTCAGAAACGGAGGCAGGGGAAGACAGTATGTCGCTGGATAGTCAGAGCACCCTCATGTCTATATCTCCGCGTGTTGAGGAGGAGGAGCCTGAGGAGGAAGAGACAGCTGGGCCCACTGCAGAGGGTACCCATGCTGCTTGCCTCTCATCCATTCAGCGTGTAGGGCCTGAGGAGGAGGAGGAGGAGGATCCTCAAAGTGATCTTCCTAGTGAGGACAGCCATATGTTGCGTACATGTACCCTGGCACACAAGGCTGACTTTATGTTAGCATGCCTTTCTAGTGACCCTCGCGTTAGCCGCATTCTGGCCACTACGGATTACTGGGTGTACACACTGCTTGACCCACAGTATAAGGAGAACCTTTCCACTCTCATTCCCGAAGAGGAAAGGAGTTCGAGAGTGATGCAATACCACAGGGCCCTGGTGGACAAACTGATGGTAAACTTCCCATCTGACAGCGCTAGTGGCAGAAGGCGCAGTTCCGAGGGCCAAGTAGAAGGGGAGGCGTGGAGATCAGGCAGCATGTTCAGCACAACAGGGGAACACTCTCCAAGGCCTTTGCCAGCTTTATGGCTCCCCAGCAAGACTGTGTCACACCTCCCCAGTCCAGGCTGAGTCAGAGGGAGCACTGTAAGAAGATGGTGAGGGAGTACGTAGCCGATTGTACCACCGTTCTCCGTGACGCCTCTGTTCCGTACAACTACTGGGTGTCAAAGCTGGACACGTGGCCCGAACTCGCGCTGTATGCCCTGGAGGTGTTGGCTTGCCCTGCGGCTAGCGTCTTGTCAGAGAGGGTGTTTAGTGCAGCTGGGGGAATCATCATGGACAAGCGTACCCGCCTGTCAACTGACAGTGCCGACCGGCTTACACTCATAAAGATGAACAAAGCCTGGATTTCCCCAGACTTCTCTTCTCCACCAGCGGACAGCAGCGCTACCTAAATACCTTTGTCAATCTGTGTATGATAGTCGTCCTCCTCCTCCGGCTCATCCTCCTGAAAACTCACGTAATCACCGCAAACAGGCAATTTTTCTGTGGGCCAAAAGGCTCATATAACTTTTCTAAATAATATTTATCTGTTTCAATTCTCATTAAAGCATTGAAACTTCCACCTGAACCAATTGTTATTTTGACTGGGCTGCCTCCAGGCCTAGTTAAAAATTAAGCCATAGTACGCTAAGCGATTAATGAGCTTCACCTGCCCTCTGGGTTGGGCATGGGCAATTTTTTGTGGGGTACATTTGTACTGTCGGTACACCAATTTTTCGGGCCCTCGCCTACAATGTAATCCTTGGTTGGTGTCTACTGTTACTACTGTAATTTTAATAATACTGGGCTCTGCCCATAATGCTTCAGCGGAAATGTTACTGGGGTCTGACTATACTGCTACTACTGAAATGCTACAAATGCTGTACTCTCCCTACACTGCTGCAAGGGAATTGTGAATGTGCTGCTTTTTTGTCTATACTGCTTCTACTACGTAAATGTTACTGGGGTCTGTCTATACTGCTACTACTGAAATGTTACAAATACTATGCTTTCCCTACACTGCTGCCAGGGAAATGATTTTCTGCTGGTTTGACCATACTGCTTCTACGTAAATGTTACTGGGGCATGTCTATACTGCTATAACAGAAATGTAACTAATAGTGGGCTCTGCCCATACTGCTTCTACGTAAATGTTACTGGGGCCTGTCTATACTGCTACTACTGAAATGTTACAAATGCTGTACTCTCCCTACACTGCTGCAAGGGAATTGTGAATCTGCTGCTTTGTCCATACTGCTTCTACGTTAATGTTACTGGGGTCTGACTATACTGCTACTACTGAAATGTTACAAATGCTGTACTCTCCCTACACTGCTGCAAGGGAATTGTGAATCTGCTGCTTTGTCCATACTGCTTCTACGCTAATGTTACTAGGGTCTGACTATACTGCTACTACTGAAATGTTACAAATGCTGTACTCTCCCTACACTGCTGCAAGGAAATTGTGAATCTGCTGCTTTGTCCATACTGCTTCTACGTAAATGTTACTGGGGTCTGACTATACTGCTACTACTGAAATGTTACAAATGCTGTACTCTCCCTACACTGCTGCAAGGGAATTGTGAATCTGCTGCTTTGTCCATACTGCTTCTACGTAAATGTTACTAGGGGTCTGACTATACTGCTACTACTGAAATGTTAAAAAAATATTCTCTCCCTACACTGCTGCCAGGGAAATGTGAATCTGCAGCTTTGCCCATACTGCTTCAACGTAAATGTTACTGGGGTCTGTCTATACTGTTATTACAACTGAAAAGTTACTGCACTCTGTCAATACTGCTGCAAATGAAATTTTACTGGGCTCAGCCTACACTGCTGCAACGGAAATGTTAAAGGGGTGTGTCTATACTGTTACTACTACTGAAATGTTACTGGGGTCTGTCCGCACTGTTGGAACTGAAATGTTACTGGGGCCGGTCCCTAATGATACTACTGAAATGTTACTGGGGTCTGTCTGCACTGCTGGAACTGAAATGTTACTGGGGTCTGTCAATACTGCTGTAAATGAAATGTTACTGGGGTCTGTCTATACTGTTGCTTTCAGCTGACTGGTAGAGCATTGGTGGCTTAAAAGTTCTTGGTACTGCTAAGTCCAAAGATTAGAGTACAGCTGAGGGCGGAATACAGGTGACTATAGAACACACTATCCCCGCAGGGCAAGGGACTGAGTGGCAGCAGGTACCGACCCTAAATGGAAGCAGGCCAGCTGAGAATCACATACTCTCTGATTGATTTTGGACTGACCGATGATGAGGCCTTTACTTGTGATCATCTTTGGTAATTCCTAAGAAAGATGCTTGCGTGGTAGTAGCCGGAAACTTGGATTACTATTTGCAAACACTTTGAAATGGACAACGGAAACCATAGGAATGAAGCCTTTCCATTTTCCAGCTTGAGATGAGAAGGAGTGCAGACTTTCAGTACCTTGAGTATCCTTTTCATTGCAATCAAATGCCCCTCTCTTGTCTTAAAAAATACTAGCTTTTCCACATAGGTGTTGTCTATCTGTCTATACTGTTACTACTGAAATCCCACTAATACTGGGCTATGCCTATCCTGCTGTTACGGAAATGTTACAGGGGTCTGTCGATACCGTTACTGCTGAAATGTAACTGATACTGTGCTCTGCCTATACTGCAGCTAATGAAATGTTACTGGGGTCCGTCTATACTGTAACTACAGAAGTGTTAATAGGGTCTCCCTAGACTTCTGCAACATAACTGTTAGTGGGGTGTGCGTATACCTTAGCTACAGGAGTATTACAGGTGCATAGTATGGGTGCACTAAGTGTTCCCATCGCGGTGTTCCACGTACATGGCTCAAAAATTTTTTACCCAGTCTGACTAGGGCATGCAGTGTGGGCCGAAGCCCACCTGTATGTAATCTGACGTTAGCTCTGCTGTCCAGGGCACTGCAATGGGATATATTTATGTACCGCCGGTGGGTTCCAGGGAGCCACCCATGCTGTCAGTCCACACGACTTCGCATTAGGGAGTTGTACCTGCCTGTGTCGACTTATAAAGAACCCCAGTCTGACTGGGGCATGCAGTGTGGGCCGAAGCCCACCTGTATGTAATCTGACGTTAGCTCTGCTGTCCAGGGCACTGCAATGGGATATATTTATGTACCGCCGGTGGGTTCCAGGGAGCCACCCATGCTGTCAGTCCACACGGACTTCGCATTAGGGAGTTGTACCTGGCTGTGTCGACTTATAAAGAACCCCAGTCTGACTGGGGCATGAAGTGTGGGCCGAAGCACACCTGTATTTAATCTGACGTTAGCTCTGCTGTCCAGGGCACTGCAATGGGATATATTTATGTACTGTCAGTGGGTTCCAGGGAGCCACCCATGCTGTCAGTCCACAGGGACTTCACATAGGGGATTTGTACCTGCCTGTGTCTATGTATTAAAAACCCTGGTCTGACTGGGGCATGCAGTGTAGGCCAAAGCCCACCTGTATTTTATCTGACGTTACCTGAGCTGTACAGGGCAATGCAATGGGATTTATTTATGTACCGCAGGTGGCTTCCTGGGACCCACCCATGCTGTCGGTCCACACGGATTTCACATTAGGTAGTGGTACCTGCCTGTGTTGACTTATAAAAAGCTCCAGTCTGACTGGGGCATGCAGTGTGGGCTGAAGCCCACCTGCATTTAATCTGACGTTAGCTCTGCTGTCCAGGGCACTGCAATGGGATATATTTATGTACCGCCGGTGGGTTCCAGGGAGCCACCCATGCTGTGGGTCCACAGGGACTTCACAAAGGGGATTTGTACCTGCCTGTGTCTATGTATTAAAAACCCTAGTCTGACTGGGGCATGCAGTGTGGGCCAAAGCCCACCTGTATTTTATCTGACGTTAGCTCAGCTGTGCAGGGCAATGCAATGGGATTTATTTATGTACCACCGGTGGCGTCCTGGGACCCACCTATGCTGTCGGTCCACACGGACTTTGCATTAGGGAGTTGTACCTGCCTGTGTTGACTTATAAAGAACCCCAGTCAGACTGGGGTATGAAGTGTGGGCCGAAGCATACCTGTATTTAATCTGACGTTAGCTCTGCTGTCCAGGGCACTGCAATGGGATATATTTATGTACCGCCGGTGGCTTCCTGGGACCCACCCATGCTGTCGGTTCACACGGAGTTGTACCTGCCTGTGTCGACTTATAAAGAACCCCAGTCTGACTGGGGCATGCAGTGTGGACCGAAGCCCACCTGTATTTAATCTGACATTAGCTCTGCTGTGCAGGGCACTGCAATGGGATATATTTATGTACCGCCGGTGGGTTCCAGGGAGCCACCCATGCTGTCAGTCCACAGGGACTTCACATAGGGGATTTGTACCTGCCTGTGTCTATGTCCTAAAAACCCTTGTCTGACTGGGGCATGCAGTGTGAGCCAAAGCCCACCTGTATTTTATCTGACGTTACCTCAGATGTGCAGGGCAATGCAATGGGATTTATTTATGTACCGCCGGTGGCTTCCTGGGACCCACCCATGCTGTCGGTCCACACGGACTTCACATTAGGGAGTGGTACCTGCCTGTGTCGACTTATAAAAAACCCCGGTCAGACTGGGGCATGCAGTGTGGGCCGAAGCCCACCTGCATGTTATCTGACGTTACCTCAGCTGTGCAGAGCAATACAATGGGATTTATCTATGTACTGCCGGTGGCTTTCTGGGACCCACCCATGCTGTCGGTCCACACGGAGTTGTACCTGCCTGTGTCGACTTATAAAAACCCCAGTCTGACTTGGGCATGCAGTGT
This sequence comes from Eleutherodactylus coqui, assembly GCF_035609145.1. NCBI lineage: Eukaryota > Metazoa > Chordata > Amphibia > Anura > Eleutherodactylidae > Eleutherodactylus > Eleutherodactylus coqui. The sequence continues at coordinate 44,859,567 of NC_089845.1, read as the reverse complement.
GGGCCGAAGCCCACCTGTATTTAATCTGACGTTAGCTCTGCTTTCCAGGGCTCTGCAATGGGATGTATTTATGTAACGCCGGTGATTTCCAGGGAGCCACCCCTGCTGTGGGTGCACACGGAATTCCCATTGCGGAGTTGTACCTGCCTGTGACTATTTATAAAAAAACCCAGTCTGACTGGGGCATGCAGTGTGGGCCAAAGCCCACCTGTATTTAATCTGACGTTAGCTCTACTATCCGGGGCACTGCTTTGGGACAAACTACTGGATCAATACAGCGCTAATGAGACGTGCACAGCTACGCTAGCATTGGAGTCCGCTGTAGGCCCGCGATTGCTGAGGGTTTGTGCAGAGGCCTATGTCCTGGGTGCAGTGAAAGTCCGCTTCCTGCCTAGGATTGCTGAAGCTGGGGGCTGAGGTCTATGTCGTGGCCGCGGTGCAAGTCTGCCATGTTTGGCCGCTCAGATCATTTTTTGGTTCATGTCTTGGGCTTCTTAGGACCCCCCTATGCTGTTGGTGCAAACTTAGTTCCCATCGCGGTGTTTGACCTGTCTGGCCCAAAGGCACTGACTGACTTGGGTAGGGGGCAGAGAGCTGACGGCTTTCCCCTTGCAGTGTGGATTGAGCTATGCGACACCTTGACAGAATGAATACTGTGTGGCACATGGATTCCCCATTGCTATGCCCACGTTTGCAGCTCCTGACGGAGGTGGCACAGGATTGGATTTCTCATTGCTTCTGTACAGCATTGTGGGCTATCGCCTCGCCCCTTTTAAAGAGGGTCGCTGCCTGGCCCTGCCAACCCTCTGCAGTGTGTGCCTCCGGTTCCTCCTGATCGCAGACACACTTATAAATAGACATGAGGGTGGTGTGGCTATGCAGCCAGCGTGTGGCATGAGGGCAGCTGAAGGCTGCGCAGGGACACTTTGGTGTGCGCTGTGGACACTGGGTCGTGCGGGGGGGGGTTGGGCAGCATGTAACCCAGGAGAAGAGGCAGCGGTGTGTCCCTCAGGCAGTGCTTGTGCTTAGTTGGAGGTAGTGTGGTACTTAGCTAAGGTATGCCTTGCTAATGAGGGTTTGTCCAAAGTAAAAATTGTAAGGGTGGAGGGCCCACTCTTGTCGCTATTGTGGTTTAATAGTGGGACCTGGGAACCTGAAATGCAGCCCAGCATGTTGCCCCTCGCCTGCCCTGTCCGTTTCTGTGTCGTTTCCATCACTTTCTTGGGTTTTCCAGATTTTCAGCAATGAAAACCTTAGCGGAGCATGGGTGATATACAAAAATGCTCGAGTCGCCCATTGACTTCAATGGGGTTCATTACTCGAAACGAACCCTCGGGCATCGCGGAAAGTTTGACTCGAGCAACGAGCACCCGAGCATTTTGGTGCTCGCTCATCTCTATTCATAATGTTAATGTGCAGACACTGCTATAAATACCACAATAAACAGGGTAAGCATTTATTAACGCTCTTAGCAAAAATATCCTATGTTTATGTGGATTCTATTTCACAGGATAAATCTGTACAATGAAGAACAATTGTTTCTCATTATATTCAAAGAACAGATCACTGTTAACAATTTGCAATTTAAAATTCCCTTTAACTAAAGGCCCATTTACACGCAAAGATAATATTTTAATGATTGAAAGATTTTGCGATCTATTTGCATAAAGTGTCACTGGCCATTAACACTTTATCATCTTCATTTGCATATAAAAGGGCCTCCAGAAGCAGTTTGCAGAGCCCAGCGTGTGATTAATCACACGCCCAGCTGTGCAAACAGCTGCATAGTTCTGCTCGCGGTTGCTGGCAAATTACAATGTTATCTGCCGGCTCCCATGGAGATAACCACGTGTGGTATATTGAGAGACACTTTATCTCTCAGTGTCTGAACAATGGATTTTAGGTTCACCTTAAAATCCTTGTTCAAACGAAAAGTGCCTGATCCCCACGTTTACATGTAATGATTATCACTCATTTTCAGTCGTTTGAACGAATTTTGAGCGATAATCGTTACGTATAAATGGGGCTTTAGATAACATGACAATCTGCACCGATTTACTGTCTACATTTGGGAAACCACTTAAAAAAAGTTTCATACACTATTGTGCCCTTTTAATATGTGTACTTTACAAAGTCTTGGTAACTTTCTATACTATCACATCCTTTGTTTTATACAGCAATCAATACTCATGATGACGCAAACAATGTTTGCTTGAAAAAAACAGCGGCAGAAGTTATTTCTAGAGATGAGCGAACTTACTCGTTCGAGCTTGATGCTCGTTCCAGTATTAGCGTGTTCGAGATGCTCGTTACTAGAGGCGAGCACCACGCGATGTTCGAGTTACTTTCACTTTCATCTCTGAGCCGTTAGCGCGCTTTTCTGGCCAATAGAAAGACAGGGAAGGCATTACAACTTCCCCCTGCGACGTTCAAGCCCTATACCACCCCCCTGCAGTGCGTGGCTGGCGAGATCAGGAGTATATAAATCGGCCCCTCCCGCGGCTCGCCACAGATGCATTCTGACATAGCTCAGGGAAAGTGCTGCTGATGCTGGAGCTGCTATAGGGAGAGTGTTAGGAGTGATTTTAGGCTTCAAGAACCCCAACGGTCCTTCTTAGGGCCACATCTGACCATGTGCAGTACTGTTGAGGCTGCTTTTTGCAGTGTTGCACCTTTTTTTTTGTATATCAGCCGTGCAGAGCATTGCGTCCTCAGTCTGCAGTAATTTTACATAGTATAGGGCCAGTAGTGCTGAGGCAGGGACAGTGAAATACGTGAAAGACATATACTGTCTATATAGGCAGTGGGCTTTTCCAAAAAAATTTGGGACAAAAAAAATCTATTTGGGCTGCCTGTGACCGTCCTCAGTGTACTGGGTCTCTGCTGGGGGTAGTAGTCCTAATTAATATGCAGCCAGCTAAGTGTTACAGCAGGCTTGCGCAAAATTCTTTCCTGGCTCTGCGTTGCCCGTTACATCATTGCTGTCATCCTGTCCAGAGGGAAACAGTCTGCACTGCAGTAATTTTACATAGTATAGGGCCAGTAGTGCTGAGGCAGGGACAGTGAAATACGTGAAAGACATATACTGTCTATATAGGCAGTGGGCTTTTCCAAAAAAATTTGGGACACAAAAATCTATTTGGGCTGCCTATGACCGTCCTGACTGTACTGCGTCTCTGCTGGGGGTAGTAGTCCTAATTAATACGCAGCCAGCTAAGTGTTACAGCAGGCTTGCGCAAAATTCTTTCCTGGCTCTGCGTTGCCTGTTACATCATTGCTGTCATCCTATCCAGAGGGAAACAGTCTGCACTGCAGTAATTTTACATAGTATAGGGCCAGTATTGCTGAGGCAGGGACAGTAAAAAACGTGAAAGACATATACTGTCTATATAGGCAGTGGGCTTTTCCAAAAAAATTTGGGCTAAAAAAATATATTAGGGCTGCCTGGGACTGTCCTGACTGTGCTGCGTCTCTGCTGGGGGTAGTAGTCCTAACTCATACGCAGCCAGCTAAGTGTTACAGCGGGCTTGCGCAAAATTCTTTCCTGGCTCTGCTGTGCGTTCCGTAAGCGAAGTCAGCCTCCAACCACAGGCCAATAAGCGGCACATTTAATTACAGCGTTCTGTTTCTGCACTACTGGTTATACACCATGCTGAGGGGTAGGGGTAGGCCTAGAGGACGTGGACGCGGCCGAGGACGCGGAGGCCCAAGTCAGGGTGTGGGCACAGGCCGAGCTCCTGATCCAGGTGTATCGCAGCCGACTGCTGCGGGATTAGGAGAAAGGCACGTTTCTGGCGTCCCCACATTCATCTCACAATTAATGGGTCCACGCGGTAGACCTTTATTAGAAAATTAGCAGCGTGAGCAGGTCCTGTCGTGGATGGCAGAAAGTGCATCCAGCAATCTATCGACCACCCAGAGTTCTGCGCCGTCCACTGCTGCAACTCTGAATCCTCTGGCTGCTGCTCCTCCTTCCTCCCAGCCTCCTCACTCCATTACAATGACACATTCTGAGGAGCAGGCAGACTCCCAGGAACTGTTCCCGGGCCCCTGCCCAGAATGGGCAGCAATGGTTCCTCTCCCACCGGAGGAGTTTGTCGTGACCGATGCCCAACCTTTGGAAAGTTCCCGGGGTCCGGGGGATGAGGCTGGGGACTTCCGTCAACTGTCTCAAGAGCTTTCAGTGGGTGAGGAGGACGATGACGATGAGACACAGTTGTCTATCACTCAGGTAGTAGTAATTGGAGTAAGTCCGAGGGAGGAGCGCACAGAGGATTCGGAGGAAGAGCAGCAGGACGATGAGATGACTGACCCCACCTGGTTTGCTAAGCCTACTGAGGACAGGTCTTCAGAGGGGGAGGCAAGTGCAGCAGCAGGGCAGGTTGGAAGTGCCAGTGCGGTGGCCAGGGGTAGAGGCAGGGCCAGACTGAATAATCCACCAACTGTTTCCCAAAGCGCCCCCTCGCGCCATGCCACCCTGCAGAGGCCGAGGTGCTCAAAGGTCTGGCAGTTTTTCACTGAGAGTGCAGACGACCGACGAACAGTGATGTGCAACCTTTGTCGCGCCAAGATCAGCTGGGGAGCCACCACCACCAGCCTCACCACCACCAGCATGCGCAGACATATGATGGCCAAGCACCCCACAAGGTGGGACGAAGGCCGTTCACCGCCTCCGGTTTGGACCACTGCCTCTCCCCCTGTGCCCCAACCTGCCACTGAGATCCAACCCCCCTCTCAGGACACAGGCACTACCGTCTCCTGGCCTGCACCCACACCCTCACCTCCGCTGTCCTCGGCCCCATCCACCAATGTCTCCAGCGCACCGTCCAGCCGTCGCTAGCGCAAGTGTTTGAGCGCAAGCGCAAGTACACCGCCACGCAGCTGCACGCTCAAGCGTTAAACGTGCACATAGCCAAATTGATCAGCCTGGAGTTGCTGCCGTATAGGCTTGTGGAAACGGAGGCTTTCAAAAGCATGATGGCGGCGGCGGCCCCACGCTACTCGGTTCCCAGTCGCCACTACTTTTCCCGATGTGCCGTCCCAGCCCTGCACGACCACGTCTCCCGCAACATTGTACGCGCCCTCACCAACGCGGTTACTGCCAAGGTCCACTTAACAACGGACATGTGGACAAGCACAGGCGGGCAGGGCCACTATATCTCCCTGACGGCACATTGGGTGAATTTAGTGGAGGCTGGGACAGAGTCAGAGCCTGGGACCGCTCACGTCCTACCCACCCCCAGAATTGCGGGCCCCAGCTCAGTGGTGGTATCTGCGGCGGTGTATGCTTCTTCCACTAAACCACCCTCCTCCTCCTCCTCCTACGCAACCTCTGTCTCGCAATCAAGATGTGTCAGCAGCAGCACGTCGCCAGCAGTCGGTGTCGCGCGGCGTGGCAGCACAGCGGTGGGCAAGTGTCAGCAGGCCGTGCTGAAACTACTCAGCTTAGGAGAGAAGAGGCACACGGCCCACGAACTGCTGCAGGGTCTGACAGAGCAGACCGACCACTGGCTTGCGCCGCTGAGCCTCCAACCGGGCATGGTCGTGTGTGACAACGGCCGTAACCTGGTGGCGGCTCTGCAGCTCGGCAGCCTCACGCACGTGCCATGCCTGGCCCACATCTTTAATTTGGTGGTTCAGCGCTTTCTGAAAAGCTACCCATGCTTGTCAGACTTGCTCGGAAAGGTGCGCCGGCTCTGCGCACATTTCCGCAAGTCCCACACGGACGCTGCCACCCTGCGGACCCTGCAACATCGGTTTAATCTGCCAGTGCACTGACTGCTGTGCGACGTGCCAACACGGTGGAACGCTACGCTCCACATGTTGGCCAGGCTCTATGAGCAGCGTAGAGCTATAGTGGAATACCAACTCCAACATGGGCGGCGCAGTGGGAGTCAGCCTCCTCAATTCTTTACAGAAGAGTGGGCCTGGTTGGCAGACATCTGCCAGGTCCTTGGAAACTTTGACGAATCTACCCAGATGGTGAGCGGCGATGCTGCAATCATTAGCATCACCATTCCTCTGCTATGCCTCTTGAGAAGTTCCCTGCAAAGCATAAAGGCAGACGCTTTGCGCTCGCAAACGGAGGTGGGGGAAGACAGTATGTCGCTGGATAGTCAGAGCACCCTCCTGTCTATATCTCAGCACATAGAGGAGGAGGAGGTGGAGGAGCATGAGGAGGAGGGGGAAGAGACAGCTTGGCCCACTGCTGAGGGTACCCATGCTGCTTGCCTGCCATCCTTTCAGCGTGTATGGACTGAGGAGGAGTAGGAGGAGGATCCTGAAAGTGATCTTCCTAGTGAGGACAGCCATGTGTTGCGTACAGGTACCCTGGCACACATGGCTGACTTCATGTTAGGATGCCTTTCTCGTGACCCTCGCGTTACACGCATTCTGGCCACTACGGATTACTGGGTGTACACACTGCTCGACCCACGGTATAAGGAGAACCTTTCCACTCTCATACCCGAAGAGGAAAGGGGTTCGAGAGTGATGCTATACCACAGGACCCTGGCAGACAAGCTGATGGTAAAATTCCCATCTGACAGCGCTAGTGGCAGAAGGCGCAGTTCCGAGGGCCAGGTAGCAGGGGAGGCATGGAGATCAGGCAGCATGTACAGCACAGGCAGGGGAACACTCTCTAATGCCTTTGACAGCTTTCTGGCTCCCCAGCAAGACTGTTTCACCGCTCCCCAGTCAAGGCTGAGTCGGCGGGAGCACTGTAAAAGGATGGTGAGGGAGTACGTAGCCGATCGCACGACCGTCCTCCGTGACGCCTATGCCCCCTACAACTACTGGGTGTCGAAGCTGGACACGTGGCCTGAACTCGCGCTCTATGCCCTGGAGGTGCTTGCTTGTCCTGCGGCTAGCGTCTAGTCAGAGAGGGTGTTTAGGGCGGCTGGGGGAATCATCACGGATAAGCGTACCCGCCTGTCAACCGACAGTGCCGACAGGCTTCCACTCATAAAGATGAACAAAGCCTGGATTTCCCCAGACTTTTCTTCTCCACCAGCGGACAGCAGCGATACCTAAACAATACGTAGGCTGCACCCGCGGATGGAAGCATCGTTCTCTATCACCAAAAAAAACGGGGACCTTTTAGCTTCATCAATTTGTGTATTATATTCATCCTCCTCCTCCTGCTCCTCTGCCTGAAACCTCACGTAATCACGCCGAACGGGCAATTTTTCTTAGGCCCACAAGGCTCAGTCATATAACTTTTGTAAACAATGTTTATACGTTTCAATTCTCAATTGAATAAAGCGTTGAAAGTTGCACCTGAACCAATTTTTATTTTAACTGGGCTGCCTACAGGCCTAGTTACAAATTAAGCCACATTAACCAAAGTGATTAATGGGTTTCACCTGCCCTCTTGGTTGGGCATGGGCAATTTTTCTGAAGTACATTTGTACTGTTGGTACACCAATTTTTTGGGGCCCTCGCCTACATTGAAATCCTAGTAATTTTTAGCCCACCTGCATTAAAGCTGACGTTACCTCAGCTGTGCTGGGTACTGCAATGGGATATATTTATGTACCACCGGTGGGTTCCAGGGAGCCACCCATGCTGTGGGTCCACAGGGAGTTGTAACTGCATGTGTCTACTTCTAAAGAACCCCAGTCTGACTGGGGCATGCAGTGTGGGCCGAAGCCCACCTGCATTTAACATGACATTACATCAGCTGTGCTGGGCACTGCAATGGGATATATTTATGTACCGCCGGTGGGTTCCAGGGAGCCACCCATGCTTTGGGTCCACAGGGAGTTGTAACTGCATGTGTCTACTTCTAAAGAACCCCAGTCTGACTGGGGCATGCAGTGTGGGCCGAAGCCCACCTGCATTTAACATGACATTACCCCAGCTGTGATGGGCAATGCAATGGGATATATTTATGTACCGCCGGTGGGTTCCAGGGAGCCACCCATGCTGTGGGTCCACAGGGAGTTGTAACTGCATGTGTCTACTTCTAAAGAACCCCAGTCTGACTGGGGCATGCAGTGTGGGCCGAAGCCCACCTGCATTTAACATGACATTACATCAGCTGTGCTGGGCACTGCAATGGGATATATTTATGTACCGCCGGTGGGTTCCAGGGAGCCACCCATGCTGTGGGTCCACAGGGAGTTGTAACTGCATGTGTCTACTTCTAAAGAACCCCAGTCTGACTGGGGCATGCAGTGTGGGCCGAAGCCCACCTGCATTTAACATGACATTACCCCAGCTGTGATGGGCAATGCAATGGGATATATTTATGTACCGCCAGTGGCTTCCTGGCACCCACCCATGCTGTCGGTCCACACGGAGTTGTAACTGCATGTGTCCACTTCTAAAGAACCCCAGTCTGACTGGGGCATGCAGTGTGGGCCAAAGCCCACCTGCATTTAACATGACATTACCTCAGCTGTGATGGGCAATGCAATTGGATATATTTATGTACCGCCGGTGGGTTCCAGGGAGCCACCCATGCTGTGGGTGCACACGGAATTCCCATTGCGGAGTTGTACCTGCCTGTGATTATTTATAAAAAACCGCGGTCTGACTGGGGCATGCAGACACCTTGACAGAATGAATAGTGTGTGGCACATAGGTTCCCCATTGCTATGCCCACGTGTGCAGCTCCAGATGGAGGTGGCACAGGATTGGATTTCTCATTGCTTCTGTACAGCATTGTGGGCTATCGCCCCGCCCCTTTTAAAGAGGGTCACTGCCTAGCCGTGCCAACCCTCTGCAGTGTGTGCCTGCGGTACCTCCTCATGGCAGACGCACTTATAAATAGACATGAGGGTGGTGTGGCATGAGGGCAGCTGAAGGCTGCGCAGGGACAATTTGGTGTGCGCTGTGGACATTGGGTCGTGCAGGGGGGGGGGGGGGTTGGGCAGCATGTAACCCAGGAGAATTGGCAGCGGAGTGTCATGCAGGCAGTGATTGTGCTTTGTTGGAGGTAGTGTGGTGCTTAGCTAAGGTATGCATTGCTAATGAGGGCTTTTCAGAAGTAAAAATTGTTGGGAGGGGGGCCCCACTCTTGCCGCTATTGTGGCTTACTAGTGGGACCTGGGAACTTGAGATGCAGCCCAACATGTAGCCCCTCGCCTGCCCTATCCGTTTCTGTGTCGTTCCCATCACTTTCTTGAATTGCCCAGATTTTCACAAATGGAAACCTTAGCGAGCATCGGCGATATACAAAAATGCTCGGGTCGCCCATTGACTTCAATGGGGTTCGTTACTCGAAACGAACCCTCAAGCATCGCGAAAATTTCGTCCCGAGTAATGAGCACCCGAGCATTTTGGTGCTCGCTCATCTCTAGTTATTTCCTTTGTCTTCCTTTAGGATCCACTTTTTGTTTTGACTTAAAAACATATTAAAAACTGCACAAAATTGTCCCATGTAAACCTGGTTTCAGCCCATGAAGGAGAAAGACCCTCTCCACCCACCCATGCACCCATGTAGGACAACTGAATCATCCTTTATTGTATGGGGAAAACAATTTCTAGGCCAAATATTCATGTTGAAGCTTACCTTCTTCGAAGACCTAACTTGGCACACACAGATACATGTGGCTCCTCGTCCATCCTGAGGAGTATGAACCCCCATTCATTTATAATTGTGTGATTTACACCTGTTTTCTCTAGGTCCCAATCTTAAAAGCTGCTGGCACTAATTCGTGAATCTTTGGCAACTCTCACCATAAAACACGTTACTCTTACATAAGGAATAAGTATCTAAGACACTGGAACACGGTCCTTGGTGTACTTGGGAACATGTTCACAGGTACCTCAACTTCTCTGGAAACATATGAAGTGTTTGTTGTGCCACATGATTGGCATTAAGTAATAGACTATGGTTCTTTAGCAATGTCCCATAGCAGCCAATGCTCTTTACTAATCAGGATCTATAATTTAATAAAGCATTCTAGATTTTGAGCCATAACAGAAAATACATTGAGAAATACAACTAACCAAATGCCGGTGGATGCAAGGAGGAATGTGGAATGCTGACAACAGGAAAAGAAAGAAAAAGGTTCCAGCATCCAAAAAAGTTCATATAGTTTCTTTATTAAAATCCAATGGAGACATACTAAAACGTTTCAGTCATTGTGGCCCATTATCATAGCAGACAGGTGGGTATACACAGCAAGTCAAAAAATATATAATGAATAGAGATGAGCGAACACCAAAATGTTCGGGTGTTCGTTATTCGGAACGAACTTCCCGCGATGCTCGAGGGTTCGTTTCGAACAACGAACCCCATTGAAGTCAATGGGCGACCAGAACATTTTTGTATTTCGCCGATGCTCGCTAAGGTTTTCATGTGTGAAAATCTGGGCAATTCAAGAAAGTGATGGGAATGACACAGTGACGGATAGGGCAGGCGAGGGGCTACATGGTGGGCTGCATCTCAAGTTCACAGGTCCCACTATTAAGCCACAATAGCGGCAAGAGTGCCCCCCCCCCCCCACTGTCAGCATAAAGATCGTCCTCCTCTGGCACAGCTGTAACAGCTGTAGCAGAGAAGAACGATGTTTGCCCATTGAATTCAATGGAGCGGCAATACAGCATGTTCCACTGAATGCAATGGGCTGCCCGCGATCGCAGGATGAATGGTCGGAAAGGGGTTAAATATATAACCCCTTTCCTGCAATTCATCCAGAAATGTGATACACTAAAAATATATACCGGCGTATAAGGCGACGGGGCGTATAAGACAACCCCCCAACTGTCACCTTATACGCCGGCAATACAGTGGAGCAAAGAATAAAAAGCATTACTTACGTTTTTAGATGATCTGCGGCGCTCCTGCAGGCTGTCACTCCCTCCTAATCCACGGCAGACAAGCTTTCTCTATGAAAGGCTTTAAATCCCTGCCTCCAGAAAGACACGTGCCTTCAGCCAATCACAGCCAATGACAATGATGTCATTGAATGGCTGTGATTGGCTGTGTTTCTGGAGGCGGGGATTTCAAGCCTTGAAATCCCCGCCTCCAGAAACACAGCCAATCACAGCCATTCAATGACATCATTGTCATTGGCTGTGATTGGCTGAAGGCACGTGTGCTTCTGGAGGCAGGGATTTAAAGTCTTTCGTGGAGAAAGCAATACTCTGCCGTGGACCAGGAGGGAGCGACAGTCTGCAGGAGCGCCGCAGATCATCTAAAAACGTAAGTAATGCTTTTTATTCTTTGCTCCACTGTATTACCGGCGTATAAGGTGACAGTTGGGGGGTCGTCTTATACGCCCCGTCGCCTTATACGCCGGTATATATTTTTAGTGTAACACATTTCTGGATGAATTGCAGGAAAGGGGTTATATATTTAACCCCTTTCCGACCATTCATCCTGCGATCGCCGGCAGCCCATTGCATTCAGTGGAGTCGGCTGTATTGCCGGTTCCATTGAATTCAATGGGCAAACATCGTTCTTCTCTGCTACAGCTGTTACAGCTGTGCCAGAGAAGAAGGATTTGTCTTCTATATGTTCTCAATGGGGTCAGCGCTGCTGCCGCTGGCCCCATTGAGCGCATATAGAATGCATCCATAGCGAACCGCGGGAGGGGCCGACTTTTATGTTCGGGTGACACCTTATCTCCCCAGCCACTCACAGCAGGGGGGTGGTATAGGGCTTAAACGTTGCAGGGGGAAGTTGTAATGCCTTCCCTGTCTTTCAATTGGCCAGAAAAAAGCGCTAACGTCTCAGGGAAGAAAGTTTAAGTAACCCGGACACCGCATGGTGTTCGTTACGGATAACGAACATACCGAACACCCTAATATTCGCACGAATATCAAGCTCGGAAGAACACGTTCGCTCATCTCTAATAATGAACAATCAAAACCCAGATACCGTCTACAGGACAAAACAACCAATGAGATCAAAGCAGCCAGAAAACATATATAATAATATAAAAACAAATATGCAAAAACACCTCAAACATATTAATGATGTATATGTTAAAGACTGTATATTGATTTTTTTGAATAGACTTTTATTTGGGTAAGTAAAACAAAAATCCCACCTTCTATAAGGAAGAACAATAAGGAACTTGTATATTCAAAATAAATATCCTATAGCTTTTGTGATTTAATAACTGTCTATCATAACCCCCTGGCCCACAGAAGGAGATTCTGGCTGAAGAAAAGTTCTGGCATGCTGCATGAAAGACCAGAGATGTAGTCCTGGTCCTTTCTACATCCCCGGCCCTCCATACAGCGCACAGTAACTTTTCTTCAGCCAGAATCTACTCCTGCATGGATAAGAGCCTTGTGTGCAATAGAGTGTTAAGGTAGCAGAAGTGTTCTCTCTCATGACCTGAAGGTTGTGGGTTCAATCCCCGCATGGTTCAGGTAGCCAGCTCAAGGGCAACTCATCCTTCCAAGGTCAGTAAAATGAGAACCTAACTTGATAGAGGATAATAAATAAAAATTAACTGAAAGCGCTGCAAAATAAATTGGCGCTATACAAATAACAAGATTTATTTATTTTTTCTTCTCTGCTCTGTGACCGCCGGCAGCTGTTGGGGCGTTATTCAGAGCTTTTATGTTGCTGTGCCGCAGCACTACTTCTGGAGGTACTAATTTCCTGTTTCTCCACTTTGCCTATTATTTGGTTCCCTCTGCACTATGGAGCAGCCTTTTGCTTAATTTATTACAGATCCTCAGAAGGAGGTTCATAAGCATGGAAATAGGAAATAGGAAACATCGTTGTTTATTCATCTGAATAGGATGCAAAGAAACCGCTGATATATTTTTAAAATTAATTTACTCCTATATCTGAAAGATGTTTCTTGATTCTCACCTTCAGACTGCATGATGTACACTTCACGTACTGCAGCCTGCAACTAGTGCAAGTAGAATAAAAAAATACATCTTGTTATTTGTATAGCACTAACTTATTTCGCAGCGCTTTCAAGTAACTTATTTATTAACCCCCAGCAAGCTGGGTACTCATTTTCCCGATCTCGGAAGGATGGAGGGCTTAGTCAACCTTGAGCAGGCTACCTGAATCGTGCGGATTGAACTTGCAACCTTCAGGTCGTGAGCAAGAGCTTAGGACTGCATTTCTGCTGCCTTAAGCACTTTGCACCACATGAGGCTCAAATCTATCACATATGATGTGCTACAATTTACAGTATTTACTGTTTAATGAAGTATATATGTATTTATTGTTATTTACATAAGCCTGAAAGTGTTTGGAAGCCATAAATACATAACAAGCAGCATATTTATGTTGGCCACATTTTAGGATTCCACATGATGTAAACAGATAGATCAATGAATAAACTGGGCAATAGCATCTACCTGTTGGTGCTGATTTCGACATACATTTTTATTAACCATTTTCTAGTACTTTAGAAAATGCCAAAGTTGATGAAGGTTATGTAGGAATTTGTGAATTATTCTACAAAATTTCCTTAAATTCTACACTCCAAATAAGGTTGTCTCCTACGCCATCTCCTCGGGTGCGACCACAAATAGCTGATCTATCTCACTCAATATTGTGCTCGCCTTCCACTCAGCTCGCAAATTGCGCTTAGATCACACCCCAACACTGTCCATACACCCCCAAAATCTCACTGTCACCACTCCTGGAACATTGGGTCAGAAGTCTCCCAGATATATTAACACCCTCAAACACTGCTCTGCAGCAGTCAAAGAACTAACATTATTGAAGACCTTAAGGACTAAAGAGCAAGAAGGCCAAACTTATCTAAGTTTTAGCGTTTAATACAAAAACCGCAATGCTTATAAAAAAAGGATAAAAAGAAGACAAAATAAAAATGACATATAATACTTGCAAAAGAGTTATGGAAATAAAGTAGAGAAAAAGCCAGAAATGTGAATTTACATTAAATTCTTTATTAGAGATGAGCGAGCACACTCGTCCGAGCTTGATGCTCGATCGAGTATTAGACTACTCGAGATGCTCGTTACTCGAGGCGAGCACCACGCAGTGCTCGTGTAAATTTCATTTCCCTTCCCCGCATGTTTAGCACCATTTTTTAGCCAATAAACATGCGGGGAAGGCTCTACCACTTCCTGCTGTGATGTGCAAACCCTCCCCACATCTACAGCAGTGAGTGGCTGGCCGGATCAGGTGACCGCCGAGTACTAAAGCTGTTGCTCCCCGCAGCTCGCCTCAGACGCATGGGGGCAACGTTTAGGGATAGAGCTGCTGAGATAGGGAAAGCGTTAGTGTAGGGATTAGGTTGCAGTTGGGCAGGGATCCTGACTACAAGACCCCAACAGTCCTTCTTAGGACTATTCCTCTCATTATGTGCATTATCATTTGGTTGGCTGGGACCAGTAGTGCACCTTTTTTTTTTTCAAGCATCCCGGCTGTATTATGCCCACATGTGTTGGTGTACATGATATACCCGTGTGTGGGTGCTGTTTTGCAGTGTATCTCCCAGTGCTACACAGTGGGTTAATTATTTCTGGCGCAGCTCAGCGTCTCTCAAATCTAAAAGTCTCTGTGCGCGGTGAATAAGCCCTATTTCTCAGCGCTATACACTGGTTAAATTTGTTCTGGTCTTGTTCACATTTTCTCAAATCTAAAAGTCTCTGTGTGCGGTCAGTTAGTCCTAGATCGCAGCGCTACACACTGGTTAAATTTTTTCTGGGCCTGCATACAACCTGTCATATCTACAAGTCTGTGGGCGGTGAATTAAGGCTAGGTATCTGCGGTATACAGTGGGTTAATTATTTCTGGCACAGCTCAGCGCCCTTCAAGTCTGAAAGTCTCTGTGGGTGGTGTATTAGCCCTATTTCTCAGCGCTATACACTGGTTAAATTTATTCTGGCCTTGTTCAGAGTTTCTCAAATCTAAAAGTCTCTGTGGGCGGTGATTTAGGCCTAGATCTCAGCGCTTTACACTGGTTAAATATTTTCTGGCCTTGGTCAGAGGCTCTCAAATCTACCAGTCTTTGTGGGTGGTGAATTATCCCTAGTTATCAGCGCTATACACTGGTTAATTTTTTTCTGGCCTTGCTCAAAGTTTCTCAAATCTAAAGGTCTCTGTGTGCAGTGAATTAACCCCAGGGATCAGCGGTATCTACTGATTAATTTTTTTCTGGCCCTGCTCTATCCTTTATCCTACATGATGAAGAATAGGGGTAAGGGTTGAGGCCGAGGACGTGGGCGTCCGAATTAGGGTGTGGGCAGAGGCCGAGGTCCTGGGCGGGGTGAAACAGTGCCTGCTGCTGAGGGATTGGTAGAGCCCTGCGTATCTCCACTCCCCAGCTTCTTGTCACATATTGCAGGTCCGCGTGGTAGACCATTATTAAAAGCACAGCAGTGCGATCAGGTGCTGACGTGGATAGCGGATAACACCTCCGGTACTTTATCCAACACCCAGTCTTCCACGCAGTCCACTCATGCCACCCAAGGGAATGCACCTCTGAATCCTCAGGCTGCTCTTCCTTCCTCCATCTTGGTCACTCAAGGAAAAGGAGAGACTATGATGAACAGGCATACATCCAAGAACTTTTCTCGGGTCCCTGCCCTGAGTCTGAAAAAACGGTTCCACAACCACGTGAGGAGTTTGTTGTGACTGATGCCGAAAATGTGGAACTTTCACAGACTCAGGGTGATGAGGGTGGGGACTTTGAATTACTATCTCAAGAGCTATTTGTGGATAATGAGGATGATACACAGTTGTCTGTCAGCGAGGTGGTTGTTAGGGCAGTAAGTATAAGGGAGGAGCAGACTGAGGAATCAGAGGAAGAGCTGGTGGACGATGAGCTGATTGACCCCACCTGGCTTGCAAAGCCTACTGAAGACAGGGCTTCAGAGGCGGAGGAAAGTGCTGCAGCAGAACATGTTGGAAGAGGCAGTGGGGTGGCCATGGGGAGATGCAGGGCCAGAGCAAATAATCCACTGATTGTTCCCCACAGCACCCCCCTTGCGACAAGCCTCCGTTCAGAGGGCTAGGTGTTCGAAGGTTTGGAGGATTTTTATTGAGAGCGCGAACGACCGACGCACAGTAGTGTGCAACCTGTGCCGCACCAAGATCAGCCGGGGAGCCACCACTACCAGTCTGACCACCACCAGCATGCGCAGGCATATGATGGCTAAGCACCCCACGAGGTGGAACGAAGGCCATTCACTGCTTGCGGGTCACACCACTGCTTCTTCCCCAGTGTCACAATCAGGCACAGAGATGCAATCCCCCTTCCAGGATGCAGGCATGAGCGCCTCCCAGCCTGCACCCACACCCTCACTTCTACGGTCCTCCACTGCCTCCACCAATGTGTCCCAGCGCAGCGTTCAGCTGTCGCTAACCCAATCGTTGGAACGAAAGTGGAAATACGTGACCACCCACCCGCATGCACAATCTTTAAACGTGCATATCGCTAAACTACTCAGCCTGGAGATGCTGCCATACAGGCTAGTAGAAAAGGAGGCCTTCCGCAACATGATGGCAGTGGCAGTCCCTCGGTACTTGGTCCCCAGTGGCACTATTTTTCCAAGTGTGCCGTCCCCGCCCTACACCAGCACGTCTAACGCAACCTATACCATTCCCTCACCAACGTGGTTACTGGGAAGGTCCACTTAACTACAGACACGTGGACAAGTGCTGACGGGCAGGGACACTACATCTCTCGGACAGCACATTGGGTGAACTTTGTGGAGGCTGGGACCAATTCAGACCCTGGTTCTGTTGACATGCTACCCACACCAAGGATTACATGTCCTACCTCAGTGAAGATTTTACTGGCATATTATGCCACCTCCTCCAAACACCTCCCCTCCTCCTCCACCTCTCTATTACCACGTGTGAGCACGTCACCGTGAGTCGGTAGCTCGAGGTGCTGGGAGCACTGCGGTGGGCAAGCGGCAGTAGGCCGTACTGAAACTACTCAGCTTGGGTGACAAGAGGCACAGTGCCCAAGAGCTGTTGCAGGGTTTGACAGAGCAGACCGACCAGTGACTTTTACCGCTGAAGCTCCAACCAGGCATTATCGTGTGTGATAATGGGCGTAACCTGGTAGCGGCTCTGCAGCTTGGCAGACTAACACACGTGCCATGCCTGGCCCACGTGTTCAATCTGGTTCAGTGCTTTCTGAAAAACTACCCCCATTTGTCTGACCTGCTCAACAAGGTGCGTCGCATGTGCGCCCATTTCAGGAAGTCCACCACAGATGCTGCCACCCTCAGGATACTGCAACAGCGCTTCCAGCTGCCAGTGCACCGACTGCTGTGCAATGTGCCCACGTGCTGGAATTCTATGTTGCACATGTTGTCCAGGCTGTATAAGCAGCGTAGAGCCATTGTAGAATACCAGCTGCAACATGGCCGGTAGGGTGGTAGTCAGCCTCCACAGTTCTTCACAGAGGAGTGGGTATGGATGGCAGACATCTGTCAGGTCCTAGAAAACTTTGAGGAGTTTACACAAATGGTGAGCGGCGACGCGGCCATTATCAGCGTAACCATCCTGCTGCTTTGCCTGCTGAGAAGTTCGCCACTAAGCATAAAGGCCGATGCTTTGCGGTTAGAACAGGAGATGGGGGATGACAGTATGTCGCTTGATAGCCAGACAACCCACACGCCTGTTTCTCAGCGCGTATTGGAGGAGGAGGGGGAAAAGGAGGGGGAAGAGACTGCTGCCCACACTGCAGAAGGTACCCATGCTACTTCCCTCACATCTGTTCAGCGTGTATGGGCTGAAAAGGAGGAGGAGGATCATGAAAGTCATCCTCCTAGTGGGGACAGCGATGTGTTGCATACTGGGACTCTGTCACACATGGCTGACTTCATGTTAAGCTGCCTTTCCCGTGACCCTTGCGTTAGACGCATTCTGGCCAACCAGGATTACTGGATGTTCACCCTACTTGATTCACTGTATAAGGAGAACCTTTCCACTCTCATTTCTGAAGTGTAAAGGAGTACGAGAGTGATGCAATACCACAAGGCCCTGGTGGAAAAGCTGATGCTAAGGTTCCCATCTGACAATACTAGCGGTAGAGGACATACTTCAGTGGGCCAAGTAGCAGGGGAGGCACGGGGATCAGGCAGCATGTCCAGCCCAGGCAGGGGAACACTCTCCAAAGCCTTTGCTAGTTTTATGGCTCCCCAGCCAGACTGTGTCACCACTCCAGTCTAGGCTGAGTCGGAGGGAACAGTGTAAAAAGATGGTCAGGGAGTACATTGCCAATTGTACCAATGTCCTCGGTGATCCCTCTGCTCCATACAACTATTGGGTGTCAAAGCTGTATAAATGTAATCGTTGTGCGATGTAAGCAGCATTCAGGGTATTTGCACAAAGATGACTTCACATCGCTTTCCAAAGTAAAAAATCATTTCTTTTATTCCATTTCTTTGCTAAAAAAACGCCTGCAACATTTCGACTGCAACCTTCAGTCTTTTTCAAGCCAGTACTGGCTTGAAAAAGACTGAAGGTTGCAGTCGAAACATTGCAGGCGTTTTTTTAGCAAAGAAATGGAATAAAAGAAATGATTTTTACTTTGGAAAGTGATGTGAAGTCATCTTTGTGCAAATACGCTGAATGCTGCTTACATCGCACAACGATTACATTTATACTGTTTGGGTCGTTTTGTTTGGATCCAGGTAAGCTGGCAATTTGATGCATAATTTCCCACCTCACGCTTGAGGTTGAATGTGTGCGGCACCCATACTATTGAATATTGGGTGTCAAAGCTGGACACGTGGCATGAACTTGTGCTGTACGCCTTGGAGGTGCTGTCCTGCCCTGCCACTAGCATCTTATCAGGATCAGTGCTGCTGGGGGAATCATCACTAATAAGCGTACCCGCCTGTCAACTGACAGCGCCGACAGGCTTACACACATTAAGATGAGCACAGGCTGGATTTCCCCAGACTCTTCTCCACCAGTGGAAAGCAGCAGAACATAAAGATTCTTTCAGCTGGAACAGGAGAAACATGCATCCTCTATCACCCCAAAAAAGGGGAGAAATTGCTTGGTCTTATCCTTCTCAGATCTTCCTCCTCCTCCTAAACCAGCATGTCATCACGCTGAACAGCCAATTTTTCAGAGGGCCAAAAGGCTCTGTTAAAACTAATTTTTTCGGAAGGCTGCCTCCAGGCTCTGTTAGCAAATTAAGGAACTACGAACTCTATCTTTAAAAAATGTTTCTGGGTTTCACCTGCACCATGGGTAAATCAATTTTTCAGGGGTACACCTGTACTCTTGGCACACACATTTTTCCGCGCTTCGCCTATTCTCAGAGGAAAACAAATTTTCCAGACTTTGTGCAAACTCATAGCAAAGAAATATTTCTGGCCTTCGCCTATACTCACAGCAAACCTATTTTTCAGGCCTTCGCCTATACTCACAGCAAACCAATTTTTCTGAGCTTCGCCTACACACTTAGTAAATAAATTTTTTAGGTGTTTGTCTATACTCTTGCTACAGAAAGGTTTCAGGGGTTCTCCAGTACTATTGCTACAGAAAGGTTTTTTAGGATTTGCCTATACTCTGGCTACAGAAAGGTTTCAGGGTTCGCCTATACTCTTGCTACAGAAATGTTTCAGGGGTTCGCCTATACTCTTGCTACAGAAAGGTTTCAGGGGTTATACTGTGGGTACACACGGGTTTCCCATAGCGGTGTTCAGCTATCTGACACATACACAGAATGAATTGTCCTGCTTTGCCCACTCCAATTTCTTCACAGTTCATGCAGTCTTTGGAGCGATCAAAGGAACCGTAACTGATTTAATGAGACTTTCACAGGGTCACTGTATTGCTGTGGTGACAATTTTGGGAACACCTCCTGCTTAAAAGAAATCTTCCATTTTAGAAAGGGCTAAATTTTGCTGATGCTTGGAAGTACTAGTATCCAAGTCCACTTAATGCCCGCATTAGTTGAGCGTGTGGGCAGAGGCCAAGGTCCTGGGCGGGATGCAACTGTTCCAGGTTTGGCCAGTGGAATTTCCTAGTGGTTCATCCAGTCTTTGGAGCGATGAAAGGAACTGTAACTGATTTAATGAGACGTTCACAGCAGTACTAGCATCCGAGTCCGCTTTATGCCCATTATTGTTGAGGGTGTGGGCAGAGGCCAAGGTCCTGGGGGGGATGCAACTGTGCCAGGTTTGGCCAGTGGAATTTCTTTGTGGTTCATCCAGTCTTTGGAGTGATGAAAGGAACCATAACTGATGTCACATTGGGTCAACCAGTTGGAGGCTGGGACCGAGTCTGACCCTGGGCTCGCTCATGTGCTTCCCACATAGAGGATTGCAGGTCCTACCTTGGTCACGGTTTCTTGGGCTTATTATGCCACCTCTTCCTCCTCCTCGGGGTCTGGGGATCAGCACTGGTCAACATGTATTTGCTTTCATGTTACCACAGTTATCTGAGACACTGGTTTGGACCAATCAAAAGAACCGTAACTGATTTAAAGAGACGTTCACAGCAGTACTAGCATCTGAGTCCGCTTTATGCCCATGTTTGTTGTGCCTAGTAGTGCGCACTAGGGTTTCGCAAGCATTCCGGCTGTATAACAAGTCAACTCATTGTACACTGCCTGTTTTTGGATGTCCGCTGATGTATAATGCCCTGAGTGGTAAACAGCCGGATTGGTTTAGGTGTGATAAACGCACGCATCCCTGGGGGTCAGCGCTGGTCAGCATGTATTATTTCTCGTGTTTCGTGTTACTACAGTAACACCGGTGACAAATATGGCACTCCTCTCCCGGAATGAAAGCAACTTCCACCAACCCATTTCTTGGCCATTGGAAAGAGCTTACTAAAATAAGATCAAGTTAAATCTTGTGGGTTTCAAATATATACTGCCCTTGATCTCTTAAAAACCTAGCAAAACACTTGGCGGCTAGTGCTGCACTAAAGGGTTACTGTGGATTTGACGTGTAATCTGCACTACTTCCATATCAAATCTGCAGTGAAATTCAAATCAGAAGTCTCATTAGGTTTAATGACGAACCGCGCTGTAGTGTATATGGCATGGATTTTTTCGGCACACAGATTTGAAATTCACATGTGGTAGAAAAAGTAGTGATGTATGACTTACTAATGCGAATTCTGCATTGGACGCACGTGCATTTTTCCCCCTATGCCTGTGCTAAATCTGCATGTGGATCTGTGGCTCTAACATTTAAAAATCTGATGCAGAAATCTGCAGTTACCACATTGGTTGATGTTAATTTTCATTAAAATTGACCCTGTTTGGACAACCTAATAGAGCTGTGGATGCAGTGGAAAGTTAGGGTCCCTTTACACCGGACAACTGTTGTCCCTGTGTCTCCGCACTCCCGTGCTCTCACATAGGAGCTACTGGTGCTGGCCCGCTCACGGAGCGGCCAGCGGGGGGGGCGGGGCAGTGCTGGAGATTTCTCTCCTCTCACTCCCTCGCCCCTCTCCATTGAGATAACACAGAGGCTGTTCACTACAGAACGGCTGCTGTTTAAACTGAACAATGAGCGATGAAGCTCATCGCTCATCCCTTTTGCTGCATAAACGAGGAGCGATGGAGAGGGGCGGGGGAGCGAGAGGAGAGAAATCTCCTGCACTGCCCCACCCCCCTGCTGGCTGCTCCATGAGTGAGACAGCTCTGCTAGCTCCTGTGCTGTTGGAGGAGGAGACACAGGGATGAGTGTCAGGCATCGTTTGCCCGACAGTCTCCCCGTGAAAATGGCCTTTATGTATGGAATGTAGCTAACAGCCATGAAAAGAACTTGTTCAGAGGGGGCCCAAACTCAATTTTTGCAGCAGTGTCCTTGAGCCTTTAGCTACATCTTTGACCTTTGAGTAAGGCCACTGTACAGCTGAAAACTGTATTAATGTTGTGTGGTTTTAGATTGAATGTTAAATTGCTGCACAGCTTTAGGCTGGGTTCCCACAGGGCGGATTTGCCGCGGCTTTGCCGCGCGGCATTTCACCGCGGTAAATCCGCCCGCGGCCGCTCATCTCGGGATTAGCCAGCCATGTGGACGAGATTTCTCAGAAATCTCGTCCACATGGGATGGGCAATCCGCTGCAGTAAGTCCGGCTGAAACCGCGGCTGCGGTCACCGCAGCCATGGTTTCAGAAGATGCAGCATGTCTATTTACTTTTCTTTTTTGTTTATTTTCGTCACGGCCGCGCTCTCCTCTATGGAGCGGAAAAGCGAGCAGCCCGGCCGCTTCAAAGCCGCTGTGGCTTAAACCGCGGCGGTTCTCCCGGCGGAAATATCGCGGTTTTTGCTGCGGCCAAACCACGAGATTTCCGACGGGAATACGCCCTGTGTGAACCCAGCCTTAAAGGTAAACGGAGGCTTTAACTGCAAAATTACACAGCCAATTACAAACTGCGCCAACATGCTGTTCAACACATATTTCAGCTGCATCATGGCTGCCTAGAACACATACTGTGGTGCGTTGCCCTCAGTTGTCTAGATCCTGATTCTATAACATAAGGAACAACGTAAAATTAAATTACTTTTTAACCCTGAAAAATCTTCTCAAAAGCCAGGGTCGTCTTATACACCGGACTGGAGAATCTGCGATCACCGCATACAGTGGGGGGAGCTCAAAAACGACCGTGGCATCCCCACGTCCGCGACCGTATGAAAGCAGCAAGGGCGGCACTAAGGCTCAGAGGGGAACGTCTATACTTACCTCCCGGGGAATGTCATCCTCCCGATGGTCTGCGACGCTACTGCGGGCTGTCGCTCCCTCCTCCACGCCGACAGAGGATTGCTTTCTGGATTTGGGGCTTGATGCCCCACCTCCAGAAAGCTAATGCTCTGATTGGCTAACTCAGCGTGGCATCAGCCAATAATGGTGGCGCTGGGTTAACCAATCACAGCCATTCAATGATATCATTGAATGGCTGTGATTGGTTAATGCAGCACCGTCTTTCATTGGCTGACGCCGCACTGAGTTAGGCAATCAGAGTAGTAGCTTTCTGGAGGCGGAGCATTCAAGCCCCGCATCCAGAAAGCAATGCTCTGTCAGTGTGGAGGAGGGAGCGACAGCGTGCAGCAGCGCTGCAGATCATCACAGAACGCCGCGGGAAGTGAGTATTGATTTTTTTCTTCTATACTCTAAGTGGAAAAGTTGGAGGTCGTCTTATACGCGGGGAAATATGGTAATACATTGATTCATTAATTAGTCGGCGGAAATGTATCTTTCTGCAGGAAGCTTTAGCTACAGCTTTGCTGCACCAGCAGCACATACCCTCAGGCTTCATTCACATTAGCATATATCGGCCCCGTTTTCACGGCCAGAAGATATACACTACCCATCTGAAGCATTGATTTGCAATGCCTCAGTTCATATGGCCATTTTTGCAGTGCGTAAAAACGGCCGGCCGACCAGGATAGCGCATACAGTGCGCATTCCGGTCGGTCATTTTTACACCAGCCAGAAAAGGATAGCTCTGGAACTATCTTCCAGCCTGAATACGCGGCCGTCCCATAGACTTATATCGGAGCCTATGGGAGCTGCTGAAAAAGGGAGGTGAGAGGGAGTTTAGCAATGTCTTTGCTAAACTCCCTCCCTCTCCCCCCCCCCCCTCTCCTCCCCTTCCCCTTGCCAGCTGTTGGCAAAGTGAGGGGGTGGGATGGGACGGGAGATTAGCACACTATTTCCCGCCTCATCCCGCTCCTCCCATTGCAGACAGCCGGCAAGGGGTGGAGAGGGGGAGGAAAGGGGGTGGGAGTTTAACAGAGCTAAACTCTCTCCCTCATCCTGAAGGTATTCTGGGCTGCGTTGTATACTAACTGGACTCGGGCCATCTAAAGGGGTGTATAAACGAGAGATACAGCTATGACCTGGTCACGGCTGCCTCTTGTTCATGCCCTTTTCAGTTGTGCTGTGGCCATGATATGGCCAGCCGAAAATCGCAGCGCCTGTGTGAAAGAGCCCTCAAGCTGTAAGCCATTGTCACAATTGTAATTGCATAGGAACTATGCTCAGGCTAGCAGCCAGGCTCCCGATGTAATGTTGGGGATCGGAGATACCCCTGACACCAGCCATTACTTTTTAGATACCATAATCAACAGCAACCGTGGCATCTAAGTAGTTTGAAAGAAGGAGGGGGCTCCCACTATCATTCCATTAGCCCCCGTGGGATTCTGTTGCAAAGTGTCAATTGGTTGCTATTTCAGCCAGGAGACTAACAGTGGTCTCAGGTCTGCCATCTTTATACACTGCAAGGCCTAATTAGATGCCTGTTAGTGTTACACTGGCAGGTATAATACACTGTAATAAAGAAGCATTGTAGTGTATTATAACAGCAATCAAGAGTAGAAACTTTACACATAATTGGTATTGCCTCGTCTGTTACGTCCTAAATATTATTACTATACATCCCAAAAAATGCAGTAAAATACGTACACATACACGCAAAAACGTAATGTCCATTGCGCAAATGCGGAGCACAAATTTGCTTGTTAATACTCTTATATCCATGTGAAGTCGGCCTGAAGCAACACTTCTATAAAAATACTTTGAAATCATTCTCATCATTTAACCTGGAGTATGTGTCTTCAGCATTTAGCTTCTTTTCGTAATAACATTTTATGCCTATCTCCTCCGGCTTCAGAACAGTTAACCTCTTCAATCCCAGCAAAACTCAAAATTCGGATTGCTATTGTGTCTCACGCACGTACACGATTAACCTTAAGGCACCTATACTTGTATTAATAGATTTCTAATGTTCACAAAATCTTTTAAAAAGTGGAAGAATAGTCTTACTGATTTAGAAACACCCACACAGAAAAAATTACATATAATAGAAAATCCATTTTACAGCTAATGAACTGATTTACCATCTGTAATAGGCTTCCTATTTGAATAACTTTCAATTGGGAATTATACTTACCAGAAGAACAATTTCTACACCTAAAATTCCCCACAGAGGTTAATTTGCCAACCAATTCACCTCATTCACTTGTAATCTACTCTATAATAACATGTCCTTCACATTTTTACTGTGTCTGAAAGATACACATGGTTCACTATTTGCAAAGGATTTTCTATGATAGAGCAGTTATGTTGGATACTTGATTTAATTAGAGGGGCTAGTGGACTATATTTAGAAGAAAAGAAAAGATGTTGTGTATCATTATTAGACTTACATCTTTTCCTAGATTCCTAAAATTTAGCTTTTATTGATAGCAGATTAAAATACAGGCTCAAATCACAAAAAACAAAAATAAAAATAAATAAATAAATCACCACCACCCCTATCTTGATCTACAGTACTGGACAATCAAGAGCAATGTCAATCACTTGTAAGATCATACGATAGGAACACCTATCCTTGTGTGCAGCACCTACAGAGATTTTTCCCTATCGGTGGGATGGGTAGTAGGTACAGGATAATGCAGTTCGGTTAATGACTGGTAATTACTGCATTCACCACATACACATATCCAGTTCCTGCATGTCTGGACCTCATGAGCAAGCTTATCCAGTGTGTTATTAATCTATCTACAGAGGCCAATACTACTGATGATAGCGGCTCAAAGACAGACCTTTCATCCCACTCTCACAAATAAGTGTAGATTATTACAGTGATCTGATGATTCTAGCACTGTTTCTACTGGACTGATATTCTGGATAATAAATAGGCCTACAAATGTGGTCCAGAATTCCAATTCCTGAGTCCAGATGCTCCTGAGTTGCAAGTATGAAACTCTTATTTTTGATTAAATCCAGGTTCAGAGATATTTTCTCCTTCTAGATTATAAATACTAGATTTTCTGAGTTCAAGAATCTCAGATCTGGGTACCAGTGGTCCAGATCCAGTTTCTAGATTCGTATCTGGGTTCTAGATTTTCGACTCCCAGATCTAGATTCTGTGTTCTGGTTGAAAGTTCTAGTTCCAGATTCTATGGGTTCTGGTTCTAGATTCTAGGTCCTTGTTTTAGATTCTTGTTCTAATTCTGGTTTCAGATTCTATGGGTTTTGGTTCTTGATTCCAGGTCCTTGTTCTAGGTTCGATGCATTTCTGTTGATTGCTCAACTCCTCAGGAATCCTATATACAATGAACCTGGCTAGTGTCCTCCTCAAGGCTGGGGACTCTACTAGCTCTTTTGATCATTTTTGTTTTATTTGAATTTGGTTTTGGCTGAGATATCACCGCCAGAAACAGAAGTTTTGACTAGCCTAGATTTAACCTGATCTAGGATCTAGCTTGAGAGATTGTTCTCTATTAGGAGGACTGATAGGAAATTTCTAGTACTCCTTTATTTAGACGGGTCTGTATTTAGCTATCTCTCCAGACTGAAAAAGCAATCCTAGAACTTCTAGTCTAGAAAGGCAGTTGTTGCAGCTGTTCTGAGATCTTCACCTTGCTTTCAGGCCGGACCAGGTTTTAGCAATATCTTTGCCTTTCCTGTAGTGGATTGGCGTGGTGTCGGGTGAGTGATGTCAGTTCTCACCTGTCTCTAGTTGCCCTGTCCTATACAGACTGACTTAGATCTGACTTTAGTGCTCGTCAATTCAGTTTCTTCCTGGGATTGCTGATGAGGAGCACGACCTATCTCTGGAGCTCTATTTCCTTGCTGCAGACTGGTGCTACAGTTAAGTACCACACGTTGGTTACCTTGTATTATTTATTAGTGGTCAAGGTACGTGTGTGGGTCCGCGCTTATCAGAGCGGTCAGCCTGTCGATGAGGCAGGCACCCATCCTGGGGTAGGGGCTTACAGGGAAAGGATTTCTTAGTTTCATTTAGTGTTTATATTGCACGGTCCTGCTTTTGGTTGAGTTATGCACAGTTGTGCTTATTCTTACATTTGTGTATGCTGCACGTCTGGTCAGGATGCAACAGCAGTTTAGAGTATTTAGCAATCAGTTAGACACTAGCCAGGTTCATTCTTTTCCTTGAACTCCTAATAATAATTCTTACCATTGATGCTTGTGTCATTATCTAAGGCTTTGTCTAATGATTGAACTGCATAAACCCTCAGTCGAAATTGAGACCTTAATGGGGATTTGAGCAGAAAATTTGCTATTTTTTTGCTGTCTGTGCCACAGTTCACCACTTTAAGAGGGCTTAACTTGTCAGTAGGGAATGTGGCCACCCCAGACCAACATATTTTTGTATAATTTACCAGAAATGAACGCCAGATCGAATATGATGTACATTTGAGTGGAGATACACATAATACATAAGGAATCATGCACCTCTTTATGTAGTAGGCACATCGTGTGACAGTGGAAGTATTATTAAGACTGACTTTTGAAATGCCGGTCTTAATAAATTTTTCCCCCGTATGTGAAGTCTGAAGAAGTGTGTATCCATGTGAAATGCCTGTTATCTGTTGCACTTGTCTGTGTATTCTATATGTAATAAAGTAACCACAATGTTATTTTCTCAGTGAGTGCCACAAGTAACTCTTTTGAACCACTGGAAGTTTAAGGATGTATTGCTACTGCTGAGCAAAAATTCTTTCCAGTAGACAATGATGTATCTTGTTTTAACACTCATTATCTAGGTTTGCTGGCGTTTTACCTGAGGGCAGATCCAGGAAAGTGGACCTTTATAAAAACTAGTTGAGTACACCTGCTCTGCTTGGTTGAGAAAACCACCTGACCCTCCTTTATGGTAAACTTAGGTGATTTTGTTTGGAAAAGATGAGATTTATTCTATTAATGAACTATATAGCTCTAAATCACTCACCCACTCGAATACTTTTCATAGTGTGCAATGGGTGACAGGAAGGCTCATCCAAAATCATGTTACCAGTAGTTTCCTTACTCTCTATTTTTTAGATGTTCTATTAAAACATAGTATCAAATTTTTTTTTTTTATTCAATTCATAAAGTTTTTGTAAAATTAAAAATACATAGTCAAAATGTAAAAAATACCATTTCTCTTACGGCTATGTACACTTTTATTCTCTTTTTTTTTCTTTTAATCAATGTATTTTTGGAAATTAAGACTTTTTGTAATTGTTTTTCATTAAAAATTTGTCATTGTTTGATTTCTATACTTGTATTGTTTCCAAGGCACCGCAGACTGAAGGATTGAAATTTTAGTAAATTTTGTCAGCCAGAGTAAACTGACTAATTCCTCCCCTAGCCTGTTCCCATGTCGTGAATGTGCCTTCACTGCCTTTCCATTGAGCTATTATAGAGAGCTGTATGAGAGTGCCAGGGGATGGTGAAGAGATCAGGAGACAAAGAGCAGAGAAAGCTACTATTACAGAGGGCTATAATTCCCTCTTGGTGAATTTTCTGCTCTTATGAGCAGTGAGGGGGAACCACAAGCAGCTACTGAGACAGAAGAGATGTAGAGATAGCTGTGTAATATTGAGTGGGTGGGGCTATGCTACACAGCCACTAAAAGAGGGAAGGGAAAGCTGAGCATTCATGAGTGACACCAGTTGATCACTTACCGAACCCAACACTTGAGTTAAGTAGAACCTGCAAACCAGAGGCATCCTAAATACATGGTAAGGAAACCTTAATGCAAAAAAAAACAGATAAGTGCATCATTTTTTTCTGCAGAAACTTAGTAAAATATATATATTGATTTTTCTTGCCCAAAGGTTTCCATAGCCTTTAAAGAGGTTTTCGAGAAGAAAATTATTGATGACCTATCCTTAGGATACTGCTAAAACCTGCTGCTTTCAACATTTAATTTACAGTATTCTCCTATTTGAAGCCTTTTACTCTGAAAACCAGGATTATCTATCCAGACACTTGTGGATAAAACTGGAATAGCATATAGTAGGTGTAATAAACAATCCCTTTCAAATCTCTAAACATGGATCATTTTATTAAGTTTCTTTTCCCTTAATGCAACTACTTGTTTCTTGGTTATGTGACAGATTTCTATTTTAGCAGTTTATATCTTGCTCTCTTCCTCACACATTTCTCCCTTGTTGCCATTATTTATGACTGAACCCACGCTGAGATGCATTTAATGCATCTCACTTATTTTCACAGCTGCAAAGATAGCTCTAGCAGGGAATAAAATGAGTATGTGGAATTGATCCAAACACAGGGACTGTGATAATCTGCATTTACTCTCTGTCTCTATTTTGTGAGAAGCACAAAGCATGAAAAATCAAGCCTGGTGTTGTGTAGGATTTATAAGTGTCAACCTCCATTGCATGAGTATCAGTGGGGAATTGTTGGATTTATTTATTAGAGAATGGATGTTTTAGTAGCAGCAAACCCTTTTTTTTTCCAGAACTGTTTGCCGTCTGGGGATACATTGTTTTATTTTCCTTTTATTGGAGAAGAACATATTAGTGTTTGGGCAGTTAAATACAATGTGTCTGCTTTGAACAAATGGTTTGGGCCAATTGCTTTATGTTTTTGAATGAATCTACTTTGGGATTTACACTCCGTGCGTTGATAGCAAGTATTTCACATTTTAGAAGGGTAATAGAAAATTCGGTGCACATAACAAGTAAATAGCGTTTGAAAACAAGCTGTTATTATTCAGTTATGATATAATGGATTAAATACTGCTCCTCCAAATACACACAACTCTAATCACATTAGAACAAACTCTACTGTCTGTTTCCTATTATCTTACATTATGATTATGTTCCATTAATGCTACATTGAACCTCATTTAGGTTATACTCCTAGGAGCTAGTGCTCCTCTAAGGAGGAAAAGGTTGATGATAATTGCTATGGAATGCGTTTGGGTAATCACTCAGTCAAAACAGAAGAGAATGACAGTATTTTAAGTTTTCGTTTTAAGAAAACTGCAATCTAGAAATATAAAAAATAACCATTTGGTCATGGGCATGGCAATATATATATATACAGTATTTCCGGAAAAGACCTCCAGTGGGAACATGATTATGGGGCAAGGTGGGAGTAGTAGAGTAAAGAATAAATGGGAGTATTTTTGAGGGTTGACTGCTAAGATGGAAGTGAGGTCTACTGACCCATGTAGATCTCCACGTTTCCCTTTATTTATATATTTTTCCCTTCCAGAAATGAAATAAATTTCCAAATGTGTGGAAGGTGAATTTTTTGGGTTACATCATGTCTACTAGGGGTTTTTGGGTGCATCCTACCTAAGTTCAGGACATTAAACACTGGTTCCAACCAAAGAGTATAAGAGCATTACAATGGTTTCTTGGTTTTGCTAATGGTTATCAGACGTTTGACCGGCTGCACATGACTGAGTTGGCTTCTGCATGTAGGAGCCAGCAACCATATAACTGTCATCCTTCTCTTTCTGTACTGCGGATGGTCCTCGCGGTGAGCTGTCTGACATGCGCTGTACAGATTTTCCCATGCTGTCGATAGGCGATGACGTGGAAGACGTGACATTTCCGCAATATCAATTGTGGAAAGGTCGTGAGTTGGACGGCTTCCATAGACTTCAATGGAAATCATCCATGGGTCGTATTTGCTGTAGAATCTGGAGGCAGATGCCCACTCCAGATTCCGCAGTCCAAACCAGATGTGTGCAGGGTCTCTTAATGAAAGGTTTTTCTAAGATAACTTAAATACATTTAAAATTCAGTTAATCTTTGGGATACTTCCTACAAAAGCTTTAGCATGGGTTCAAAATTGTGTCAATATAATTGTGTAAGGTGGTTATGGTTGTTCCCAGATACCATATACCCTTGCATTGCCAGGTGAAGGGCTGTTTATTATGCAGGTAATACAACATATCGTTAGGAATATTTATAGGGAAGATTTGGGATTTGTGTGTGTTTATTTTATAACAGGGGATTTGTCCAAATTCTATTATAATATCCAATAGACTTTCTAAAGTAGACATAGGGTCCATTAATGTCAAGATGATATAACCAGCATATAGAGATATTAAATAGAAATGATCACCAATCTGTATGACCTTAATCAATTTATTTCTCAACGGGCCTGCACTACCAGCTCCAAAGACAATATGGATGTCAGCGGAGACAGTGGGCATCCTTGCCTAGTACCATTTGTGATATTAAAGTCATCCAATAAACTTCCATTAGCGAAGACTATTAAGGGATTTGAGTATAGTGCAGTTATTGGTTTAAAATAGTGGCTACTGACACCCATTTTTCCCAAAGCTACAAAACCATAAGCCCAATTTGCTCAATCAAATGCCTTTTCAGTGTCCAGTGCCAAAAAAACTATGGTGATGTTTGTGGGTTCAGTGTAATGTGCAAAAGGACCTCTAGGCTTGTTTGCCTTTTACAAATCCCACTTGGTCTTCTTTGATTAAATCTGGTAAGAAGGATGGTCATCTTGAAGCTAGTATTTTTGCATATATTTTAATATGTGTTCAAAAGTGATATGGGGGGCATCTGGTTGTTTCCCCATTTTGGGAGGGGTTACAAACAAGGTTTGTTGGTTTTCTTTAGGAAAAGAGCCCTTCTTTAATACTAGCTGAAATTTTTGACACATATATGATGTTAAAACACCTTGAAATGTCTTACAGTAGCCATTGGTGAGTCCATCTGGGCCCAGTGATTTACTAGATGGTAAGGAATTAATATTTTTGAGTACTTCTGCTACCGTGATTGGAGTGTCGAGATTCTCTTTGGGTTTCAGATAAAGTAAGCAAATTTATGCCCTGTAAGAATGTTTGGATCTGGGACACTGCACTTGTAAATGTAAAAGGGCCATCTTTTAGAGTACATAATGCTGAATAGCAGTCTTTAAAGTGGTAGGCTATATCTATAGGGTTCATGAGTTTACTTATGTTATTATGACTAGAGATGAGCGACCACCCAAATGCTCGAGTCCGCGTTATTCGAGTGGAGCTTTTCGTAAAATTCGAGAGCTCTACTCAAGTAATGAATCCCATTGACTACAATGGGAGACTCAAACATTTTTGTATGTGGGACGCCGGGTGCCGACCATTTTTTTCTTTCTTTCCTAGGTTCGTCTCTCTCTCTCTCTCCCTCTGTCTCTCCAGCCAGCCAAAAAAATTGCCAATGACGCGCGCTGCAGCGCGGCGGGGAGGGGATAAACCAGGTATCTCACAGCGGGGAGTAGCCAAAAACTGAGGCGGGGTCGAACACGGCTTGATGCTCGTTCGCGTAACGAGCACCATTGAGTACGCTAATGCTCGAACGAGCGTCAAGCTCGACAGAGTATGTTCGCTCAACTCTAATTATGACCTAACAGATATGGAATCTGCAATTTAAGGTGTTGGGCTTGAAGATGAAAAGCAAAAAGCTTTCCATATTAATTATTTTGAAAATAATATTGGGTTTTATATCTTTGCAACTTCCGCTTACAATTTGGAGGCAAATAGCTTTGAAGTTTGTGTCTGCAGTGATGGAGTTCTTCTACCTGTTGGGGTGTTTGTGGTAATTTTTTTTCTGATTCGAGGTCTTAATTTCTTTTCAGGTAGTTCATTTAAAGTTTTTCTTTGTTCCTTTTCCCTAGAATAGCCTTTTCTGATAAGCGAGCCTTGTGTGTACACTTTAGGAGTGTTCCATAATATGTGAGGGTTTCTATCCGGAGAGGCATTGAGTGCAAAGTATTCCTTTAAATCTTTTTCTAAATTAATCCTTTGAATGGCCTGTGATATTAAAAAAAATCAGCGCCACGTCAAATATATGTTGGTATTTGATTTTGTTGTTCTGTTCAAATCGAAGAGATTGCAGCATGGTCAGACCAGATGACTGTCTCTATCTTAGTCTCTTGTGAAAACAGCCATGTATTTCTATCTATCATAAACATATCAATTCGTGAAGAAATGTTAGGGATGTTGGAAAAGAAGGAATAGACCCTCTCAGAAATATACGTTGTTCACCATACATCAAAAAGCTCTTCTATCCACCAAATAACATTTAAAGATTGAGTCTGTCTACGTGAGATGGAGGTGGTATCCATGGTCACGTTTGAGACAGAGTTCAGATCACCACAAATAAGCGGTTTGCCTTGCCTGCATTTAGACAGTATACGTAGAATTTAGTTGGGGGCATAAATTGAGGCCAAAGTATATATTGAATTATTTATAGAGCAGACTACTATAACGTATCTGCCCTGTGGGTGAATTTCTTCATGGAGAAGTTGAAAGCTATGGTACTTTGTATCACAATAAGAACTCCTCCCGATTTGGAGGTGAAATGAGATCAAAATATTATGGGATAGCTAGGATGGTTGACACAGAAAGCATCCTATGATTTTTAATGTGTCTCTTGGGCGCAAAAAAACATCTGCAGACAAACTCTTTACGATATTCCACATAAAAGGGTGTTTCTGGGGGCTATTGAGTCCTTTAACAATTAATGATACAATCTTAACCTTTAACTACTGACATGGGTTTATTTTTGCGTAAACGCCGGCGTGGCAGCCTGTCAAACCCGTGCATTTACGTGGTTGTTACAAGGAATTACAATGATTTATAGGTTTATAAAAACAGAAGTCAGTTTTTTAAAATAAGTTAAAATAAAATAAACTTAATTTTATGGTCAACTTTTATTTAAATATTACTTATTTTAGGTACATAAGTTTTGTTAGCGATTTTTTTGCAAAAATCACATGAGATCAATAATCAGTCAAAGTTTCGTAAAATTTTAAACAAAATCAACGTATAATTATAAAACCTTAACCCTTTCCGATCCAATTTGTATTCTGGTTTTCCTAGGGGGGCTTACTCTTTTTCTGCCGTTATACAACAGCGCTATATGCTGGCTAAAGCCAGTACTACACGAGGTGACACATTGGATAGGCTCTGACAGCAGAGAGGCTGGCAATGTACAGTAAGAGAACCCCGACAGATGTCTTCCAACATCGTAGCTGTACAGCCTTAACCCTTTCCAATCCACTGTCTGACCTCTGAAGACATTATGATTGAAGGCTGTACAGCTCTGATGTTGGAAGACATCCGTTGGGGTTTTCTTACTGTATATTGCCAACCTCTCTGCTTTCGGAGCCTATCCAACGTGTCACCTCATGCAGTACTGGCTTTAGCCAGCAGATAGCGCCGTTGTATAACAGCAGAAAAAGAGTAAGCCCCCTAGGAAAACCAGGATACAAATTGGACTGGAAAGGGTTAAATCATAATGTCTTCAGACGTCAGACAGTGGATTGGAAATGATTAATAGTTGCTCTAATAAACTATATATAATTAACTATTGAACTACTAATAGAAAAAAAACTGCAAGGCACCAATTCACACGAATCCTATACAGTCCGGGCATACTTGCTTTGCACACTAAAATCCTACACGTTTTTTGCATTAATAGCATGTGTATGTGGACTTTCTCTGAAGTTTCAGTGGGCATGTGTGGCATCTTCTTCTTTGTTTCACCTCTTCTTCTTGAACTTCTGGACGGTCAGGCATATCAGGCCCTAGAACCTGACTCAAACTCACTCGTATTTCACGTGGCAGTCTTTCGTTGTTTACTCTCTACTCATGTGTGCTAACACTAATCTATGAGCCAATTCTTTTATGAAAGTTCCCCTTTCAGTAATCTTTCGATGATGTATGTCATACAATATGTGGCTGTTGACAGTGCTGATATCTAACATGATGTAGAAAATAGCTGTGAGTCACTATTTGAGTCATGTCCATGTTGCTTAGGAATGAAATTATCACCGACATCAACCGCCTCAGAGTCCTCAAAATTTATCCTTGATGTTACAGTTGACTCAAATTCACTATCAACAGGCACAAATGCTCTTCTACTTTTAGAAGAATGTGGGCAATTGCTTGTGTTTGTCAACCGTTTTCGTGCAGATGAAGTGCTGGGTTCCATTTTATGTTTTTCATGTAATTACTGAAAAAAAAGTTTAAAAAAAATGAAACAAAATGATTGCAAAAAAAGTCATGGGAGTTCCGACATGGGGTCTGTGAGGCCCACTAAGGCCTCATGTCCACGGGGAAAATCGGGCCCGCTACGGATTCTACATGGAGAATCTGCAGCGGGTCCCTCCTGCCCCGCGGACATGAGCGCTGAAAATAAGAATTTAAAAGAATTTACCTATCCGTAGCGGGCGGCGAAGCTCTGCTCTTCCTCACGGCCGGATCTTCTTTTTCGGCCGGCGGATGAATTCCTTACGCCGGCGGCACGTCGCCGGCACGTCGTCGACGTGCCGCGCGCATGCGCCGGGCACATCCGCCGAGCCGAAGCAAGGGAGATGCGGCCGTGAGGAAGAGAAGAGCTTCCCGGTCCGCTGCGGGTGAGTAAATTCTTTAAATTCCTATTTTAGGTCTCCCGCGGATCCGGACGGCTTCCATAGGCTTCAATAGAAGCCCGCGGGAGCCGTCCCCGCGGGAGACCCGCACGAAAATGGAGCATGGTCCAGATTTTTTCATGCTCCATTTTTTTTTAAATGCCTTTTATTGACGATCCGCGGGTATTTATCTACCCGCGGGTGGTCAATGCATCCCTATGGGGTGCGGATCCGCGCGCGGGAGATCCGCTGCGGATTTTAAATCACATTTTGCCCGTGGACATGAGCCCTAAAGATTTCAAAACATTTTTACTCACCGATTTTGCGTGTGCTGACACATAAGTCACCACCTACAGCCTCAGTGCGACTAAACTCGAAGCTACTAGAAACGGCGTATGCGTTGTGCGCAGGACAGGGGAGATATTTGATATTATTTAGAGATGAGCGAGTATACTCGCTAAGGCACTACTCGCTCGAGTAATGTGCCTTAGCCGAGTATCTCCCCGCTCGTCCCTAAAGATTCGTGGGCCGCTGCGGCTGACAGGTGAGTTGCGGCGGGGAGCAGGGGGGAGCGGGGGGGAGAGAGGGAGAGAGAGATCTCCCCTCCGTTCCTCCCCGCTCTCCCCGCCCCCTGCCGGCCCCCGAATCTTTAGGGACAAGTGGGGAGATACTCGGCTAAGGCCCATTACTCGAGCGAGTAGTGCCTTAGCGAGTATACTCGCCCATCTCTATTATTATTACTTTAGCTAGGCCTGAGAGGCCCCCTACGTAAGTACTTAAAGGTTAATCATCACACTAAACATTGGGTATAGAACATATTTAATTAGGTTCTTCAGTTCATAGTTATGCAAAGATATCCTTCCAAGAGCGTCCTTTTCATGTCAGTAAGACCATTGAACATACCTGGTATAAAATGAAAATAGAAAGAGAGAGAAAATAGAGAAACGTAACAATAAACTGTCTTTCCCATAACTGGGAATAAGTAGAAAAACGAAACAGCTCTGGAAGAGCTGATCAATCAATGTGTGGGTAAAACTTCTTACTTTGAGATTTTTCTTAAGATTTCACTACTTGCCATTCGTCCATCAGTTGTTGAGTGGATTGTTTAGGATTAGAGATGAGCGAGCGTACTCGTCCGAGCTTGATGCTCGTTCGAGTATTAGG
Organism: Eleutherodactylus coqui; assembly: GCF_035609145.1. Lineage (NCBI taxonomy): Eukaryota > Metazoa > Chordata > Amphibia > Anura > Eleutherodactylidae > Eleutherodactylus > Eleutherodactylus coqui. The sequence goes on along the minus strand of NC_089845.1, from coordinate 44,823,381 downwards.
GTGCTCGAGATGCTCGATACTCGAGACGAGCACCACGCGGTACTCGTCTCGATTAAACGAGCACTGACCATTGAATTCAATGGAGCCGGCAATACAGCCGGCTCCATTGAAAGCAATGGGCTGCCGGCGAGTGCGGGATGAATTTTCGGGAAGGACTTAAAAATATAAGCCCTTACCTGAAAATCATCCTTAAGGGTGCGTTCAGACGAGCGTGTTTTGGTGCGTGCATTCGCACGCACAAAAACACGCTTGTATTTACAACCCTGCATTCCCTATGGTGTGTGCACATGTCCATACTTTGCAGGTGCGTGCCTGCAAAGATAGGACATGCGTGCACCATAGGGAATGCACGCATTGTTTTCAATGGAGCCGCGGCTGCTGCCGGCGGCTCCATTGAAAGCAATGGTCTGCTGGCTCCCTGCATTCCTTTTCAGGGAAGGACTTTACATATAAGCTCTTCCCTGAAAAAGAAAGATTTTAGTGTAAAAAAGAATAAAAATGCAGGCATTCTCTTCAATGGAGCCGCTGCTGCTGCCGGCGACTCTATTGAAGACAATGGTCTGCTGGCACACCTGAATTCTTTTTCAGGGAAGGGCTTTACATATAAGCCATTCGCTGGAAATGAATTCAAAGTGATTTAAAAAACAAAAAAATAGATACTCACCTCCCTTCAGCTGCCGGGGCACAGCCGAGTCTTCTCCTGCTGTCCCCTGCACTGTGGTGCTGAACTGCTGATCTATCACCAGCCGGGGATTTAAAATCCCAGCCTGCTGAAAGAGCTGAATGTGATTGGCTGAGGTGCTCAGCCAATCACAGGCAGCTCTCCCCGAATGAATGACAGGTGAGAGCTGCCTGTGATTGGCTGAGCACCTCAGCCAATTACATTCAGCTCTTTCAGCAGGCGGGGATTTTAAATCCCCGGCTGGTGATAGATCAGCAGTTCAGCAACACAGTGCAGGGGACAGCAGGAGAAGACGCGGCTGTGCCCCGGCAGCTGAAGGGAGGTGAGTACCTATTTTTTTTTTTTACTATTTTAAAAGGCTTTTCAGGGAAGGGCTTATGAAGCCCTTCCCTGCAAAGCCACTAACAGCTGCCGGGGCTCATTGGGGACTTCTGCCGCTGTCCCCAGCTCTGTAGCGCTGCTGAGCTATCAGCATCTGGGGATTTTAAATCCCCGGCTGCTGATAGCTCAGAACTACAGAGCCTGGGACAGTGCTAGAAGTCGCGGCTGAGCCCGGCAACTGAACGGAGGTGAGAATTGTTTTTTTTTTAATTTTCTGCACTAATTTAAATAGCTTTTCAGGGAAGGGCTTATGAAGCCCTTCCCTGAAAAGCCATTGACAGGATGCTGGCAGCAGGATTCTCTACCGCAGCTGTCATGTGTGACAGCTGCAGTTGAGAACTGAAGAATTCCTTTTGCTGCATCTGCCACAGATGTGGCAGATGTAGCAGCAGGGAATTCTTTTAACTAGCGGGGGTGAAGGATACATCTGCCGCATGCGGCAGATGTGTTCTTCATGCCCGCGGGGGTCACACCAGTGGCGGAGAGGTACGTTTTTTTAAATTCTTTTTTTATTTTGCACTAAAATGTTTCTGTTTTAGGGAAGGGCTTATATTTTTAAGCCCTTCCCGAAAATTCATCCCGCGCTCGCCGGCAGCCCATTGCTTTCAATGGAGCAGGCTGTATTGCCGGCTCCATTGAATTCAATGGGCTAACATCGTTCTTCTCTGCCACAGCTGTTACAGCTGTGGCAGAGGAGAACGATCTTAATGCTGACATAATTTTTTTTTTATTTTTACACATTTTAGGATGATTTTCAGGTAAGGGCTTATATTTTTAAGCCCTTCCCGAAAATTCATCCCGCGCCCGCCGGCAGCCCATTGCTGTCAATGGAGCCGGCTGTATTGCCGGCTCCATTGAATTCAATGGGCTAACATCCTTCTTCTCTGCCACAGCTGTTACAGCTGTGGCAGAGGAGAACGATCTTTATGCTGACAGTGCGGGGGGGGGGGGGTCTCACTCTTGCCACTTCTGTGGCTTAATAGTGAGACCTCGGAACCCGAAATGCAGCCCTGCATGTTGCTCCTCACCTGCCCTATCCATTTCTGTGTTTTTTACATGACTTTGGTGATTTGCTAAGATTTTCACAAATGAAAACCTTAGCGGAGCACCAGTCATATCCAAAAATGCTCGAGTCGACCATTGACTTCAATGGGGTTCGTTACTCGAAACGAACTCTCGAGCATCACTGAAAGTTTGACTCGAGTAACGAGCACTAGAGCATTTTGGTGCTCGCTCATCTCTATTTAGGATCCTTTGTACAGAGAAATCTTCAGGGTCCACTGTCGCAGTAGGCTGATCCCTTCGTCTGGCAGTTTTACCACAAAGGTACCTATTACTGTGGGTAATTAGGAGACGCACAGTGAATCCCATTTATATATAATTTTGTTCTTTTCACCAAGGTCATTGCTGATGAATCTGTGAATAGAGATTACATTTGGTATGGTGAGGGTAACGAGTTTAGAGTCATAGTTGCAGCCGATAATCTTTCCTTTATGTGAAAGAAATGGATACGAGCTAGAACATCTCTCGGCATTTGGTTTACTAGATGTTGGGCACGAGTAAGACTATGCTCTCTGTCTAGTATGAAGTCCTTTAAAGGACAGTCTGGTAGTAATGTTTTCATCAAATTCTGTATATATTGCATCAGTTCTAACACAGACACTGTCTCCGGGATCCCTCGGAACTTGACGTTATTGTGGCAAGACCTATCTTCCAAGTCTGCCAACTTGTATTTAAGTCAATCAAGTTCTGATTCCAAGGTCTCATGTGCATCAGTAAGAATGTAATGTGAGGACATGAACTCAGTCATTTAAGTTTCTATATGAGCGATTTTGTTTTCCGCCTCTGCTGTAGCCGATTTGAAGGGTTGAATGAGCTTTGCGAAATTGGACTATAATGACATTTGTATAGTTTTCTGTATTGTTTTCATAGAGATGTTAGTGACAGATGCATTGTTAACAGGAATGGCGTCAAAGGTGTCTGCCTCACCGGATGATGTATATTTAATAAATAGTGTGTCACTCACCCTTGTCTCAGTCTGTTCCTCTTGAAGATCCAGCTTTTGTTACCGTTTTGCTGGAGTGGAAGAGGAAAAGAGAGTTTTGTTCACCATGTGGCTGGGGAGTAGATGATAATTATTAAGTTGCTAGGAAAATTCTTGCCGAGCAGTCACTGGGTCTCCCTTCGCACTTGTGAGCAAGTTGGCATGGGTTAATTGGGAAGCCATACTAACCTAATGGTTAGGATTTATTCCCTCACCTTATCCATTTTTATGGCTGTTCACTCTGGCAAATATTCTGGAGTTTTAGAACAGGGGTCCCCAACTCCAGTCCTCAGGGACCACCAACAGGTCATGTTTTCAGGATATCCAATGGTAAGAACCCCTGTGGTAATGTCTGAGGCATTCACAAGAATTAGATCACCTGTGCAACACTGAGGAAATCCTGAAAACATGACCTGTTGGCGGTCCCTGAGGACTGGAGTTGGGGAAAACTGATTTAGAAGTGGGGGAGCTTCCCCGGGAGTTTCTGGTCCCGCCATCTTGGTCCCGCGACGGGGACTGAGAAAATACTCGTACAAATAGATTTCTCCACTCTAGCTGTTGCCTGCTTCCCTTTCCATGGCATTGTGGCTTTCTGAGCAGCAGATAGTGTCCAAATTGCACTAATAAAACCTCCTAAAAGTCGCTATTGATCCCTGTTGGGTCAGCAGCTTTCTGTAGTCAGGCAGCCAAATAATGTCCCCGCCACCAGCGCAAGGCAATAATTTTAATCATATTGCAGAAAGATGAGCTCTAATTGGTTGCTATGACAATAAGCTCATATTTTTTTCCTAGATTGTTTTGATAAATGAGGCTCAGTAACTATATTTGTGAATTACTTGCATATTAATGACATCCATGTACTAATAGGCAACTGTTCATTACATTCACCAGCTCCATACACAAAAGTTTTGTTACAAATGCTACAAATTGTGCCAAATATTATAGCCTCCCTGATTTAGGTTTAGCTTTGACCACTATCAATTGGATATGCATTTAAAGGGGTGTTCCATCTAGAATTAATTATCACCAATCTACTGGCTAGGTGATAACTGCTTGGGGTCGCTCTCTGTTATCATTAACAATCAACGGAATGGAGGACTCCAGTCCCCTGTTCTTTCGCAGCTGGCAGACCTCATTTAGCCATAGTCTTGCAGCTGGGGGTTGGGGGTGGGATGTTTCTGAATGATTTTCATTTGACCGAGCCAATGATATATCTGCCTGTCTAAACAGGCGGTGTGAGTGAATGATCTAGCGATGACATCACTCGCTTGTTCAAACAATTATCGGCTCATCTAAAAAGACCCTTCCCCAGAAGATGCTACAGTATGTATATCCTATGGCATGTATAACCTCTTTACAGCAGTTAAAAAAATAAATGGTTCCTACATAGAGATGAGCGAACGTACTCGTCCGAGCTTGATATTCGTGCGAATATCAGGGTGTTCGGGATGCTCGTTACTCGTAACGAGTACCACGCGGTGTTCCGGTTACTTTCAGTTTCCTCTCTGAGACGTTAGCGCGCTTTTCTGGCCAATTGAAAGACAGGGAAGGCATTACAACTTCCCCCTGTGACGTTCCAGCCCTATACCACCCCCCTGCTGTGAGTGGCTGGGGCGATCAGATGTCACCCGAGTATAAAAATCGGCCCCTCCCGCGGCTCGGCTCAGATGCCTTGTGAGTTAGCTGAGGGACAGTGGTATCGTGCTGGAGCTGCTGTAGGGAGAGCGTTAGGAGTTACTGTAGGCTTCAAGAACCCCAACGGTCCTTCTCAGGGCCACATCTAATAGTGTGCAGTACTGTGTTAGCACTGTAATTTTTTTTTTTTCTAAATTGGATCTGCAGAGCATTGCGCCCTGCAATAGGGACAGAAGTGGTGGTTAGGCAGGGAGAGTGTTAGCAGTGAGTGTAGGCTTCAAGAACCCCAACGGTCCTTTCTAGGGCCACATCTATCCGTGTGCAGTACTGTCCAGGCTGCTGTTAGCAGTGTTCCTTTTTTTTTTTTTTTTTCTCAAAACCGGCTGTGCAGACCATTGCACCCGGCATTAATACTACAGGGATAGAATTGTGTAGGCAGGGCCAGAAGACATACATTATTCATTGAATAGACGCAGTGTGGCTTGTCCTTTGAAAAACAAGGGAAAAAATTCTATTTCGCCAGCCTCTGACAGTCCTCAGGGCTCTGGGTACGTGTGTGCTGCGTGCAGAACGTTAAAAATAATCAGACGCAGCCAGCTACGTTTTACTGCAGGCTTGCGCCAATTTCTTTCCTGCATGGGAAATCCCTGATCTGCTGTAGCGAATAACTTTGCATCACTGCAGTTCTGTGACACATTTGCAGGGCCACAACACAGTTATTAAACTTAGTAGTATTCATTGAATACAAGCAGTGTGGCTTGTCCTTTTGAAAAACAAGGGAAAAAATTCTATTTCGCCTGCCTCTGACAGTCCTCAGGGCTCTGGGTACGTGTGTGCTGCGTGCAGAACGTTAAAAAAAATCAGACGCAGCCAGCTACGTTTTACTGCAGGCTTGCGCCACTTTCTTTCCTGCCTGGGAAATCAAATCACTGGTAATACACCATGCTGAGGGGTAGGGGTAGGCCTATAGGACGTGGACGCGGGCGAGGACGCGGAGGCCCAAGTCAGGCTGTGGGCACAGGCCGAGGCAGTGCGGTGTCCAGGGGTAGAGGCAGGGCCAGACCGAATAATCCACCAACTGTTTCCCAAAGCGCCCCCTCGCGCCATGCCACCCTGCACAGGTCAAGGTGCTCTACGGTGTGGCAGTTTTTCACAGAGACGCCTGACGACCGACGAACTGTGGTGTGCAACCTTTGTCGCGCCAAGATCAGCTGGGGAGGCACCACCAACAGCATGCGCAGGCATATGATGGCCAAGCACCCCACAAGGTGGGACGATGCCCGTTCACCGCCTCCGGTTTGCACCACTGCCTCTCCCCCTGTGCCCCAACCTGCCACTGAGATCCAACCCCCCTCTGAGGACACAGGCACTACCGTCTCCTGGCCTGCACCCACACCATCACCTCCGCTGTCCTCGGCCCCATCCAGCAATGTCTCTCAGCGTAGCGTCCAGACGTCGCTAGTGCCACAGTTTGAGCGCAAGCGCAAGTACGACGCCACGCACCCGCACGCTCAAGCGTTAATCGTGCACATTGCAAAATTGATCAGCCTAGAGATGCTGCCGTATAGGCTTGTGGAAACGGAGGCTTTCAAAAGCATGATGGCGGCGGCTGCCCCGCGCTACTCGGTTCCCAGTCGCCACTACTTTTCCCGATGTGCCGTCCCAGGCCTGCACGACCACGTCTCCCGCAACATTGTACGCGCCCTCACCAACGCGGTTACTGGCAAGGTCCACTTAACAACAGACACGTGGACAAGCACAGGCGGGCAGGGCCACTATATCTCCCTGACGGCACATTGGGTGAATTTAGTGGAGGCTGGGACAGAGTCAGAGCCTGGGACCGCTCACGTCCTACCCACCCCCAGAATTGCGGGCCACAGCTCGGTGGTGGTATCTGCGGCGGTGTATGCTTCCTCCACTAAAGCACCTTCCTCCTCCTCCTCCTCTAACGCAACCTCTGTCTCGCAATCAAGATGTGTCAGCAGCACGTCGCCAGCAGTCGGTGTCACGCGGCGTGGCAGCACAGCGGTGGGCAAGCGTCAGCAGGCCGTGCTGAAACTACTCAGCTTAGGAGAGAAGAGGCACACGGCCCACGAACTGCTGCAGGGTCTGACAGAGCAGACCGACCACTGGCTTGCGCCGCTGAGCCTCCAACCAGGCATGGTCGTGTGTGACAACGGCCGTAACCTGGTGGCGGCTCTGCAGCTCGGCAGCCTCACGCACGTGCCATGCCTGGCCCATGTCTTTAATTTGGTGGTTCAGCGCTTTCTGAAAAGCTACCCCCACTTGTCATACCTGCTCGGAAAGGTGCGCCAGCTCTGCGCACATTTCCACAAATCCCACACGCACGCTGCCACCCTGCGGACACTGCAACATAGGTTTAATCTGCCAGTGCACCGACTGCTGTGCGACGTGCCCACACAGTGGAACTCTACGCTCCACATGTTGGCCAGACTCTATGAGCAGCGTAGAGCTATAGTGGAATACCAACTCCAACTTGCGCGGCGGAGTGGGAGTCAGCCTCCTCAATTATTTACAGAAGAGTGACCCTGGTTGGCAGCCATCTGCCAGGTCCTTGGAAAATTTGAGGAGTCTACCCAGGTGGTGAGCGGCGATGCTGCAATCATTAGCGTCACCATTCCTCTGCTATGCATCTTGAGAAGTTCCCTGCAAAGCATAAAGGCAGACGCTTTGCGCTCGGAAACAGAGCCGGGGGAAGACAGTATGTCGCTGGATAGTCAGAGCACCCTCCTGTCTATATCTCAGCGCGGTGAGGAGGAGGAGGAGGAGGAGGAGGAAGAAGATGAGGAGGAGAGGGAAGAGACATCTTGGCCCACTGCTGACGGTACCCATGCTGCTTGCCTGTCATCCTTTCAGCGTGTATGGCCTGAGGAGGAGGAAGAGGAGGAGGAGGAGGATCCTGAAAGTGATCTTCCTAGTGAAGACAGCCATGTGTTGCGTACAGGTACCCTGGCACACATGGCTGACTTCATGTTAGGATGCCTTTCTCGTGACCCTCGCGTTACACGCATTCTGGCCACTACGGATTACTGGGTGTACACACTGCTCGACCCACGGTATAAGGAGAGCCTTTGCACTCTCATTCCCGAAGAGGAAAGGGGTTCGGGAATGATGCTATACCACAGGGCGCTGGTGGACAAACTGATGGTAAACTTCCCATCCGACAGCGCTAGTGGCAGAAGGCGCAGTTCCGAGGGCCAGGTAGCAGGGGAGGCGCAGAGATCAGGCAGCATGTACAGCGCAGGCAGGGGAACATTCTCCAAGGCCTTTGCCAGCTTTATGGCTCCCCAGCAAGACTGTGTCACCGCTCCCCAGTCAAGGCTGAGTCGGCGGGAGCACTGTAAAAGGATGGTGAGGGAGTACGTAGCCGATCGCACAACCGTCCTCCGTGACGCCTCTGCCACCTACAACTACTGGGTGTCGAAGCTGGACACGTGGCCTGAACTCGCGCTGTATGCCCTGGAGGTGCTTGCTTGTCCTGCGGCTAGCGTCTTGTCAGAGAGTGTGTTTAGTGCGGCTGGGGGAATCATCACGGATAAGCGTACCCACCTGTCAACCGACAGTGCCGACAGACTTACACTCATCAAGATGAACAAAGCCTGGATTTCCCCAGACTTCTCTTCTCCAACAGCGGACAGCAGCGATACCTAAGCAATACAAAGGCTGCACCCGCGGATGGAAGCTACGTTCTCTCTCACCATCCAAAACGGGGACATTTCTGCTTCATCAATCTGTGTATAATATTCCTCCTCCTCCTCCTGCTCCTCCTCCTGAAACCTCACGTAATCACGCCGAACGGGCAATTTTTCTTAGGGCCACAAGGCTCACTCATATAATTTTTCTAAACAATTTTTATACGTTTCAATGCTCTTAAAAGCGTTGAAATTTTAACTTGAACCAATTTTTCGTTAAACTGGGCTGCCTCCAGGCCTAGTTACCACTTAAGCCACATTAACCAAAGCGATTAATGGGTTTCATCTGCCCTCTTGGTTGGCCATGGCCAATTTTTCTGATGTACATTAGTACTGTTGATACAGCAATTTTTGTGGGCCCTCGCCTACAGTGTAATCAAATGAATTTTTAGCCCACCTGCATTACAGCTGACGTTACATCCGCTGTGTTGGGCAATGCAATGGGATATATTTATGTACCGCCGGTGACTTCCTGGCACCCACCCATGCTGTGGGTCCACAGAGAATTATAAATGCATCTGAAACCACATCTAAAGAACCCCAGTCAGACTGGGGCATGCAGTGTGGGCCGAAGCCCACCTGCATTAAGCACGACATTACTACCTCAGCTGTGTTGGGCAATGCAATGGGATATTTTTATGTACCACCGGTGGGTTCCTGGCACCCACCCATGCTGTGGGTCCACAGGGAATTATAAATGCATCTGTTTCCACATCTAAAGAACCCCAGTCAGACTGGGGCATGCAGTGTGGGCCGAAGCCCACCTGCATTAAGCACGACATTACTACCTCAGCTGTGTTGGGCAATGCAATGGGATATTTTTGTGTATCGCCGGTGGGTTCCAGGGAGCCACCCATGCTGTCGGTCGACAGGGACTTCACAATAGGGAGTTGTACCTGCCTGTGTCTATGAATTAAAAAGCCCGGTCTGACTGGGGCATGTAGAGACACCTTGACAGAATGAATAGTGTGTGGCACATAGGTTCCCCATTGCTATGCCCACGTGTGCAGCTCCTGATGGCGGTGGCACAGGATTATATTTCTCATTGCTTCTGTACAGCATTGTGGGCTATCGCCCCGCCCCTTTTAAAGAGGCCAACCCTCTGCAGTGTGTGCCTGCGGTTCCTCCTCATGGCAGACGCTCTTCTAAATAGACATGAGGGTGGTGTGGCATGAGGGCAGCTGAAGGCTGCGCAGGGACACTTTGGTGTGCGCTGTGGGGGGGGAGGGGGGGCGGTTGGGCAGCATGTAACCCAGGAGAAGTGGCAGTGGAGTGTCATGCAGGCAGTGATTGTGCTTTGTTGGAGGTAGTGTGGTGCTTAGCAAAGGTATGCCATGCTAATGAGGGCTTTTCAATAGTAAAAGTTTTTGGAAGGGGGGCCCACTCCTGCCGCTATTGTGGCTTAATAGTGGGACCTGTGAACTTGAGATGCAGCCCAACATGTAGCCCCTCGCCTGCCCTATCCGTTGCTGTGTCGTTCCCATCACTTTCTTGAATTGCCCAGATTTTCACACAAGGAAACCTTAGTGAGCATCGGCGAAATACAAAAATGCTCGGGTCGCCCATTGACTTCAATGGGGTTCATTACTCGAAACGAACCCTCGAGCATCGCGAAAAGTTCGTCCCGAGTAACGAGCACCCGAGCATTTTGGTGCTCGCTCATCTCTATTCCTACATTATTTTTTCAATAATAGCCTTTTTTCTCATCTAATTCTTTTCCAGACCAATTTGATCACAATAAATGCCATGCGTGCATCCATCTAAGGCTGCATTCCCATGAACGTATATCGGCTCGGTTTTCACACCGAGCCGATATACGTCCTCCTCAGCTGCAGGGGGGGGGGAGGATGGAAGAGCCAGGAGCAGGAACTGAGCTCCTGCCCCCTCTCTGCCTCCTCTCCGCCCCTCTGCACTATTTGCAATGGGGAGAGGCGGAATGGGACGGGGCTAATTCCTGGAACTTAGCCCCGCCTCTGTCCCGCCTCCTTTCATTCCAAATAGTGCAGAGGGGCGGAGAGGAGGCAGAGAGTGGGCGGGAGCTCAGTTCCTGCTCCTGGCTCTTCCATTCCCCCCCCCCCTGCAGATGAGGACAACGTATATCGGCTCGGCGTTAAAACCGAGCCGATATACGTTCGTGGGAATGCAGCCTAAGAGTAAGTAGAGCGTTGGAAAGCTAGTAAACTCTGATCTAATTATTGATATCCTATTTCATTATCATTTGGAGTGAATGCTACCAAATACTATTGTATGACTATATTATCTTTATTTAATTCTCGAGTCCAATAAGTAATATTCCCTAGTCTGAATCTGTAATGAAGAAATGTTATTTTGCAAATTATATATATATATATATAACAGCTAGAAATTCTTTATTAATTTCAATGTGAAAACAGGCTTTCATTCATCTCATTGTAAAATTTAGGAAATTCAATCATGGTTGTTGGTTGACATCAGAAATTCCCTTCTAGAAGACGAATTGTTTATTCTCCCTTTAGCATAATTTTACATTTTTACTATATATTGATGTATATTATATAGTAAATGCTTTATGCCTCATCCATAAACCAGCAAAATGTATTTTTAGTACTGTCATTGTATTTAATGAATTCTAGTTATGCATTATGTAGCATAAGAAAAGCACTTAGATCATTATTAGCCTCGGCTTAATCATGTGTTACATAGATCAATGCACCTACAAATTATTTCCTTTCAGCTGTTTCAGTAAACAGATTGCTGCATTGATTTTACCCTGAATGAAAAATTCTCTGGGGCACTAGAATCAAACAAAAATATAATACAAGTTACTAACCATCTCCTCATATACTGTATAATTAGACCAATATATTGTAAGGCTGTGCTCACATCTGGATCAAAAGCTCTGTCAAAAATGCGTGACAAAATAGTGTTGCATGCTGCACTATTGTGTTGGGTAGAAAATAGAAATTCACTTACAATGCCATGAATTCTGGTTAAAATTGATCTTTGCCAGCATTTATTGCAATTCACATGATATAGTGCCTTAAAATAAAATAAATCCTGGCCGGCTAGCCACTAACTCACACAGTATAGTACCTCACTTCTGAAGTATAATACTACTACCGCTTAGACCCCAAAACCTGTACAAGGTGCATTACATACTCTCTGCAAATAAGGAAGATGGAACAATACCTTTGCAGCACTACCTATTGGAAGGAAGCATTCCTGCAAGTCAATGTTAGACTCTCCCTAAGTAGAAAAGATAGCATTCCTGACCCATATCACAGGTCTCTCGCTAGTGAAGCCAGAAACCTACTGCACAGTGATAAGGGGCAAATACCCCAAAACAGCGGTCTGTGTATGGATTCTGGCTTGGCTTTCAATTCCCAGTCATTGTTACAAGGCTTGTATAAAGAGTCTAACATTGACTTACAGGAATGCTGCCTTCCAATAGGTGTCACTGCAGAGGTATTATTCCATCTCCTTTATTTGCATATTACCCAGAGGAGCATGAATGGCCTTATAAGTCTCCTCACTCAATCACCTTCTAGGTGCTCTCCCTAAGGAGAAAAGATAGCATTCCTGACCCACAAACTCTTTGCACACGGCTCTCACAGGACTTCACAATGCCTGCTTCTTTCCCCCAGATTAAGAGAAGGGCTTACCCCTTTCTAAAGGAGCTGGCCCACCTGGCTGCTAATTGCTCTCCTTAGCCAGCACAACTACAAATAATACCCTTTCCCAATTTTCTGCACTTTTCCCCCTAGTGTCACAATCATGCTACTACAGTGGGCACTCTGTTGCACCTTATAACCACATTTCTGCTGTCTGCGTTCTGGGGATCGAATGCTGTGACTTTTTATTCTTATTTTTGTCTTATTCTTTCTTATGCTTTCAATTTGAAATCTTTTTCTAAATAAATGTACTGCCTTGTAACGTCACCTTGAGAAAAGAGACTTTCTTTAGAAGAAATTCTCTATCACTTTTGGCAGAGAATGCAGGTATTTCCAGCAGCTACAGGTCCCATATGTGCAAGTATTCTGATTAGGAGGATTCGCAAGGCAGACTAAGTGCATGTGAGATATCTCACCAGGCTCACCTTTCCTCCTCCTCTGTGGGTCTGGCTTCCGGGGCTCTGGCTACTAGCTACATTGTTAATCTTTCTCTCACAGGTAATTCTTGCTTTTTTTAATGTTTCTATGTCTGTAAGTGTCACTAACCTAGTTCTGCAAAGTGTGAGGTTGGGACATCCTTCTCACATACTGTGGCTGTCTTGGACAGGCAGTAATATGTCCCTAGGCTGTGTTTTGCAAAACAGTCTTGGGTGCTCCTGAAATGTCAGCGAGCATTACAGCATAAGTCAATAATATTGCCTCAATATGCTGTATAGTAGAACATTCATTGTTAGTGGACCTTTTTAGTTTCACTGTCTATTTCACTCTCTCAATATATGAGGCTGGCAATAACATTAGTGGGAATTTGGCTACCCTATTGGCACTTGGACCCTGCCCCGGTTTTGTATTGGTAGCGTGCATATTTGGGTATAGGAAATATCTATGTGAGATATCAGCAGTTTTTATTGTAAAGATGCATGAATTGTGTACATATGTGGAGAGGGCAAGATAGAATTACCTGTGGCAAAACATTTTTGTGGTCACAGACACAACATGGAACAGATGAGATTTATCATACTGAAGGGAAACTTAAATTCGCAGCATCACAGAAGAATATGGGAGTATAAATGTATGGCCATTTTTGATACCCTCAAGAATGGAATGAACCTTGGAGTGGGGTTCTTGCATTAGTGGATAATATGAAAGGTCTGAAGGAGGTCCAGAGGGGTGTCCTTAAGGAGAGCACCCAGGGTGTGTGGAGATATCTGGGGGGTAAGTGGGCTGGGGATGGTGTAATCTCTCCCCAAGGAGAGCACCCAGAAGGGGTGCTATTCCCAATCAATGTTTTACAAACTTGGTAAAAACTCACACATTGATTTGCATGAATGCTGCCATCCAATAGGTGGTGCTGCAGAGGTATTGCTCCATCTTCCTTGTTTGCATGCCTGAAGGAGAGAATTCACAGTCCTTTCACATTCCTTGTCACTGGACTACTTATTTACTGGTATGGTCATCCCTCCCTGCTATTCATTTAAATGCTATTGATCCCGACATGTCTGTGCCCACTTACCCTCTGTTTGTGGTATTTATCTAGTGCAAATTAAGTTCACTATGTTCATGCCCTCCCATTTCATCATGTGTATATATTAAATATGTCTTTAGATTTGTTCCATTATGCCTGAGGAAGGACCCTGCGCAGGACCGAAAGCTTGCTAAAACATTATGTATTTTTGTTAGCCATTAAAAGGTATTATATCTACAAGATTACTTGATTTCTCTTACTGAGAACAATCACATTTTGCTCTACAGGCTAACATGGTACCAACACCCCTTTTTTCATTTTATGTATTATCTAACATGTCTGCTCTGCAGCTCGAATGATCTTTGAGAAGGAATGCATGGAATACATGAGTTGTAGTGAATTTACATCATTAATATTCAAAACATCACCTATTTAACTTTTTCATTAGATAGGGATGTAACTAACCTTCTGTTTTTTTGCAGCAGTAAAAAGCAAATGCATTGGCCATGTATAAACACATAAGATACATATATGTGATAGATAATGAGCACTTTTACTTTTGTGATTTTTTTATTGGTCTACAACTCTACTCCATATTTTTTGTATGTAAAACTGTATGATGTGAAATGGATCCATGTCTCTTGTTCATTATGTTTGCATTGCTACATGTCTGTGTTCTTATATGTCAAACATGTAGTTAGCACCAGTAATATGTTGTTAAGCTGAGCCCCAGCAGGGAGCAACAGTGAGCAACACCATAGGGGAAGGTGGGGCAAACATGTGATGTAGCGTAGAGGGAGGGGGAAGGTGGAACCTTATAGTGAGTCATATATTACATATAGACAGACACAGATAACTATTGTACAGGCCACCCTCATGTATAAGAAAAAGTTTTTCAACTCTTGAATTTTTTTTTACATATGAATATTTTGATATTGCTGGTGGACATATGGAATATGATATATGTATAGTAGGATTCATTGCTTTTAAAATTTCTTGTGCTGAAGGGTTAATTGGTTTTAACATTCACTTAAGGGTGCCTACCCACTTGCATTTTTGGTGCATCGCGTTTTTAACATTAGAAAGTCCCATTGACAATTGGAAAAAAAAACGCAGCGAATTCGCAGCAGAAAAAAAACGCTAGTGGGTAGGCGCACTTAGGCTGGTTTACACGGGCCGATGATCGCTTAAAGATCGCTCAAACAACAGTTTGAGTGACAGCTTTGAGCGATCATTTTGCATAAAGTATTAAGTAGCTACTCAGCTACTTAAATATCAATTAGGTGTGTAAATGAAGCTTTTGCTGAATGCAGCTAGTAGCCCAAGGCAATTATCTGAGCTCTCAGATCCTTTGTTCTCCATGGGAAACAATGCTATTAGCACTCCCCGTGGAGAACTTCTGATAAAAGTGAATGACGATTTTTAGGTTAGCTTGAATTTAACGATCAGCTAACAGTGCCCGAAAAGCGGATGATGGGTACTCATTTACACGCACCAATTATCGCTAAAACAATCACCGATTAGTTGAACGGTGTTTATATATATTTTTTTAAATAAGAGTGATGAGAAAATGACTGTACAATGCCTTACTGGATCATTTGTAAAAATGTCATGTAGCATCATTCATTGCATACAAGTTAAATTAACCGCTTAGTGACAGAGCCAAATTTTGGAAAGCTGACATGTGTCACTTTATCATCGAATAACTCCATAAAGGTTTTGCATATCCAAGTGATTCTGACATTGTTTTTTCGCCACATATTGTACTTCATTTATAGTGGAGATCACTTGACTGGGGACCGCATACCGCGGCACACCATGAAATCTCCAGGCCCTTGGGTAGGTTTGGTAGCTAGGAGCAGGGAGATTTTAAATTACCCAGCCACTTTGGCGACAGGTACATGCGCAGAAGCCGAGGTAAGGTCTGCGGATAAATCTGGGGGCGTTAGGTACGTAATTTCATCCTCCCTCATGGATATGATCCATGAGGTGAGATGAAGCTTAAACTTTTTAACTTTTCTTTTTACTTTACATGATCACTGTTATCCATTGGATAACAGTGATCATGTGACCAGGAACCGCAAACAGTGGTCGCCGGTGACATCTCTCTTCTACAAGCTACACATGCCAGCCAGGAGCAGAGGGATTTCCTAGGGATCGAGTCTTTCTGTGCACACGCCCGATGTTTCCGTCGGGCGAGCATGTGCAGAAGGCAACATGATGTCCTGGAAGGACCCTATCGCCATGGGACATCATGGAGGATGGGGGTGAGTATTTTCACCTCCCGTCATGGAATCCGATCCATGAAGGAAGGTGAAACTTTATATTTAGTTCAACTTTTCTGTTATCACCATAACCATTGGTTAACGGCGATCATGGGCCTAGGGACCGGTCACAGGGGTCCCTGGTGACATTTCCTGACTCGCGGCTACCTGTAGGTAGCCAGGAAATTTTTAATCTTCTGGGCGATCCGGGCCTTCTGTGCATGCGCTACAAATTTTTTCTTGGCACATGCGCATTAGACGGTAGAGTGTCTGTTCCAGAGCAAGACATCAATGGGCATTGTGGAGGATCTGGGTGAGAAGTTTCAGCTCTCCTAATAGATGCGATCCGTGAGGGGAGCTTTTTTTCACTTTTTATTTACTTTAATGCGATCTGCGCTATCGATTGGATAACGCCGATCGCATTGCCATGGAGGGGGGGGGGGGGCTCCTATTACCTCTGGTATCCAACAGCATGGAGCTGTCATGTCCAAAGCCCGCAAGGCTTTTATCCTCAGAGGATGCATGTTTTTATGTCCTTGAGGATTAAAGCCCACTTGGGCAGGACGTAAAAAGGTAATGCGGCCTTCACTAAGGGGTTAAGACAAAGGAGGGAGAAATTCACCATAGAATGGTACAGTTAAAGTCTACTTCTTAACTTTGGGGTCGATTGATAAATCAATAAGACTCCCATCACATTGCTGACAGGATATCATGGATGCAGAGTATGATATTATTTTGATTTTCTGTATCTTAGTGATATACTATTGTATATCCTGTTTGTATCCTTTTTATCTTCTATATCTCTCTTTGAGGATATCTCTTGATATTTTGTATGTAGGTACACTTTTTATAACTTCAAGTAAAGTTTATTAAAACTTCGCCCATGTGTGCAAATCTATTTGTTTTTGCATCTTAGAACTGGTAAAACACATATCCTACATACTCAATCATTAGTAATTGGGGTGAATATGTGTCAAATATCAAATATTCTTTGTCTTATTTTGGGTAGCAAGAGGTTTGGTTGTCTGTCGCAACGGCATCATGGCATGGTGGCCATGACACAGGGTCTGACCCATCACCTTTTTACTATGCAGGGCAAAGGTTAATGCGCATTGTGAGGAGATTGCTAGCTGCTCTACCTATCAGCAGATGAGGAGAGCTTTATATTCCTGCCATGCCTTTTCCTCTCGCTGCTGATTTCAGTTCACTGGAGGAGAGGTTGGAGCTGGTGAGATCCTGTAGCCTGGGTGATAGCTCCCATTACAGATAAGTACTGCTTTATCCTTTCTGTTGTTTTTGGTTACCTTTGTTGTTTGCATTGCTGTGGCAGTCCATCTCCCCAGGGGTTCCTATAGGGATAATCAGGGCCCAGAAGAAGACAGTGGGGCTGTCCTTATCAGGACAATAACTCTGCTTGCAGGCAGGGGCTCCTCACTTCCCTGTTTGGTAGGGGTAGGTTCTATCCATCCACCTGGAGTGGTGCTCACTGTCCTGCATTGCGTGGTGTTTTATACTTGTGTTCAGTGTGAACGTCACCCTGCATCCATGCTGTGGCGAGGTGCGCCCAGTGGACATGACAGCTACTATATGCATATTTGAATCAATGGTACAATATTAAGACAATTGTATAATCAAGCAAGACAAGAACTAATTAACTGCAATGATGCAGGCTGAACACAAAACAACAGAACTGGAGTTCATTAATAAGTCCTCTTTTTTGGGTACAAACTGTGTCTTCTTATACTCAAATAACAGCAGCACTTACAGTAGGACTGAATTATATAAAAAAACGGACTGTAGAATGAGCCATAATATGAAGTATGTATCAACACTAGTGAATAGCAAAAATGCAAGAATAGAAACTAACCACAATAAAGATGACAGAAACTAAATTGTTATGGTAATCATGTAATGACACAAATGGATGATGGTGATGGTGAACAGACACTAACAAACTGACCCTAACTCTAGCTGTCAGGGCTCAAACCCAGGACCTCCTGCACTCCAGTAGGCAATTCTCTCCATCAGGCCATCTAGGACATGGACATCTCCTCTGCTAAATACCTAGTCATACTCCTGTGTTTCCCTAACTGTCTCCACCTTCTGTTTCCCTGTGTTGGCTCTGCCCTGCTCCTAATTAGTGACATCATATAAGCCTGACCCGGTCTCTCCTCCAGCATGTAATTATTGTGCTTCACAGCCTAGATCAAGCTTTACTCCTGCAGATCTACCAAACTCTGGCTTTCCTTCCTGACAACGTTGCCTGCCTCCTCCATTTGTATGGCAAACCGAGACCTACAGATATCAACCTCTTACTTTTCTTTTTATCATTGCTACCTACCTCCTCCATTTGTACTGCGAACCAAGACCTACGATAGCTACCTCTGGCTTACCTCTCTGACAATGCTACCTGCCTCCTCAATTTGTACTGTAAACCAAAACCTATAGATACTGACCTCTAGCTTTCCTGGACTACTCTCTAGACCTGCAGCTACCAAACCTATGGCTCCAATCCAGTGCCTAAATGCTACACTAGCTTTCCCAAAGTCTTCTCCAAATTTATTTCTAATATTGACTCGAACACCAGGAATCACTCTCTATAAAGATATCCTCAATAGAAACCCCCCAACCTTGACTCTGGCAATCAATGAGCGGGCATAAGACCCTGAGACAAGAAAAACAAACTGAGCAGAGCTGAACTAAGAAGCAAAACAAAGACATACACAAACAGGGAAAATCAAACCATAACCTAGAAGCAAGGACACAATGATAAATAACCACAGGAACAAAATTACACTGACAAGAAACAAAACGAGACTAGGAATAAGATAGTACAAACAAACAAGGAACACTGAATTTAAATGCATATCGTTTATGCTATAGCCAGCAACACAGTGTAGAAGCCAGAAATATTTAGGCCTCATGTCCACGGGGAAAATCAGATCCGCTACGGATTCTCCATGTAGAATCCGTAGCGGGTCCCTCCTGCCCCGCGGACATGAGGGCTGAAAATAAGAATAAATGAGAATAAACTCACCTCCGATCCGCTCCGTTTCTTCTCTCGTCGCGGCCGGATCTTCTTTCTTCGGCTCGGCGGATGTGCATGATGACGTCGGTGACGTGCCCCGCGCATGCGCCGGGCCGAAGCAAAATGATCCGGCCGCGACTGAGAGAAGATGGCGCGGCGCCGAAGAGAAGAACCGGAGCGTGTGAGTAAAATATGATTTTTGTCTCCCGCGGATCCGGACGGCTTCCATAGGCTTCAATAGAAGCCCGCGGGAGCCGTCCCCGCGGGAGACCCGCATGAAAATGGAGCATGGTCCAGATTTTTTCATGCTCCATTTTTAAAAAAATCACTTTTATTGACGATCCGCGGGTATTTATCTACCCGCGGGTGGTCAATGCATCCCTATGGGGTGCGGATCCGCGCGCGGGAGAAGAGTTAAAATCCGCTGCGGATTTTAATTCTTATTTTCCCCGTGGACATGAGGCCTTAAAGAGGTGCTAACAATCCCAATCGGAAATTCCCCTCTGAACAAACTTGAGCTGTAGCAGTGGGATCAGCTGACCCACTCTAATGGATCAGTTATGAGACAGTTGCATAGCAACTGCCCTAGCAACAAACTAGTAGAGAGAGGATGATGAAACAGCAGCATTCCTGCTAATTGTAATATTAATGTCACAGTGCCAACTGTGCCTTGACTTCCTGATTGACAGCAATGGTCTAGGGCAGTGATGGGCAACCTTTTGAGCTCGGTGTGTCAAGATTCACCAAAAAAATCGGGTGGTGTGTCACTTCGTTAAAAAAAACCCATAAATCTGCGATATTTATAGTATAAATAACAAAAATGTATAATTGTAATATATAACTGTATTTAATAAACCCAAAACACCCATAGCACAATCCCTCGCCTTTCCCAGCCTCCCCCTCACTTATCTCAGTAATCGTGAGCCCCCAGCAGTGACAGTGCCCCCCACAGTAGCCCCCAGCAGTGACAGTGCCCCCCACAGCATCCCCCCAGCAGCAACAGTGGCCCCCAGCAGTGACAGTGCCCCCCACATCATCCCCCCAGCAGCAGCAACGGAGGCCACCAGCAGCGACAGTGCCCCCCACAGCAGCCCCCAGCAGCGACAGCGCCCCCTCCAGCAGCGACAGCGGCCCCTAGCAGTGACTACCAGTGGTGACAGTACCGCTCACAGCGGCCCTTAGCAGTCACAGTGCCACCCACAGCGGCCCCCAGCGGTGATAGTGCCCCTCACAGTGGCCCTTAGCAATGACAGCGCCCCCCAGCAGTGACACCCAGTGGTGATAGTGCCCCTCACAGCGGCCCTTAGCAGTCACAGTGACCCCCCAGCAGCCCCCAGTAATGATAGTTCCCCCCAGCAGTGACAGTGCCCCCCACAGTGCCCCCCGAGACCCATGCACTTACCCCCTCCACGTCCTGGAAGCTCCACTCCTCCTCTGAACTCTGCGCCCTCCAGCAGTGATGATCTCCGGCACACACTGTGATGTCAGTGTGCTGCTGGACGCCTCCTCCCCTGGACGCTCTCATGGAACCAACAGGTAGGAGACGCCAGGGAAGGAGGATCGCGGCTGCACACTAACATCACAGTGTGCGCCAGGATCAGCGCTACTAGTAGTGCTGGTTAGTGAATACTAACAGGGGAGCTGCAGGCCCTGCCAGTATTCACTAACGGGGTGAGCGGCCACGTGTCAGCGACTATGGCTACGCGTGTCATAGGTTCGCCATCACGGGTCTAGGGAAATGTTGCAATATTAGCACTGGACCACATGATGTGCTGGCCAGTGCATGTGCGGTACCATTTAGCACTGGGCACCGAGAGATTAACATTTCCCTTCAGTTTTGGTGCTCTTAGGCTGTCTGGGCTGTCTATTTGCCTAGTCATCCTATCAATATCTTCTTGAGGTACTTAAACTGGCTTTTTTTTGCAAAGGATGCCAGTTATACACCTTGTATTGCAATCTAGTGTTCAGTGGTTCTGTGTTCAGTCCTCAGTGGTTATCCCTCAGTGGTGCTGTACTTAGTTTCCCATGCTTAGTTCTCAAGAGCTCTGTGGCTCGGCCTCTCCCTTTCATCAGAAATAGGATGACCTTTTTAGGGCAGGTGCTCCACTTCAGTGATCGGTCTGGTGTGGGCAGTTTAGGTGGTACTTTGTTACCATTATCACAGTCTGTCATTGAAGTCTGTCCTAGTAACCTTTGTTTTATCTTAGCTATCCCGTTATCCTGTCGCCTTGTCTGACTCTATACTTATCTCTGAAATTGCTAGTCCACAGTAGAACTGATAAGTCAAAGCATGCATGACAATTAATAGTTGCAAACACAATTATAAAGGCATTTTAGGCTCACTCTTAAATCGTGTTGATACCACCAAATGTTAAAGAGACTCTGTTGCCAACCTTTTGCACCCCTCTCTGAGGCCAGCACAAGACTAGTGACAGGCACCCTGACTACAGTAATATGTCTTCTGTGTGGATCTGTGCAGTAGTTTAAAAAAAATTGTTTTTTATCAGTAGCAGCACATACAGGACTACAAGAAGTAGTCCTGGATATTCATGAGCTGCAGGCTAGCTACACCCACCCTGGCAGCCATTGATTGACTGCTAGCGGCCTATTACTGTACATAAAGAGAGAGATCTGCCAGTCATTAGCTGGAGGGCAGGTTGGGTCTGGCTATCCTGCAGCCCATGAATATGCAGGACTAGTTCTGTGTCTGACTGCTACTAATAAAATGCAAGTCTCTCCCAAACTACTGCACAGATAGCAGACATATCACTGCAAGCAGTGTGAGAGGCATTGTATGCAGCAAAATGTATAATGTAGCTGCAAGGTACTGGGGAACAGGGATGGAAGGGTTAAGTTGGAGCGAGCTCAGCAGGGAAGGGGTGGAGCTAGGAGGGGAAGTGGGAGGAGAACAGAAGAGAAAGAAAGGAGAAGACGGCAGAGGAACCACGAGGGGAAGAAGAGAGAAGAAGGTTTAGGGAGAAGACACGCGCCCTGTTCTGTCTTCTTACACGTTCACACAGTGTGCAGTCCGACATTCAGCTTAACCATTTCTGTCTTCCAAATAAACAAACTGTTCTTCTTAATCTGACAGGTTTATTGGTTAACAGATCGATGATGATCTGTTTGCAGTGATGCCAACCCTTGCAAGGTCTTTGACTCACGGGTAATGTCGACCTATAAGACTGAGCTATATGGCTTAGACAGGCTATAGTACGAACGAGCGACATCCAAGTGGAGAATCTGTTGAAACGATGGGATTTGAGTTGGTGTTCCAAAGTCACCGTACATAGGGCAGATACTTCAGGTCGGATTTCTTCATCGGTTTCTGGGTTTACCAATTCAAATGAGTCGGATCCAATGCTGTAAGACGTTGAACGGTACAGGAATGCAGGACCCGTAAACCAAGTTGTATTCTTAAGGTCACCCGCTGCTAAAGATCTAGTTGCATGGTCTGCCGGATTATGGTGCGTAGGAACATAGTGCCATTGCTTGGGACAAGTGGACCTCCTGATCCTTAGCACCCTATTGCTGACATAGACGTAAAAGCATCTGATTTCGTTGCGAATATATCCTAAGACTACCTTGCTGTCCGTGTAAAATTCGACTTCCTCGATTTCCAGATTCATTCCTGACGTTATAAGTTCAGCCAACTCTACCGCAAGCACAGCAGCGCATAGTTCCAGTCTGGGTATAGTGTGCTCGCGGAGTGGCGCCAGTTTGGCTCTGCTCATAACAAACCCTATATGGCATTGTTCCTTGACGTCTATGGTCTTTAGGTATGCTATGGCAGCAATCGCCTTGACTGATGCGTCACAGAAGATATACAGTCTTTGCATCTTGACTTCCGTTGAAGGCACGGAAGCATATGGGCGTGTCACATTAAGACTGGACAAGGTTTCAAGAGACTTTCTCCAACCTGTCCACATGTCTTTTTTCTCCATGGGAAGCGGGTCATCCCAATCAGACATCTCTGTGGTAAAGTCTCTTAGCATCATTTATCCTTGGATGGTAACGGGTGTTACGAATCCCAGAGGATCATATAGGCTGTTTATGGTAGACAGGACCCCTCTGCGTGTGAAAGGCTTTTCTTCCTTGCTGATCTGGAAGGTAAATGTGTCCGCCTTTAAATCCCAGAGCAGACCAAGGCTCCGTTGCATGGGAAGGGAGTCTGTGCTAAGATCCAAGTCCTTTAGATCGCTAGAATGATCTTGGGGTGCTAGAGGCGATTTTGTGCAACCTCAGATTAGATTGAGCGAACATTTCTTGAGCTCTTTTCAGGAGATTGATTGCGGTCTCATTCGTGGGTGTAGACTTCAAGCAGTCATCCACATAGAAGTCCCTTTCTACAAAGGACCTGACATCAGACCCGTATTTTGCTTCACCCTCTCGGGCTGAGTGTCTGAGACCATAGATGGCAACTGCAGGGGAAGGACTGTTTCCAAAGATGTGCACCCTCATTCGGTACTCTATGATGTCCTCGTTAGAGTCGTTGTTGCGGTACCAGAAGAACCTTAAGTAGTTTCTATGTTCTTCCTTGACGAGAAAGCAGTGGAACATTTGTTGTATGTCGGCCATAAATGCTACAGAATCCCTGCGGAAGCGGAGAAGTACTTCTAGAAGTCTGTTGTTGAGGTCTGGACCTGACGGTAAGACATTGTTTAGCGAGATGCCTTCACACCTGACGCTTGAGTCGAATACTACTCTTATCTGTCCTGGTTTTTTGGGGTGATAAATGCCAAATATGGGTAAGTACCAACACTCCTGGGAGTCTTGGAGCGGGGGTGCCACTTCTGCATGGTTGTTCTGGAATATTCTTTCCATGAAGGTGAAGAAATGTTCTTTTGTCTCTGGTGTTCTCTGGAGTTTGTGTTTGAGGGAAATAAATCGGTTGTAGACGAGTTCTTTGTTGTTAGGCAGGCGTTGTCTCTGGGTTTTGAACGGTAGAGGTGCGACCCAGCTTTTGGACTTGTCCTTTACTATTTCTTGATCTATGATATCCAAGAACAGCTTGTCTTCTATGGATATCGCGACCCTGTTGTCCTCTCTTGTCCTGTGAAAGACTGTGCACCCTAAGTGATCTTGCTCACCGTCGCAGGCGTGGTCTTCACAGGAGGGATCTGCGAAGGGACAAGGTACGGGAGTGCTTTGTGGCAACTCTTTTATCAGGAAACTGTTGT
Source organism: Eleutherodactylus coqui (assembly GCF_035609145.1). Classification (NCBI taxonomy): domain Eukaryota; kingdom Metazoa; phylum Chordata; class Amphibia; order Anura; family Eleutherodactylidae; genus Eleutherodactylus; species Eleutherodactylus coqui. The sequence continues at coordinate 44,799,345 of NC_089845.1, read as the reverse complement.
GGCATGGCTGGAATAGGGAAGGACGTCCACTTTCAAGATGTTGGTAAGCATGCTGTTGACTGAGGTCGGCTTGTGTGCTCCTCCTAGACAGACGTCTCCAATGATGACCCATCCTAGGTCAAGTCTCTGAGCGTATGGAGCTTTCTGGGAACCGTTAATCTGTGCCCTAGCCTTATGAACTCGCAGTATGTCTCATCCAATGAGTAGGATTATTGGGGCTTTTGGATCAAGTTTCGGTATCAGGTGAGCTATATGTCTGAGGTGGGGGTGGTATGCTGCTACCTCTGGTGTAGGTATCTCAGACCGGTTGTCAGGAATGTGATTGCACTCAAGTATGGTTTGCAGGGGCAAGCAGATCTGACCATCTATGGACTCTACCATATATCCAGTTGCCTTCCTCCCCGCCGTCTCAACGGTACCTGCGCACGTCCTTAAGGAGTAAGGAGAACCAGGCCCTACGATGTTGAAGGTGTCAAAGAAGGTGGATTTAGCTAAAGACCTGTTGCTTTGGTCATCTAAGATTGTGTATACCTTGATCGCCTTATCTCGGTGGCCGACAGGATAAACCCTGACAAGGCAGATTTTGGAGCATGACTTCCCTCCTGCGAGTCCTTTACAGATCTCTGTACACTGAGAAGTGACTATTGCTGTGTCTATCTACTCTCTGTCCTGTCCCTCTGCTTGGGATGATACCTGAGAGGGTGGTCCAGGGTGTAGAGCTGTGTTGTGCTCTGTGCTACCGCATTCAGTGCATGTCAAACTAAACTTACAGTTCCTGGCGAAGTGTGATGTTGCAGTGCAGCACCTGAAACAAATGTTGTTTTCTTTCAGGAATTCTTTGCGATCCTCTAAAGACTTCTCTCTGAAGGCTCTGCATTTTAGCAAAGAATGTGGTTTCTTGTGCAGGGGGCATTGTTTGGTAGGATCCTCGTGTTTGTTCTCTTCTTGATGAGGCTTAAATGACCTGTAAGGAGAACCTGTGGAGGCAACATTAGTTTTGTGGACCGCTACTGGTGTTTTAAGAGGTTTGACACCAGGGGTAATGGGACAAGACAATGTAAAGTCAAAACTGGGATCGTTTCTGATCCTTGCCTGTTGAGCAACAAAGTCTACAAATACCCGAAAGGGGGGAAATGGTACATTATGAACCTGTTTATAATGGGAACCATGCGTGATCCACTTCTCCTGTAAGTTATAAGGGAGTTTTTGGACAATTTGATTAACACCCCTGGCGGTGTCCAGGAATGCTAGCCCTGGCAGATCTCCTTCTGCCTGAGCAACCTGTACCTCTGTTAACTAGTCACTAAGTTCCCTGAGTTTCTGGTAACTCTGACCTACTATTTTGGGAAAATTATCAATTCTCTTAAATAAAGCATTTTCTATAGCTTCTATTGACCCATAACACTCATCGAGTCTTTCCCACACCATCTTTAGGCCTTCGCCTGGATAGTTTATGTTAATGTCTCTGATCCTTTTGGCGTGTTCAGCAGACTCGCTTCCAAGCCACTTTACCAAGAGATCTAACTCCTCACTGCAGGAGAGACCCAAGTCCCTTATGGCGTTTTGGAAGGAGGCTCGCCATACTCTGTAGTTCTCTGGGCGATCTGTGAACTTTATAAGTCCCTTGGTAACCAGTTCTCGTTCAGCAAAGAACCTAGCGAAGTCCACGATAGCCTGGTTAGCGCCAATACTACCCGGTGTGCTGTTGTTATGCTGCGTGTGCAGTGCATCACCATACCTTTTAGGGCAGTCTGTTAAATACTACTCTGATGCGAAAGCTGTCTCTTTAAGCCGGGGAGAGGGTTGTAGCTTCCTTTTTGCAGAGTGGTAGTCGTGGTCAGCACCGTTTTGCTGCATACCATACTGTGCTTCAAAGTCGGGTCTTTGACGCTCTATTTGCGCTGTTTGATATACTGGATCGTAGCCGTCTTCTGCCTTGGGATGCCGATGGACATATTCTGAGACCCGCTGTGCTGGATCTTCTTGGTCTAGGCCTAACCCGAGTACCTGGCTGTGTTTCTCTAATTCGGGGAACTCTGCGGCTTCTAGGAACTCTGCCTTAGCTAATGCGGCTGCTGCTTCTTTCTCTGCGGTGAGTTTTTCCAGTGACACCTGCAGGCAGACTCTCTCTTTCTCTTGATCTGCTTGCTTTAGCTTCAGTTGCGTCTCTTGTGCTGCGAGGGTGGACCTTACTTTTGCTGCCTCAGCTTCTGCGCGGGCGAGAGCAGCCATTTCTCTTATTGAAGACCTGCTAGAGCAGCTTGCTCGTGACCTGGTCTTATAGGAGGATGTCTGGCTAGTAGACATTGTGTGCCTGTAGGTTGGCTGCTTAATGTCTCTGTGCAGACTCAGTCCAGATAGGAACAGACTTTAGCTTGGCTTAGATCGTGCTGCATTTACTTGGGGCTGCACTCGTGTTTCTTGTGACTAAATGGCGGCCGCTGCAATCTTGTACGTAAGACCGCGTGGCTGATGGCGGCTCCGTCTAGTCTGATCCACCATCGCTGGTGACTAGCATCTGTTTTACTGTTCTGTCTTCTTACACGTTCACACAGTGTGCAGTCCGACATTCAGCTTAACCATTTCTGTCTTCCAAATAAACAAACTGTTCTTCTTAATCTGACATGTTTATTGGTTAACAGATCGATGATGATGATGATGATAATAATAATGATGATAATGATGGTAAAACAGATATGCTTTTACAAAGATGGGGGATTTTGAAGAGGAGGGAGCAAAGGCAAGTCTGAACTCTGTCTATCTCTGGCTGGAAGTTCCTTCTTCCCACAATGCCTTGCAAACTACCCATAATACATCAGTCTTTAAGGTAGAAAAAACAAGTTGTAATACATTTTCAACACAGCTAGATGGTGCTGTAACCACTAAACACCTAGAATGGAATGTTATGTAGCTTTGGTTTATGTGGGGCAGAACACGACCACCCGCCCGGAGGGTAGGGGCAAGCCTAGTTACATGGACATTATAGTAAGCAAGTTGATCGGAAGATGTCACAGCTGGTTCAAAGGCTGGGAGCTTTCCATGCTGGCTGTGGGATAAGTCGAGGAAGGTTGGCAAGCCCGAAGGAGATCGGGGCTTACGAACGTCCGTGTTGTTTTTGCAGACTCATAATCAAAATGGATCACAGCATGGAAAGGGTTTATAGTTAGTGAAGAGTGATTAAAGAGTTATTACATGTTAAACGTTCAATAAAGCTGTGGCCTACCCACGTTTTTACAGCAAGAAGTTTGATTGTATGTTTTTTGGTAAGTAAGAGAGCGAGCAGGTTTATTTTGTGTCCCCCAGTCTTGTATGCAGCAAAATGTATAATGTAGCTGCAAGGGACTGGGGAACAGGGATGGAAGGGTTAAGTTGGAGCGAGCTCAGCAGGGAAGGGGTGGAGCTAGGAGAGGAGGTGGGAGGAAGACAGAAGAGAAAGAAAGGAGAAGACGGCAGAGGAACCACGAGGGGAAGAAGAGAGAAGAAGGTTCAGTGAAAAGACACTCGCCCACCCGCCCGGAGGGTAGGGGCAAGCCTAGTTACATGGACATTATAGTAAGCAAGTTGATCGGAAGTTGTCACAGCTGGTTCAAAGGTCGGGAGCTTTCCATGCTGGCTGTGGGATAAGTCGAGGAAGGTTGGCAAGCCCGAAGGAGATCGGGGCTTACGAACGTCCGTGTTGTTTTTGCAGACTCATAATCAAAATGGATCATAGCATGGAAAGGGTTTATAGTTAGTGAAGAGTGATTAAAGAGTTATTACATGTTAAACGTTTAATAAAGCTGTGGCCTACCCACGTTTTTACAGCAAGAAGTTTGATTGTATGTTTTTTGGTAAGTAAGAGAGCGAGCAGGTTAGTTTTGTGTCCCCCAGTCCTACTTTATGGTGCTCTCAGTGAGGTCTGCAATAAGATGGTGACAGATTCCCTTTATACTTGATTAAGAATCAAAACAGTATGATCAAATGTCAAGGACTGATATTGAATGACTAATATAACAAGAGGTTTCTCCAAATTTAACACAAATTCCACTTTTAATAGAATGTAGTTTAATTTCATATAATCTTAAACATAAAATCATTACACATCCCCTTGGGATTACGTTGTATTTTACAGGCTATAGAACTAGCTTTTGTATTGATTGGCATTTGGTAAATCAACAGACCCGCTATTGAGGTGCCTCAAAAACAGTTTCCTTGTATTAAAGGCGCAGCAAGCAAACTCTATAGAAAACAACTGAGTGGGTTTGTGTTATTTTCCCGCCATTTTTCTTTGAAATTAGTGTACTTATCATCAGGCAGAGAGCTCCATAGTCTTACTGTTCTTACAGTAAAGAATCCCCACCTATACTGGTGTAGAACCCTTTTTTTCCCTAGATGTAGATGATGCCCTCTTGTTGCAATTATAGTCCTGAGAATAAACAAATCATGGAAGAGGTCTCTCTATTGACCTCTGCACTTCTGACTGTGTTGCAACTTCTTCAACCCATCCAGAGAGAATTCCTTTGGTTGAGCCGCAAACGAGACATCAGCCTCTCTAATTGCATCAGAAATAGAGGCAAATTTGGCTCCCTTGAGTTGTTTCTTCCAATTAGAAAACAGATGATAGTCCAAGGCTGCCATGAGGTGCAGGCCCAGGAGGCTATGAAGACCGCTCAGGCCGCCTAGATGGTGACCCAAATGCCACTTTTAATGAATTCTGCAGTCTCAGAATTAGCAGTAGCAGAAGCTGGTGTCTGGCTATGCATTAAGTTTGCAGCAGGTCATAATATCAAAAGGGTGCTCTACTAAGTACTAGGGACACTTGTCATGAAGGGGTTGAATAATTCTGAGACTGCATTAAAATGCCATTTTCTGTTGTATTTGGAGAAATGACTTGCTTTATTAGTTTGTTGAGCTCCTTAATTGGCCTTGTTTGAATGTTAATTTGCAAACAGCTGAAAGCTTGTAGCTTTGGCGAATAAACCTAATTTGCAGTGGAGTTTGCATCAATCTCATATCTATCTATCTATCTATCTATCTATCTATCTATCTATCTATCTATCTATCTATCTATCCAATATCTATCTCATACCATCCATCTACTGTATATTCCGGCGTATAAGGTGACGGGGCGTATAAGACGACCCCCTAACAGTCGCCTTATACACCTGGAATACAGTGTAAAAAAAAATCAGTACTACCCTCCCCGGCCGTTCTGTGGGCTTGAAATCCCCGCCTCCAGAAAGCTAATGCTGTGATTGGCTAACACACGCGGCGTCAGCCAATCACAGCCATTCAATGTTGAATGGCTGTGATTGGCTGACACCGTGAGAGCTAGCCAATCACAGCCATTCAATGATGTCTAATCACAGCATTAGCTTTCTAGAGGCGGGGATTTCAAGCCCTGCATCCAGAAAGCAATGCTCTGTTGGGGACAAGGAGGGAGCGACAGCCTGCAGCACCGCAGAACGCCGGGAGAGGTGAGTACTGATTTTTTTTTTGACACTTTTTTTTGTATAGCCGGCGTATAAGACGACCCCCGACTGCAAAGCAGATTTTACGGGATTAAAAGGTCGTCTTATACGCCGAATATATGGTATCTATCTATCTGTCTATCATCCCTCTTCATAATAGTCCGGCTAAAATTTGGTTTGAAAGAATTTGCTTTTGTAAAATCGTTGTAAACTTTTCCTCATGTTCACCAGTTCTCCAAACTTTATCTTTTCTTAAACTATAATTATTCCTCTGCAGAATGTAAGCTTCGTGAATTGAAACAATATGATTTACAGAAAAGTTACACACGTTAGTACACTTCAACATCAACCTATGTTGCTTTACAGTCCATCTGCCCCCCAGTAACTATCATAATAGTCCAACCACTGCTTATGGATTGGTTAATAGAGATAATTAACTTGGATAACTTCACACTTTGGCTTCCTGTTTAAGCCAAGCGCAGTATACAGCACAATGTATTTAAAGGGGTTGTCTCACGGCAGCAAGTGGGGTTATACACTTCTGTATGGCCATATTAATGCACTTTGTAATTATACATCGTGCATTAAATATGAGCCATACAGAAGTTATTCACTTACCTGCTCCGTTGCTGGCGTCCCCGTCGCCATGGATCCATCTAATTCTGATGTCTTCTTGCTTTTTTAGACACGCTTGCGCTGTGCGGTCTTCTTCCTGGTGAATGGGGCCGCTCGTGCCGGAGAGCTGGTCATCGTAGCTCCGCCCCGTCACGTGTGCCGATTCCAGCCAATCAGGAGGCTGGAATCGGCAATGGACCACACAGAGCCCACGGTGCACCATGGGAAAGGACCCGCGGTGCATCGTGGGTGAAGATCCCGGTGGCCATCTTGCTGAAGGAAGAAGAAGGAAGAAGGAAGACGTCACAGAGCGGGGATTCGGGTAAGTAATATGTTTTTTTTTTTAACACATCCCTTGGGGTTGTCCTGCGCCGAACGGGGGGCCTATGGAAAAAAAAACCCGTTTCGGCGCGAGACAACCCCTTTAAGTGGCAGTCACAAAACATTTCCATACAATTTGTAAAAATACATTTAGCAAAACAGAACATGGAAAACTGAAGGAAGCAATGATAAAATTGCACAAAAAGGAAAAATCTCAATATGTGATTTCCAAACATTAGAAATACATTGCTTGACAGATCATGGTATCGTTGTAAAATATACAAAAACAGGCTCAATTGCTGTTTTGAAGAAAATGGGCCACATGTCAAAAACTTCTACCCAAGACAGAAGTACATTGTACAGAACTGTCAAGAAGAATTGGAGAGGGTCAGTTGCTGCAATTTGAATGGAGTGGAATTCCATTACTGGCAAGAATTCAAGTAACAATATGTAATAGAGCCATAGTCAGACTAGGTTTTAGCTTCTACAAGGCAAAGGAAAAAATGCTTCCAACGAGCCTGCAAAAAATGAAACACTTGTTGCGGGTTAAGGAGAACCAAAGCTGGGTGCCTCGTTGGTGGAATTCCATAATTTGGAGTGACGAGTCGAGGTTCGAGCTGTGTGTTGGCAATGAGCACAAATAATTGATCCATACTTCTGAAAAAGTATTTCACATAGACTGCCTAACTTGGACAGTGACGTTTTCAGTTTCTGTAACGGTGTGAGGATGCATGTCAGCTAAAGTTGGCAGTCCCCACGTCATACTAATTACAATCAATGCTACTATGTACCCAAAAATTTGGCTGAACATATTTTGCCCTCTATTTCGAAGCTTCAAACTTAAGATGGAGAATTCATTTTCCAACAAGATAGAGTGTCCTGTCAAACAGCTAAGTCAACTAAAATACCCGATTGGCTCAAAATGGGATCCCCACACTTCCTTGGCCTGCAAGCAGCCCAGATTTCCTGCCAACGGAGTCCTTATGGGGAAAGATGAAGCAGATGCTGCGTAAAAATCATTTCTGCAGTAAGGATGGATTAAAGGCAACGATTCAGCAAATTTGGGATTCATTCACACCTGAGGAGTGCCAAGCACTAGTAACCTTGATGCCCTCTCCACTTGCAGAAGTCATTCTACGTAAAAGGAATGCAGAAAAGCTTTAAATAAGGTTTTTAATGGTTTTGTTGGACTATTTTGATATATGTCTACTGATGATCAAATACAGGACGTGATTTAACCCTTTCCAATCCACTGTCTGACGTCTGAAGACATTCTGATTGAAGGCTGTACAGCTTCTGATGTTGGAAGACGTCCGGCAGGGTAATCTTACTGTATATTACTGGCCGCTCTGTTATCGAGGGCCTCTCCCGCATGTCCCATACCGAAGTACTGGCTCTAGCCAGCAGGTGGCACTATCGTTAAATGGCAAAAGGAGAATGCCCCCTAGGATATCCTGAATCCAAAATTGGATTGCAAAGGGTTAACTTTGTTTCTAGTAGTTAAATATTTTGTAACGACTTTCCTTACATATAAATAAATGTTTTCTTATTTAAATGCTTGTTTTTAATTGTGTTATTTTTCAAATAAGGTAACTAAATAAGCTGATGTAACTGAAATGTCAGACATGAAAGCGCTTAGCTCAGATGCTGATATGGCAGCAGCAGGCCCCTCCGCTAGTGGCGGAACCCCTGCAAGGTCTTACTGGTTTGTGTCATTTTGAGCCACTTTGAATATTTAACAAGTTAAACAACATAGAATTTTTTCTGTCGCTTTTTAAAGCCACAGATACTGTAGCAAGACGTGAATGAATGTGAATATTCCCATGCAGTTAGCAATGTGATTTGTAGGGTTTTTTGTTGCCACAATGCTCCGGCTATTGCTTCAATAGGTTTTTATTTATATGTCTTAATACTACTTCATAAAATACATATATACAAAGGCCAAAAAAACAGATAAAATGACTTAAATCTTCAGAGAACTGTAAAGATTTTTGATGCAGTTTTCAATGCAAAAACAAACACTGTATAAGCCTGGCCTTGTAGAATTATCCAAAGAAAACCCCTTTTTCTAAACCCCAGTGATCAGCTCAGTAGAGCTGTTATGATGAAAGTTAGGATAGGTGGCCATTAGAGATGAGCGAGCGTACTCTCTAAGGGCAAATACTCAAGCGAGTATTGCCCTTTGCGAGTACCTCCCCGCTCGTCTCAAAAGATTCGGGTGCCGGCACGGATGAGCGGTTAGTTGCGGGAGTGAGCAGGGGGAGCAGGGGGGGGGGGGGGGGGGGGCGGGGAGAGAGAGATCTTCCTCCCGTTCCTCCCCACTCTCCCCCGCCGCTTCCTGCACCCCCGTCGCCACCCGAATCTTTTGAAACGAGCGGGCAGGTACTCGCAAAAGGCAATACTCGCTCAAGTATTTGCCCTTAGCGAGTACGCTCGCTCATCTCTAGTGGCCATACATTTTTCCTGTAGTAATAGTGCAAGCAATATGTAGTATTGCATAGGACCATTATGCTAATTCCTAAAGAGTGGGAGCTGTTCTGTGGAGCAGATCTCTAATTAATAGATTTGGATCCTGAGGGGAATTCCCGTCAAAACAATCTAGCAGTAAGGTAGCCCTTCTTCTGGTCTCTCACTATCTTAACACACAACCAGAGAACGAAGAGGCTCACTAGTATCAGTACGGGACTGAATTCTTCAATGCAGTGTGGATCTATCCAGCACAAATCAACCTTACAACGTCAAAATTCATCTGTGTCACTTACAGAATTCCTCATCTACTACCTGATCTTGATTATCCTGTCTATTTCTTGTGCATATAATCTTGTTTTGCCAACAGGGAAATGCAGCCTCTTTCTCACAACCCAATTGAAATCCCAATTTACTGCAGGTGGCAAGGGTACAACATGTAAATTTATGACACAAACTAATAGCCCATTTTCATTACATGTTTGTCAACAGGGAAATACATACTGTCATACACTGTGTCAATAAACCAATTACCGTGATTATAGATCACACATATTCTACACACACCATCTGGACATTGATTATTCATTCACAATATCTTGATTGATCCTTACGGCAGATGAAACAACCATAAAGAAGACTGATTCTTCTCAAGGACCCCAAACGGAAGCAATCACATGCAAGAAACTATGGTCTTACCACATAAATTTGTGTGTTGCCTGATGTCAGAAGTCTGCAGATTCTTGACAATCCTCAAAACATGTAAACTGCATGCATTCTCCACCAAGAAAAATGTTGGAGTAATGGTCAATTTTGTAGCAAAAGGTAACACCTATCAAAGCCAGATTAATCAGATATTCCTAATTGTAAGACAGTATAGCATAGAAGAATGTAGACACAACACGGAAATTGTTGAGTCACAGCTCAGAGCTCTTCTGATGCCTTCTTCCTCTTTTATTACTTATATAGAGAAGTAAAGAATAACAATAACTAAATAGTGTCAGAGAGCACACCAAATCCAATCCCTAATTGACAACTTATGTATAGCATTTTTGTTACAACTCATTTCAAAGATTATATATATATGTACATGACACATATATTAATCATATAAGCAAACAAATCTATAACCATATATTATGCCTCCAATTGTTCTTTCTTCCACCCAGCAAACCAGTTTTAGCCAGTTTATTTTGCTTTCTGATTGTTCTTACGAGTCTCTAAGTGAATTGTAATAACCCTGAGGAATAATGTTGGGGCCACTAGCTAGAGAGAATGTATTGGTCATGGACCAGGATTACTCAGAGCTAGAACTGACAGCCTCTGTTCTTTTAATATGCTCTTAAGGGCATGGCCATTTCCCCCACAGGCCAACATTGTGGTACTGCCAAAGTCTTGTAAAGGTGCAACATTGTGCATCAATTTCTGCCCTAATTAACATTGATATTAAACTCTACTCCAAGATGATTGCTTTGTGGCTTCAGTCTCATATTCCCAGTTTGATTGACTGGGAACAAGTGGGCTTTGTCCCTGGATGCAAAGCAAGGGATAACATCATCCAAACTATGGCCCTTGTTGCAAGGGCTCGTTAATCTGGAGATCCTCCGCGCCTCTTAACTATAGATGCGAAGAAAGCTTTTCATAGGATGCATTGGGAGTTCCTAGGGGCAACTTCCTGGAAAGTTGGGGTAGGTCTCTTCTTTTACGAGACTAGATCTTAGATTTAGATTTACTCAGATCTGTTCCCTTTTAGATATCCAATGCAACTAGAGAGAATGACTCTATAAAGGGTATCATAGTGGGTTCCACCAAACATAAAATGTAGCTTTTCGTGGGCAACTTATTAGTGTATGTATCTTCTCCCAAGGGGGGACTACCAGTAACCCTTCTGTAGTTTGAGCATTTCAGTAGAGTCAGGTAGAGTAATCTCATGGTCAATTTTCAAAAGTCAGGTTCTTAACCCCCTAGTGACCAGGCTTTTTTGCTTTTTTCCATTTTTGTTTTTTCCTACTCCCTTTTAAAAAATCGTAGCTCCTTTATTTATCCATCGAAGTCGCTGTATGAGGGCTTGTTTTTTGCGGGACGAGTTGTATTTTTCAATGGCACTATTTATTGTACCATATAATGTACTGAAAAACTTTTTAAAAATTCTTAGCGGAGAGAAATGGAAAAAAAACGACATTCCACCATCTTTCGGTGCGTCCTGTTTCTACGACGCACAAACTGCAACAAAAACGACCTGATATTTTTATTCTATGGGTCAGTATGATTACTACGATACCAAACTTATATAGTATTGTTTTTGCTGTAGTACTTGTATTTTTTTTTTAAGATATTAAATTTTTTTAAATTATTTTCTGCGGTCATTTTGTGCGTGCGATAACTTTTTTATTTTTCCGTCGACGTAGTTGAGCAAGGGCTCATTTTTTGCGGGATGTCCTGTAGTTTCCGATAGTATCAATTTGGAATACATACGACTTTTTGATCGCTTTTTATTGCATTTTTTCTGGGAGACAGGGTAACTAAAAAAATGCATTTCTGGCGTTCTTTATTTTTTTTTCGGACGACGTTCACCGTGCAGAAAAAATAATGCACTACTTTGATAGATCGGACTTTTATGGACGCGGCGATATCAAATACATATTTTTATTTTATTATTTAGATTTTTTAATAATAGATATGGCAAAAGGGGGGTGATTTAAACTTTTATAACTTTTTTTTTTTTTTACAATTTAAAAAACTTTATTGATCTTTTTTTTACTTTACTTTGAAGTCCCCCTGGGGGACTTTAACATGCGATGCTTTGATCGCTCCTGCAGTATGACGTAATGCTATAGCATTACGTCATACTGTTTTTTGACAGGCAGTCTATGAAGCCACCCTGTGTGGATGGCTTGATAGGCAGTCTGCTAAGGCAGCCCTGGGGCCATTCATTAGGCCCCCGGCTGCCATGACACCTGCACGGATCCCCCGATCTCACCGCGGGGGGGGGCCGTGCGGGACCCCCAAACAGCGTTCGGGGGATTTAAATGCCGCTGTCAGAATTGACAGCGGCATTTAAAGGGTTAATAGCCGCGATCGGCCGAACGGCCGAGCGCGGCTATTGCCCGCGGGTGTCAGCTGTAATAAACAGCTGACGCCCGCGCTGTATGGAGGGAGATAGCGGCGCTACCTCCCTCCATACACGTCCTGCAGCTGCAGGACGTAAAAACACTATGGCCTGGTCGTTAAGGGGTTAATATGTCTTTTCCGTGGCTGGAGATATCCTATCTTGAAAATACATTTCCCTTTAAGTGGAGATCTTCCTTTATTAAATACTTAGGCATACATTTGCCCGTGGATCCTATGCAAGTTCTTACCTTAATCTATAAACCATTGGTTTATAATCTGGAGGCTGATCTGCTGAAATGGAGCTGCCTTAATATTTTCTGGTTTGGGCAGGTTCATGTCTTAAAAATGAACTCACTTCCTAAGTTACTTCATGTTTTTCCAAACACTACATATGAAACTTCATTGATCGATTTTGTCCATATACACAAAAAGATTATTGAATTTGTGTGAAAAGGTAACAAGACCCTATTGCAATATTGTCTGCTCATCCGTCCTAAATGTGGTGGGAGAATGAGATTACCAGACTTTGATCTTAATTATAAAGCCACTATTTGTAATTACATTTTGGATTTATTCCACCACCAAGATTCCAAATTGTGGTAGAATAAATGGTGGAGCATGAATAGGTTTCCTACCTGGTTCAGAGGGTATATTGGTTTCTATGTAGGAGTGATAGAGATACATTGGAGCTCTCACTTCTATTGACATTAACAGGTATTTGGGAGGGCTTTGTCATGAGAAAGGGGCTGATATCTTTGCCTGGGCCGCTGAAGGCCTATTTACATGAGCAGATAACTGCTCAAAGATCGCTCAAACGATAGTTTGAGCGACAGTTTTAAGCGATTATTTTGTATAAAAAAATAATTGGTATTCAAGTAGCTTCTCAGCTTCTTAAATGCCAATTATGTATGTTAATGAAGCCTTCTCTGAATGCAGCTTGTAGCCCAAGGCTATTAGCTGCACTCAGATCCTTAGTTCTCCAAGGGGAAAACAATGCTATCAGCACTCCCCCGTGGAGAACGACTGATAAAACTGATCAGTAAAATCAAGCTCACTTAATTTTAATGATCAGCGAAAAGAGCCTGAAATGCGGGTGCCCTGCGCCCATTTACACGCACGGATTATCGCTAAAACGATCGCCGATGAGCGAAGTTTTAGCGATAATCGTCCAGTGTAAATGGGCCTTAACTCCTTTGTTTGGCAACCTCAAATTTGCAATCACTTTGTATAATCATACCTTACTTGGGTTGCCTCTCACTCCTATACCACGTGTGAGGGACATGGTGGGCCAGGTGAGTATGAAACCTATGCAAGACTTCATTGGTTGTTCTGGGGCTCTAGCGAAGACCTGAAACAGAAGTGAGGTGCTCTTCTGTAAGCTTTATAAAGAAGGACTATATAGTATAATGATATCTATGATTGGCTGGTTGGGGAAACCACCTCCCAGACAACCAATCAGAACTTGCACTGCAGGGAATGATCAGCAGGTAAGAGAAAACTAAAAGCCTGATGCATTCCCAACAGCCCACAGAAGGAACTTTTGCAGTGATGGTACGCTGCGAAACTTCTCCTTCATCCTTGAGAACCACTATGCTTAGATGCAATTTAATTTCCTTCTATGACAGAATCACCAACTGGGTTGATCAGGAAAATGCGGTGGATATAGTATATCTTGACTTTAGTAAAGTAGTTGATAAAGTATCTCATACCATACTTGTTGAAAAAATGACCAAATATGGGATTGACAAGGCAACTGTTAGGTGGATTCACAGCTGGCTGAGTGATCTTACTCAAAGAGTGGTCATAAATGGCTGCACATCCAAGTGGAAAGATGTATCACGTGGGGGTACTGCAAGGCTCTGTCCTGGGCCCAGTGCTGTTCAACATTTTTATAAGTGATCTGTAGGAGGGAATTGATGGGAAACTGATCAAATTTGCTGATGACACAAAGCTAGGAGGGATAGCTAACACTAGGAAAAAGAGAGAGAGAGTATTCGAAAAGATCTAGAAAAGCTTGCACAGTGGGCGGCGACTAACAGAATGGTATTTAACAAGGAGAAATGCAAAGCCCTACATCTGGGAAAGAAAAATGAAAAAAGCACATACAGAATGGGAGGAATTGGGCTATTGCTCTGCCACTGATCAGGAAGGGTGCAGTAACAGTCTGTACACTTGCACATTGGCAAGTTCAGTCAGTGCCTCAGATTGCTTGGGTGCCCCCTTAGGAATGGTGGCCCTGGCCAATTGCCCAGTTTGCTTCACCCAAACGCTGGCCCTGATCTTTCTGCTATTCAAATGATAGTGAAACTGTTGTTGTTTATTCGTTCAGTCGCTTCCGACTTTTCGTGACCTCGTGGACCAGCCCACGCCAGAGCTTCCTGTTGGCTGTCACCACCCCCAGCTACACCAAGGTAGTGAAAATCTTTTGTTAGTCCAGTGGCAGTAATTGAGCTCCTATTTTATTATATATGAAATATGTAGACATAGCACACAATGTAACCTTGCTTTTATTCGCTAGATTTATGTATTCAGATAAAATATTTTCTAATGATATAATATTTCAAGCATTGCTTGCGTTACTTAAATATTCATTCTATTACATTGATTCTTGTATTTAGAATTGAACGTAAAATGGAGCAGAACATACAGTGAAAATAACTTAATTAGACTTTATAATACATACTTGCCAACTTTTAGAAACTGCCTTCAGAGAGATTGGAGACTACATTCCCTAATAACAGCCCACACACCCTGCAGCAAGGGCACTTAGAGAAAATGAGTAACTGGCGAGGGCCCAACCTGCTGCTATGTCTGCCTTTCTCAGTAATCCTAGTTATACAATAGTAATAGTAGCCTCCTTGTGCTCCTACTCTGTAAAAGTTCACCCTTTTTGCCCACACAAAGTCATAATACCCCCTTGATGCCTCACAGTTTTAGTGCCCCCTTAAAGTTGTAGTGTCCACTTTGTGCCTCCAATAAGGCATCAATAGTACCTTCTTTGTGCTCCATAATGTAATAGTACCCCCTTATGTCTCCATAAGGTAATACTGCCCTTTTGGGCCCCTTTATTTAATGTTGTCCCTATAAAGTAATATTTCCCTCTACAAAGCAATAGTGTTCCCTTTGTGCCCCTATTAGGTAACAGAACCCCCTTTGTACCTGAATTTGGTAGTAGTGCCCCATCAGGTAATAGTGCAGCCTTTGTGTTCCAGTTAGATAATACTGCCCGTTTGTGTAGAGTTGGGAGACAAGACATTTTGGTGCCCTAGGCAGATGCGTCAAATCGCCCCTCCCCAAAGATGCAAAAAAAAAAATCAGTTCAAAATAACTGTAATAAAAGAGAAAATTATTAAAGGTGTTATTTAATAAAAAAAAAAACAATTAACAGATTAATCTGCTTTTTGCAGCAAAAAACGCACGGCAAATTTGCCACAAACCTACAGTGGACAATTTGCACCAAAATTGTGCAGATTTTGCTGTGGATTTTGTTGCGGAGCTGTTGCAGATATTAGCCCTTGTATTTCAAGGATTGAAATCCGCAGCATAAATAGGCATGTTGCAGATATAAAATCTGCAGTGTTTTTAAAAAATGCGTCAGATTTGTTGTTGAAATTTTTCATCAAAATGTTTCACTCTATGTAAAGGAGATTTTTGAAAATATGGAAATTTCGCAGCATTTAAGCTATGTGAAGGCAACTATAGACACAAAATGCATAATCCTAGAACAGATAATTGTAATAAATACCAAAATTAGCATGAGCTCTAATGAATTCTGTATGCCACTTTCCTGCTTTGTCTTGGAACTCACTGGCTCAGCAGATTCATCTTGCAGTGGGACCAAATGGGGCCAAATGAATGCCATTGACTATAATGGGGTCCATTTAGTTTCTGTTCAGTATTTTCCCAGCCAAAAATAGCACAGAATGTCAGCATGTCAGGAATTTTTGTTTAAATCAGCAACAGAGGCCATCAACAAAGCCTCCAATGCGGACGTGAACATAGCCTAGCCTGTTCGATCAATAACGCGCCCCCTCTCAAACAGTGTTAACTGGGTGAAGTCTCTTCAATTGCATCGTAGAGGAATGTCTAGTGGTCAATAAGCTCTACACAAGAAGAAAAAGAGGCCCACTACACACAATTATTTTCTGAGTGCCTTTTTGTAGACCAAGGGTGGCACCACGTTTAGGGCCTCAGGTGGCAAACCCAGTCATCTTGCTCTTAGTTTTCTTGATAATCAAGTAGAGGCCTTCTTTTACTCCTCCTTTAACATTTAGTATCAGTTGGTAAAGATCTTCCTAACCTTCTTCCAGCAAGGTTGGATCATCTGCATATCTGAGACTGTTGATGTTTTTTCCACCGATCTTGGATTCGTCAAACTTTCATTGACTCAATATCACCTCTGCATACAGGTAGAACAATGCAAGGGATAATATGCAACCTTGGCGTATGCCTTTCCCGATTCTGAACCATTCCGTGTTACCTTTGGAGGTCCTGACCGTAGCCTCTTAGGTTTGTATATAATGGCTGTGTGAGTTGCCACAAATATTCAGTGACTCCCATTTGTCTTAGGCATGGCCACAGCTTGTTATGTTCAATGCAATCAAAGAATTTGCTGTAATTGATAAAGCATATTTACACCTCCAACTAGTATTCCCAGGCCTTTTCCATGATCTATCGGATATTTGCAATTTAGTCTCTTGTTCCTCTTGCTTTGCGAAAACCGTCTTGTGCTTTAGTAAGTGCCCATTTTACTATCACCATCATGCATTTTTCTATAATCTTTTGTGGAATTTTGCTTGCATATGATATTGGGGCTATCGTGCGGTAGTCAGAGCATTCTCTCAGAATGCCTTTGTTGTGAAGCGGCATGAAAACTCACCTTGCCCAATCTTTTGGCCACAATTTGGTTTCCCGAATCCTGCAACCGAGTGCTGTTAGTGTCTGGACTGGTAGGGGCTTGAGCAGCTGAGCAGGTATGCAATCAATTGCAGGGACTTTCCAATTTGGTAGCAGATTCAGTGCCCACTCAACTTCATCCTCCAGGATCTCAGGTTCTAATTCTTTTAGTTCTTCTGTTTGCGGTTAATGGTTTCTGCACTCGTTTGCGTATACTTCTTCTGTATATTCTCGCCATCTATGCTTGATTTGTTCAGGATCATGTAATTCCTTGCTATTCTGATCAATGCAAATGGAGCACAAGCCTTTTTAACACAAATGAAGTGCTCTCTGGTGTGTCCTTTTCTGTTTGCTTCTTCAAGTTCCATGCAGCGCGCATTCCAAAACCGTTCTTTGACTTTCCTCACTTTGAGCTGAAACTAGGCATTTAGAAACTGGAAATTGTCTCTGTTTCCAGTAGCTTTTGCTTCTTGTCACATGTCGGCGATTCGGATGGTGTCTGCCGATAGCCAGGTTGTTTTTCTTGCATGGTATATCTTCGTTTGCCATTTTGATTTTAGTGCTTTTAGTTTCCTCCCATAGTTCATCTGGCTCTTTCTCAAAGGTATTAAGTAATTGAAAACGATTCCTTACTTCTACTGCATAAGCCGGTGGCACTGAGTCAGTATTGAACTTCAATGCTGCCAATGTTTTTCTCTGATTGCAGAAGCGTAGTTTGATTTTGGCAACAAGCAGTTGGTGGTCAGGAGCATAACCTGTGACTGGGAATGTTTTTGCTGATAGAACTGAACTTTGCCAATCGGAGGCCGCAGCGGAACTGTACATACGTCACCATACAGGCTCCTGGTAAACATGTACAGTGACGCTGACTTCCGCCGGGCCATGTACACCTGACTTCTGCCGGGCCATCTACCCGGAAGTCGCCGCCAATACCGGTGGTGGCTCTCAGCTGCTTTCAGGGATCCAAGACAGGCAAGTATGCCCTCTTATTTTACTTTAGGCCGGGCTGTGCAGGCGGACAAGGTTTTGTTATAATGACAAAACCCCTTTAAGGTAAATTTTTTTGATTTGTTCATCCGTTGTGTCAGTGGTAAGGGTACATAAATTTGTATTACGGATATGGCGCCAGGTTTTCTGTTGATGCAAATGGTCATGATTCTATCGCTCATGGCATGGAAACCATGTATAGCTTTACTAAACTTTTTGTTCGCGATGAAGTCAACACCATTCCTTTGGATGTTTTCATTTCCTGAGTAGTAAACTGTGAAATTGCTGCTGATAAAGTATCCATTCCCTGTCCAGTTAAGTTGACCGATTCCCACAAGGCTGATGTTTAATCATTCCATTTCATTTTTTTTATAATATCTAATTTGCCAATCTTCATTCCACGTACATCCCATGTTCCAATTTTATGCATTTTAGTTAAATTCGAGCGATCTCTTTTGCCACAGGCAACAGCAGCATGCTGCCACCTGGATGGGTTTACCTTGCCCGTGTCACGAATTCCAGAGTTATTTAAAAAACACACCGTTGCTCTTCTCTGATGCCATTATAGGTGCTTTACAGCCCAATAAGCCCACCTTCTGGCACCATATCTTCAAATGTGTTTTCGAGTTCATGAGGTATTTCAATGGTAAGTAGTGGAGTAGGTCTCCATGTCTTTCTCCATCCCTCCACAATTTTCCAGGCTTGCGACTAGCACATAGTTGTGTTACCAGTGCTGTGTTTAGTTCATAACTAGAGATGAGCGAGCACCAAAATGCTCGGGTGCTCGTTACTCGGGACAAAATTATCGCACTGCTCGAGGGTTCGTTTCGAGTAACGAACCCCATTGAAGTCAATGGGCGACTCGAGCATTTTTGTATATCGCCGATGCTCGCCAAGGTTTCCATTTGTGAAAATCTGGGCAATTCAATAAAGTGATGGGAACGACACAGCAACGGATAGGGCAGGCGAGGGGCTACATGTTGGGCTGCATCTCAAGTTCCCAGGTCCCACTATTAAGCCACAATAGCGGCAAGAGTGGGCCCCCCCCCCTCCCAACAACTTTTACTTCTGAAAAGCCCTCATTAGCAATGCATACCTTAGCTAAGCACCACACTACCTCCAACAAAGCACAATCACTGCCTGCATGACACTCCGCTGCCACTTCTCCTGGGTTACATGCTGCCCAACCGCCCCCCCTCCCCCCCACAGCGCACACCAAAGTGTCCCTGCGCAGCCTTCAGCTGCCCTCATGTCACACCACCCTAATGTCTATTTATAAGTGCATCTGCCATGAGGAGGAACCGCAGGCACACACTGCAGAGGGTTGGCACGGCTAGGCAGCGACCCTCTTTAAAAGGGGCGGGGCGATAGCCCACAATGCTGTACAGAAGCAATGAGAAATATAATCCTGTGCCACCGCCATCAGGAGCTGCACACGTGGGCATAGCAATGTGGAACCTATGTGCCACACACTATTCATTCTGTCAAGGTGTCTGCATGCCCCAGTCAGACCGCGGTTTTTTATAAATAGTCACAGGCTGGTACAACTCCGCAATGGGATTTCTGTGTGCACCCACAGCATGGGTGGCTCCCTGGAACCCACCAGCGGTACATAAATATATCCCATTGCAGTGCCCAGCACAGCTGAGGTAACGTCAGCTTTAATGCAGGTGGGCAAAAAATTAATTGGATTACACTGTAGGCAAGGGCCCCAAAAAATTGGTGTACCAACAGTACTAATGTACCTCAGAAAAATTGCCCATGCCCAACCAAGAGGGCAGGTGAAACCCATTAATCGCTTTGGTTAATGTGGCTTAATTTGTAACTAGGCCTGGAGGCAGCCCAGTTAAAATAAAAATTGGTTCAGGTGCAAGTTTCAACGCTTTAATGAGCATTGAAACGTATAAAAATTGTTTACAAAAATTATATGACTGAGCCTTGTGGGCCTAAGAAAAATTGCCCGTTCAGCGTGATTACATGAGGTTTCAGGAGGAGGAGCAGGAGGAGGAGGATGAATATTATACACAAATTGATGAAGCAAAAATGTCCCCGTTTTTGATGGTGATAGAGAACAATGCTTCCATCCGCGGGTGCAGCCTACGTATTGTTCAGGTATCGCTGCTGTCCGCTGGTGGAGAAGAGAAGTCTGGGGAAATCCAGGCTTTGTTCATCTTGATGAGTGTAAGCCTGTCGGCACTGTCGGTTGACAGGCGGGTACGCTTATCTGTGATGATTCCCCCAGCCGCACTAAACACCCTCTCTGACAAGACGCTAGCCGCAGGACAAGCAAGCACCTCCAGGGCATACAGCGCGAGTTCAGGTCACGTGTCCAGCTTCGACACCCAGTAGTTGTAGGGGGCAGAGGCATCACGGAGGACGGTCGTGCGATCGGCTACGTACTCCCTCACCATCCTTTTACAGTGCTCCCGCCGACTCAGCCATGACTGGGGAGCGGTGACACAGTCTTGCTGGGGAGCCAGGAAGCTGTCAAAGGCCTTAGAGAGTGTTCCCCTGCCTGTGCTGTACATGCTGCCTAATCTCTGTGCCTCCCCTGCTACCTGGCCCTCGGAACTGCGCCTTCTGCCACTAGCGCTGTCGGATGGGAATTTTACCATCAGCTTGTCCGCCAGGGTCCTGTGGTATAGCATCACTCTCGAACCCCTTTCCTCTTCGGGTATGAGAGTGGAAAGGTTCTCCTTATACCGTGGGTCGAGCAGTGTGTACACCCAGTAATCCGTAGTGGCCAGAATGCGTGTAACGCGAGGGTCACGAGAAAGGCATCCGAACATGAAGTCCGCCATGTGTGCCAGGGTACCTGTACGCAACACATGGCTGTCCTCACAAGGAAGATCACTTTCAGGATCCTCCTCCTCCTCCTCAGGCCATACACGCTGAAAGGATGACAGGCAAGCAGCATGGGTACCCTCAGCAGTGGGCCAAGCTGTCTCTTCCCCCTCCTCCTCATGCTCCTCCTCCTCCTCCTCAATGCGCTGAGATATAGACAGGAGGGTGCTCTGACTATCCAGCGACATACTGTCTTCCCCCGGCTCTGTTTCCGAGCGCAAAGCGTCTGCCTTTATGCTTTGCAGGGAACTTCTCAAGAGGCATAGCAGAGGAATGGTGACGCTAATGATTGCAGCATCCCCGCTCACCATCTGGGTAGACTCCTCAAAGTTTCCAAGGACCTGGCAGATGTCTGCCAACCAGGCCCACTCTTCTGTAAAGAATTGAGGAGGCTGACTCCCACTGCGCCGCCCATGTTGGAGTTGGTATTCCACTATAGCTCTACGCTGCTCATAGAGCCTGGCCAACATGTGGAGCGTAGAGTTTCACCGTGTGGGCACGTCGCACAGCAGTCGGTGCACTGGCACATTAAACCGATGTTGCAGGGTGCGCAGGGTGGCAGTGTCCGTGTGGGACTTGCGGAAATGTACGCAGAGCCGGCGCACCTTTCCGAGCAGGTCTGACAAGCGTGGGTAGCTTTTCAGAAAGCGCTGAACCACCAAATTAAAGACGTGGGCCAGGCATGGCACGTGCGTGAGGCTGCCGAGCTGCCGAGCCGCCACCAGGTTACGGCCGTTGTCACACACGACCATGCCCGGTTGGAGGCTCAGCGGCGCAAGCCAGCGGTCGGTCTGCTCTGTCAGACCCTGCAGCAGTTCGTGGGCCGTGTGCCTCTTATCTCCTAAGCTGAGTAGTTTCAGCACGGCCTGCTGACGCTTGCTCACCACTGTGCTGCCACGCCGCGTGACACCGACTGCTGGCGACATGCTGCTGCTGACACATCTTGATTGCGAGACAGAGGTTGCGTAGGAGGAGGAGGAGGGTGGTTTAGTGGAGGAAGCATACACCGCCGCAGATACCACCACCGAGCTGGGGCTCGCAATTCTGGGGGCGGGTAGGACGTGAGCGATCCCAGGCTCTGACTCTGTCCCAGCCTGCACTAAATTCACCCAATGTGCCGTCAGGGAGATATAGTGGCCCTGCCCGCCTGTGCTTGTCCACGTGTCCGTTGCTAAGTGGACCTTGGCAGTAACCACGTTGGTGAGGGCGCGTACAATGTTGCGGGAGACGTGGTCGTGCAGGGCTGGGACGGCACATCGGGAAAAGTAGTGGCGACTGGGAACTGAGTAGCGCAGGGCCGCCGCCGCCATCATACCTTTGAAAGCCTCCGTTTCCACAACCCTATACGGCAGCATCTCCAGGCTGATAAATTTGGCTATGTGCACGTTTAACGCTTGAGCGTGCGGGTGCGTGGTGGCGTACTTGCGCTTGCGCTCCAACACTTGCGCTAGCGACGGCTGGACGGTACGCTGACAGACATTGGTGGATGGGGCCGAGGACAGCGGAGGTGAGGGTGTGGGTGCAGGCCAGGAGACGGTAGTGCCTGTGTCCTGAGAGGGGGGTTGGATCTCAGTGGCAGGTTGGGGCACAGGGGGAGAGGCAGCGGTGCAAACCGGAGGTGGTGAACGGCCTTCATCCCACCTTGTGGGGTGCTTGGCCATCATATGTCTGCGCATACTGGTGGTGGTGAGGCTGGTGGTGGTGGCTCCCCGGCTGATCTTGGCGCGACACAGGTTGCACACCACTGTTCTTCGGTCGTCTGCACTCTCAGTGAAAAACTGCCAGACCTTTGAGCACCTCGGCCTCTGCAGGGTGGCATGGCGCGAGGGGGCGCTTTGGGAAACAGTTGGTGGATTATTCGGTCTGGCCCTGCCTCTACCCCTGGCCACCGCACTGCCTCTTCCAACCTGCCCTGCTGCTGCCCTTGCCTCCCCCTCTGAAGGCCTGTCCTCAGTAGGCGTAGCAAACCAGGTGGGGTCAGTCACCTCATCGTCCTGCTGCTCTTCCTCCGAATCCTCTGTGCGCTCCTCCCTCAGACTTACTGCCCTTACTACTACCTCACTGATAGACAACTGTGTCTCATCGTCCTCCTCACCCACTAAAAGCTCTTGAGATAGTTGCCGGAAGTCCCCAGCCTCATCCCCCGGACCCCGGGAACTTTCCAAAGGTTGGGCATCGGTCACGACAAACTCCTCCAGTGGGAGAGGATTCGGAACCATTGCTGCCCATTCTGGGCAGGGGCCCGAGAAGAGTTCCTGGGAGTCTGCCTGCTCCTCAGAATGTGTCATTGTAATGGAGTGAGGAGGCTGGGAGGAAGGAGGAGCAGCAGCCAGAGGATTCAGAGTTGCAGCAGTGGACGGCGCAGAAGTCTGGGTGGTCGATAGATTGCTGGATGCACTTTCTGCCATCCACGACAGGACCTGCTCACACTGCTCATTTTCTAATAAAGGTCTACCGCGTGGACCCATTAATTGTGAGATGAATGTGGGGACGCCAGAAACGTGCCTCTCTCCTAATCCCGCAGCAGTCGGCTGCGATACACCTGGATCAGGAGCTCGGCCTGTGCCCACACCCTTACTTGGGCCTCCGCGTCCTCGGCCGCGTCCACGTCCTCTAGGCCTACCCCTACCCCTCAGCATGGTGTATTACCAGTAGTGCAGAAACAGAACGCTGTAATTAAATGTGCCGCTTATTGGCCTGTGGTTGGAGGCTGACTTTGCTTACAGAACGCACAGCAGAGCCAGGAAAGAATTTTGCGCAAGCCTGCTGTAACACTTAGCTGGCTGCATATGAATTAGGACAACTACCCCCAGCAGAGACCCAGTACACTGAGGACGGTCACAGGCAGCCCAAATAGATTTTTTTTCCAAAAAATGTTTTTGGAAAGGCCCACTGCCTATATACACTAAATATGTCTTCTGTCCCTGCCTCACCACCACTACTGGCCCTGGACTATGTAAAATTACTGCAGGACGCAATGCTCTGCACGGCCGATATACAAAAAAAAAAAAAAAAAGTGCAACACTGCAAAAAGCAGCCTCCACAGTACTGCACATGGTTAGATGTGGCCCTAAGAAGGACCGTTGGGGTTCTTGAAGCCTAAAATCAATCCTAACACTCTCCCTATAGCAACTCCAGCAAGACAGCACTTTCCCTGAGGGGCCTATTTATATACTCGGGTGACACCTGATCTCGCCAGCCACTCACTGCAGGGGGGTGGTATAGGGCTTGAACGTCGCAGGGGGAAGTTGTAATGCCTTCCCTGTCTTTCTATTGGCCAGAAAAGCGCGCTAACGTCTCAGAGATGAAAGTGAAAGTAACTCGAACATCGCGTGGTACTCATCTCGAGTAACGAGCATCTCGAACACGCTAATACTCGAACGAGTATCAAGCTCGGACGAGTACGTTCGCTCATCTCTATTCATAACACAACCATGCGACTGGGTTATGGATCATATTACAAGTCTCCGAATTAGTACTATGGAATGTCTGGCATGCACATACATCACTCCTCCAGTTTGCTGCTGCCTTCAAGCACCCTGGTATTTTCAGATTCCCAAAAGTGCAATTCAGCTCCCTTAGATTCCTTATGCAGTTCTTGAGAATCCCACAAACCTGTGGCCCTCTCCTGGGTAGCTCAGGGCGGCTGTCTCCTGAACTTCCACTAGACTGAGTACTAGTAGTCCCGCTTTTGTGAGATCTCTTAATCTGACCTCCTTCAAGGACCCCAGTCATATATTAGAATTAAGAGCCAGGAGCACTCTTGAGAGGATCGGTAGTGAAGCCACCAGAAAGTCTTTGCTTCCAATCTCCAATAAAAAGCATCGTTGAGTTCAGTTTATCTCAATGACTCTCGCATTCATACGGCTAAACCATAAATAGCAGCACATAAAATATTAAATAGCAGCACAAAACAGAAAAGAGATGAAAAGAAATGAAAAATAAGAAATGTAAGACTTTATGTTCCCAGAAGGAGACTATGTTCTTTTTCTCTAAATTCCCATCTCTATCCAAATTTCCAGTGCTCTTGAGAAAGGGAGTAAAACAATAGATTAGAGAAGCAATAATAGACACTGCACAGTCTTCTGTTCTTCATTCCTGAGAGTTTCTAGATACAAAAGGTTCATCTAAAGATCTCAGTACAGGATTTCAATATTCTGTCGAAATGTATAAATGTCTACCCACTAAGACCGGTCATTCATCAGGGATCATTCTGCATACAGCCAAAAGCTGTATCGGGAGGCGGAGATTATCTCACACAGAGACATCCTGTGATCAAAAGCACTCCAGATTTTAATGTAACAAGAAACATAATTTATGGTCTTCATTATCAGTAAACAACCTACTGAGTTTGAGCACCGAATATAATGACTTACATAACATTGGGATTTCCCATACCATGTAATTCACATTTGCAAGTTTTAATTTAGCATTGTGGTCACAAATAATAAGCAGTTAATTAGAACTTTCAAAGACACGACACCTGTGTTTTCCAAAATAGCTTTGTGGACCTATGTCATCATTTACATAAATTTGTCAAAACATCAGATATGGATTTTCTAGGTATAGAGTTAATTCGTGAAAAACACATCATTAGTACAAAGCTCAAGAAGTAGGGAGTATATGAATAAATGCATAGACACCTGTCTTTCACTTGCTTATCAAAATTAATTGTTATGTATTCTGAGAAAATACCACTCACAGTTTGTCTGCTCTTTTCTTATCTATGGCTTGTATTTTTACCAAATTGTGTATTAATTAAAAATAGATCACGTGAGTCCAACAAAGTGTACAAGCAGGTGCTCATTAGCGACTGTGAGAATTCCGGAAGCCAGAGCTCCTCAAGGTCACTCAAACCTACACTAGTAGTCTTAAAGTAGAATATTATTTCAAGAATACAGTATTTGATCAGAATGACACACAGTTACAGAATACAAGTATTGATAAAATTAGAAAAAGAATATGTCTACAGAGGCATTAATTTAACAGTCTTCACCAGCCCTTTCTGCAATTTCATTCCCAGTTGAACTAAAGTTAGATTTATCAAATTGGTTTTCTGGTAATCATAATGATTTTGTTATCTTCAGGAAGGCTTTAAATTGTACTTTAGGTTAAGACCTAGTTCTTTGGGAGACGAGTCTCAGAGAATGGGTATTGTTATATCTCAGTTGCAAGGAGAGAGGAAAAGCAAGGGTGTTCTGACTGCCACCCAAGTCTGATGCACTTACATTAGTCATTGCAGACATAAGGCCAAATGTCAAGCAAGAAAATACAGGCCCAGTTAGAGAATTATATAGGCCATAAATATTCCATTTCCTCTATATTTCATCTAGATAATCCATTTACCATAGGTTCCAGATGTGGGGTCGCTCTTTTCAGGGTGGCTACTCCACTGGATTGAGAGGTTCAGTCTGGGCAGATCAGGGAAAGGTCCTAGGTCCCACCTACATTTCTACCACCATCAGTTGCCTTGTCGCAGACATCTAGCAATTCTGAAATCTTATTTAGCCTGTCCTTATCTTCTGTCTCCAAATGTGTTGGTTGCTTACCTTGACAGGCGTGACAGTCAGTTTTAGAATAAATTCAAAACTACTTTACTTAATAGTGGTAGTTATCACTGATACACCTCTTTACAGTAGTTACTAAGAGGCTCTAAACCTGCATATATGCCTTTTTTTACATCATTGCAGGTTTAGTTCAGCACTGGAGTCCAATATCAGGAGGAACCATGTCTGCTGACAACCAGGCTCCTGCTCTAATGACTAGCATTTGAGAAACCTCTGATCCCAGAAGATTAACCACTTACATGACATGTCAATAGCAAAGGCAGGATGTGAGTGGTTAGCAGAAGGAGGGTGGCTTCCTCTGTCACTCATTGGCATCCCATAATGTGATCGCAGGGTGGTGATAAGTTGCTATGCAACTGGATTTTTGACAAAGTCCTCCGGATCTGCTATCCAGCCCACTTAAAGCAGCCTAGTAGACCCTGTCTCCGGCAAGGGTCTGTTTTGATAGGCAGCACTACATAAGCAGTGCAATGTAGTATGCCAGCGATCAAAGGATTAAATCTTTAAGTCCTCTTGAGGGACTAAATAATATATTAAAAAAACTAAAGTTTAATAAAAAAAAAAAGTTAATATATATGTCCTATTTATTCCCTATACATATATTATGTTATTTATTAGAGATGAGCGAACGTACTCGTCCGAGCTTGATACTTGGTCGAGTATTAGCGTGTTCGAGATGCTCGTTACTAGAGGCGAGCACCACGCGATGTTCGAGTTACTTTCACTTTCATCTCTGAGACGTTAGCGCGCTTTTCTGGCCAATAGAAAGACAGGGAAGGCATTACAACTTCCCCCTGTGACGTTCAAGCCCTATACCACCCCTCTGCAGTGAGTGGCTGGCGAGATCAGGTGTCACCCGAGTATATAAATCGGCCGCTCCCGCAGCTCGCCACAGATGCATTCTGAAAGAGATCAGGGAAAGTGCTGCTGATGCCGGAGCTGCTATAGGGAGAGTGTTAGGATTGATTTTAGGCTTGAAGAACCCCAACGGTCCTTCTTAGGGCCACATCTGACCGTGTGCAGTACTGTTGAGGCTGCTTTTTGCAGTGTTGCACATTTTTTTTGAAAGACATATCCAGTCTATATAGGCAGTGGGCTTTTTCAAAAAAATTTGGGAAAAAAAATCATGCGCAGACATATGATGGCCAAGCACCCCACAAGGTGGGACGAAGGCCGTTCACCGCCTCCGGTTTGCACCGCTGCCTCTCCCCCTGTGCCCCAACCTGCCACTGAGATCCAACCCCCCTCTCAGGACACAGGCACTACCGTCTCCTGGCCTGCACCGACACCCTCACCTCCGCTGTCCTCGGCCCCATCCACCAATGTCTGTCAGCGCAGCGTCCAGCCGTCGCTAGCGCAAGTGTTGGAGCGCAAGCGCAAGTACGCCGCCACGCACCCGCACGCTCAAGCGTTAAACATGCACATAGCCAAATTTATCAGCCTGGAGATGCTGCCGTATAGAGTTGCGGAAGCGGAGGCTTTCAAAGGTATGATGGCGGCGGCGGCCCCGCGCTACTCAGTTCCCAGTCGCCACTACTTTTCCCGATGTGCCGTCCCAGCCCTGCACGACCACGTCTCCCGCAACATTGTACGCGCCCTCACCAACGCGGTTACTGCCAAGGTCCACTTAACAACGGACACGTGGACAAGCACAGGCGGGCAGGGCCACTATATCTCCCTGACGGCACATTGGGTGAATTTAGTGGAGGCTGGGACAGAGTCAGAGCCTGGGACCGCTCACGTCCTACCCACCCCCAGAATTGCGGGCCCCAGCTCGGTGGTGGTATCTGCGGCGGTGTATGCTTCCTCCACTAAACCACCCTCCTCCTCCTCCTCCTCCTACGCAACCTCTGCCTCGCAATCAAGATGTGTCAGCAGCAGCACGTCACCAACAGTCGGTGTCGCGCGGCACGGCAGCACAGCGGTGGGCAAGCGTCAGCAGGCCCTGCTGAAACTACTCAGCTTAGGAGAGAAGAGGCACACGGCCCACGAACTGCTGCAGGGTCTGACAGAGCAGACCGACCGCTGGCTTGCGCCGCTGAGCCTCCAACCGGACATGGTCGTGTGTGACAATGGCCGTAACCTGGTGGCGGCTCTGCAGCTCGGCAGCCTCACGCACGTGCCATGCCTGGCCCACGTCTTTAATTTGGTGGTTCAGCGCTTTCTGAAAAGCTACCCACGCTTGTCAGACCTGCTCGGAAAGGTGCGCCGGCTCTGCGCACATTTCCGCAACTCCCACACGGACGCTGCCACCCTGCGCACCCTGCAACATCGGTTTCATCTGCCAGTGCACCGACTGCTGTGCGGCATGCCCACACGGTGGAACTCTACGCTCCACATGTTGGCCAGGCTCTATGAGCAGCATAGAGCTATAGTGGAATACCAACTCCAACATGGGCTGCGCAGTGGGAGTCAGCCTCCTCAATTCTTTACAGAAGAGTGGGCCTGGTTGGCAGACATCTGCCAGGTCCTTGGAAACTTTGAGGAGTCTACCCAGATGGTGAGCGGCGATGCTGCAATCATTAGCGTCACCATTCCTCTGCTATGCCTCTTGAGAAGTTCCCTGCAAAGCATAAAGGCAGACGCTTTGCGCTCGGAAACAGATGCGGGGGAAGACAGTATGTCGCTGGATAGTCAGAGCACCCTCCTGTCTATATCTCAGCGCGTTGAGGAGGAGGAGGAGGAGCATGAGGAGGATGAGGAGGAGGGGGAAGAGACAGCTTGGCCCACTGCTGAGGGTACCCATGCTGCTTGCCTGTCATCCTTTCAGCGTGTATGGCCTGAGGAGGAGGAGGATCCTGAAAGTGATCTTCCTAGTGAGGATAGCCATGTGTTGCGTACAGGTACCCTGGCACACATGGCTGACTTCATGTTAGGATGCCTTTCTCGTGACCCTCGCGTTACACGCATTCTGGCCACTACGGATTACTGGGTGTACACACTGCTCGACCCACGGTATAAGGAGAACCTTTCCACTCTCATACCCGAAGAGGAAAGGGGTTCGAGAGTGATGCTATACCACAGGACCCTGGTGGACAAGCTGATGGTAGAATTCCCATCTGACAGCGCTAGTGGCCGAAGGCGCAGTTCCGAGGGCCAGGTAGCAGGGGAGGCGCGGAGATCAGGCAGCATGTACAGCAAAGGCAGGGGAACACTCTCTAAGGCCTTTGACAGCTTTCTGGCTTCCCAGCAAGACTGTGTCACCGCTCCCCAGTCAAGGCTGAGTCGGCGGGAGCACTGTAAAAGGATGGTGAGGGAGTACGTAGCCGATCGCACGACCGTTCTCCGTGACGCCTCTGCCCCCTACAACTACTGGGTGTCGAAGCTGGACACGTGGCCTGAACTCGCGCTGTATGCCCTGGAGGTGCTTGCTTGTCCTGCGACTAGCGTCTTGTCAGAGAGGGTGTTTAGTGCGGTTGGGGGAATCATCACAGATAAGCGAACCCGCCTGTCAACCGACAGTGCCGACAGGCTTACACTCATCAAGATGAACAAAGCCTGGATTTCCCCAGACTTCTCTTTTCCACCAGCGGACAGCAGCGATACCTAAACAATACGTAGGCTGCACCCGCGGATGGAAGCATTGTTCTCTATCACCATCAAAAGCGTGGACCTTTTAGCTTCATCAATCTGTGTATAATATTCATCCTCCTCCTCCTGAAACCTAACATAATCACGCCGAACGGGCAATTTTTCTTAGGCCCACAAGGCTCAGTCATAAAATTTTTGTAAACAATTTTTATACGTTTCAATGCTCATTAAAGCGTTGAAACTTTCACCTGAACCAATTTTTATTTTAACTGGGCTGCCTCTAGGCCTAGTTACAAATTAAGCCACATTAACCAAAGCGATTAATGGGTTTCACCTGCCCTCTTGGTTGGGCATGGGCAATTTTTCTGATGTACATTAGTACTGTTGGTACACCAATTTTTTGGGGCCCTCGCCTACAGTGTAATCCAATTAATTTTTTGCCCACCTGCATTAAAGCTGATGTTACATCAGCTGTGCTGAGCACTGCAATAGGATATATTTATGTACCGCCGGTGGCTTCCTGGCACCCACCCATGCTGCGGGTCCACAGGGAGTTGTAACTGCATGTGTCCACTTCTAAAGAACCGCGGTCTGACTGGGGCATGCAGTGTGGGCCGAAGCCCACCTGCATTAAACATGACATTACCTCAGCTGTGCTGGGCAATGCAATGGGATATATTTATGTACCGTCGGTGGGTTCCAGGGAGCCACCCATGCTGTCGGTCCACATGGAGTTGTAACTGCATGTGTCCACTACTAAAGAACCCCAGTCTGACTGGGGCATGCAGTGTGGGCCGAAGCCCACCTGCATTAAACATGACATTACCTCAGCTGTGATGGGCAATGCAATGGGATATATTTATGTACCGCCGGTGGGTTCCAGGGAGCCACCCATGCTGTCGGTCCACACGGAGTTGTAACTGCATGTGTCCACTTCTAAAGAACCCCAGTCTGACTGGGGCATGCAGTGTGGGCCGAAGCCCACCTGCATTAAACATGACATTACCTCAGCTGTGCTGGGCAATGCAATGGGATTTATTTATGTACCGCCTGTGGCTTCCTGGGACCCTCCCATGCTGTCGTTCCACACAGACTTCACAATAGGGAGTTGTACCTGCCTGTGTCTACTTCTAAAGAACCCCAGTCTGACTGGGGCATGCAGTGTGGGCCGAAGCCCACCTGCATTAAACATGACATTACCTCAGCTGTGATGGGCAATGCAATGGGATATATTTATGTGCCGCCGGTGGCTTCCTGGCACCCACCCATGCTGTCGGTCCACAGGGACTTCACAATAGGGAGTTGTACCTGCCTGTGTCTATGAATTAAAAAGCCCGGTCAGGTTGGGGCATGCAGTCTGGGCCGAAGCCCACCTGCATTTAAACTGACGTTAGCTCTGCTGTCCAGGGCACTGCAATGGGATACATTTATGTACAGCCGGTGGGTTCCAGGGAGCCACCCATGCTGTGGGTGCACACGGAATTCCCATTGCGGAGTTGTACCTGCCTGTGACTATTTATAAAAAAACGCGGTCTGACTGGGCATGCAGACACCTTGACAGAATGAATAGTGTGTGGCACATAGGTTCCCCATTGCTATGCCCACGTGTGCAGCTCCTGATGGCGGTGGCACAGGATTATATTTCTCATTGCTTTTGTACAGCATTGTGGGCTATCGCCCCACCCCTTTTAAAGAGGGTCGCTGCCTATCCATGCCAACCCTCTGCAGTGTGTGCCTGCAGTTCCTCCTCATGGCAGACGCACTTATAAATAGACATGAGGGTGGTGTGGCATGAGGGCAGCTAAAGGCTGCGCAGGGACACTTTGGTGTGCGCTGTGGACACTGGGTCGTGCAGGGGGGGTTGGGCAGCATGTAACCCAGGAGAAGTGGCAGTGGAGTGTCATACAGGCAGTGATTGTGCTTTGTTGGAGGTAGTGTGGTGCTTAGCTAAGGTATGCATTGCTAATGAGTGCTTTTCAGAAGTAAAAATTGTTGGGAGGGGGGGGCCCACTCTTGCCGCTATTGTGGCTTAATAGTGGGACCTGTGAACTTGAGATGCAGCCCAACATGTAGCCCCTCGCCTGCCCTATCCGTTGCTGTGTCGTTCCCATCACTTTCTTGAATTGCCCAGATTTTCACAAATGGAAACCTTAGCGAGCATCGGCGATATACAAAAATGCTCGGGTCGCCCATTGACTTCAATGGGGTTCGTTACTCGAAACGAACCCTCTAGCATTCCGAAAATTTTGTCTCGAGTAACGAGCACCCGAGCATTTTGGTGCTCGCTCATCTCTATTATTTATCTCACCTGGTGAACAACACAAATTTTTTAAAAAGTCAGAATTTAGATTTTTCTTTCATCCCCCTCTCAAAAATTAAAAAAAAAGGGATCAAAAAGTGACATGTACCCTAAATGCAATTCCACCTGCAGATTTTCCAAAGCGTTTATGGTCTGTGTGAAGGCAGCCTTAGGGTACAAACACACTTAGCAACCACAGTGCGGATGAAAACTACTGTGACATTTTGGTTAACTGCAAATCGGTGCAGCTGTCAAATTGACTATGGGTGCAATTTTGCATCTAAAACCCGTATATCGGTCACTTTGTGTGTCAAAACCATAATAAGAAAGTATTATTTAATATGGAATTAATTTCCCCAATGTTTTATGTTGGGTCTGGCCCCTCGGCAAGCCCATTACCCCTTCCTGACTTACCCTGTTGGCTTTTGTGACATTTTTCAAATCTGACATGTGTTACTGTATGTGGCAATAACTTTGAAATATTTTAACTCATCCAGGTAATTCAGAGGAATTTTTTGTGACGTTTTTAAAATTTAAATTTTTATTCTTGTAAGTTACTTATAACACAGAAAATAGTAAAGAAATAAGATTTAGCATATGTCTGTGTAGTGGCCCAGTACAGGCTTTTCTGGCCCCCGCCATAATTTCATCCATGTAGTGTTTTGTCTTGATGCACTGTGCAAAACTGGCTTGTCATTCTGTTATGTGCATTGCACAGCCGCAGCGTGTGATGGGTTAATGTCTGCAAAATCTAAAGACTGTCTGGCAAATGTATCTATTTCTATCCTGTCACGTGGGATGAGAAAAGGTATAAATGTGAGTGCTTGAGAGCGGGAAAAAGTCTTCCATTCTGGTCTTCAGCCTGTCCTCCATCTTGAGTTCCACCAGAAAGAGGGAACACAGAGGCACATGGAGGCACCTTTAGCCCTCATGTGCTGAAGATGGAAGAAGAATAGAGGTTTCCCGGAACGCTTGTCTTCAGCATGAATTGTAAGTGAGCCTCAGGGAGAGAGTGAGCAGAGAGCAAGTTCAGTCTGTCAAGGCCTAGTGCAGAGGTACTCAATTATCTGTTTTGCACACTCGCGCATCCTGAAGTCAGGGACCGCCTGGTGGAGGTACTCTATAGTCATTGTTCACCCTCGAGCGCCCTGTAGTCTGAATCCCGCTGAGTGGAGGTGTGGGTCTTTATTTAGTCACACACAGGCGTCCTGAAGTCTGGGTCTGCCACGAGGAGGTACTCTAGTTTATTTAATTCCTGCACTATTCAAATTCTGTCATGTGTGCCTTGTATTGCTAAAGTGAAGTTTGAAAGTAAAAGTCGTTCCAGGTCCTGACCCTTTCGGGGGACCTGTCTGTCTGTGGCTCCTTTATTTCCCCGCCGATGTTCGTGTACTGGAATGGTCGGGTCACCCACGACAACTAAAAGCCCTGTTCCCCAGCTTATTGGGCATCCCCATGCTTTAGGTGTCCGGAAGAGGCCCAGCGCTGCTCTGACCTAGGCTGCGTGCGTCCCTCCGGGAGGGAGCGTGGTAAGTGCTGCTGTGACAAGCCAGCATTTTCCTCCCAGCTCCTCAGTGTATGCCATGTGTCTAGGGTCACCCTAGGGGACGCTGCATCTGCTGCGTTATTTTTAAATGTCCTTTAAGCATTTTTTTGGACATCAGAAGGTTTATATATATGGAAACTGTTTTTCAAATTGTGAAGAAAAAGATTTTTGAAATTTAAACCATTTTTGCTGTAACACAGTAGGTGTTAATAGAGAAATAAATCTCAATATTACTCAAATATTACTCAGGCACAAGGCCTCAGAAATAAAGGAGCATCTTGTGGATTTTGGAGCATTCTTTTTATTAGGATGTTTTTCAGGCATCATTTTAGTCTCACAGAGTCCTTGAGTTGTCAAGACATAAGAAGCAATCCTCAAAAGACTCCATATTGGAAACAAGAAATCTGGGGATGCAGTGAGTATTATCTTAGAGGTTCTTAGAATTGGGCCATGAAAATGAAAAATTTAAATATTTTTGTAATATATTGTTTCAGCTCTAAATTTTTCATTTTAATAAGGAATATAGGAGAATAAATTGCAGTTTCAGCACATGGCAGGGCTCAGAAGGGAAGGAGCTCTATATTGTGCTGGTAAGGTAAAGTCCCCTGGTGCAAGTACCAAGTCATGACTGACTCCTAGGGGGATGTCACATTGGGATGTTTTCTTGACAGACTGTTTTTGCAAGGTGGTTTGTCATTGCCTTCGCCAGTCATCAACCCCACCCCCACCCCAGCAAGCTGGGTAACTATTTTCCAACCTCGGAAGGATGGAAGGCTGAGTCAACCTTGAGCCAGCTACCTGAACCACGCGGTGATTGAACCCACAACATTCACTTCGTGAAGGACTGCAAGCTGGGTAACTATTTTACATACCTCGGAAGGATGGAAGGCTGAGTCAACCTTGAGCCAGCTACCTGAACCATGCGGGGATTGAACCCACAACTTTCACTTTGTGAAGGACTGCAAGCTGGGTAACTATTTTACAGACCTCGGAAGGAAGGAAGGCTGAGTCAACCTTGAGCTGGCTACCTGAACCATGCCTGAACTTCGTGAAGGACTGCGTTTCTTCTGCCCTATTACTCTGTGCTACATGAGGCTCATATTGTACAGAGGAACACAAAATGAAAGCTGCAATTTTTTCACATATTTCAGTGCATACTATATTGTGCCACTACAAAAAGACAGTTCCCTAATTATTTTGCTGTGATTTCTGGTTTAGGAACACTGTGCAGGTGGTCCTAATTTTTAGCCTGGAAATATGACAGGGCTCAACAATTAGAGGGAATCATGCACATTTGAAGTTTTATTTTGTGATTTACACAGCATTAAAGGGGTTGTCTCGCGGCAGCAAGTGGGGTTATACACTTCTGTATGGCCATATTAATGCACTTTGTAATATACATTGTGCATTAAATATGAGCCATACAGAAGTTATACACTTACCTGCTCCGTTGCTGGCGTCCCCGTCGCCATGGTGCCGTCTAACTTCGGTGTCTTCTTGCTTTTTTAGACGCGCTTGCGCAGATGGATCTTCTCCCTTCGGCTGGTCTCGGAAGCATCGGCGTTTTGGCTCCGCCCCCTTTTAGCGTCATCACATAGCTCCGCCCCCGTCACGTGCCGATTCCAGCCAATCAGGAGGCTGGAACCGGTACACGTCATGGGGCGGAGCTACGTGATGATGCGAAAAGGGGGCGGAGCCAAAACGCTGATGCTTCCGAGACCAGCCGAAGGGAGAAGATCCATCTGCGCAAGCGCGTCTAAAAAAGCAAGAAAACACCGAAGTTAGACGGCACCATGGCGACGGGGACGCCAGCAACGGAGCAGGTAAGTGAATAACTTCTGTATGGCTCATATTTAATGCACGATGTATATTACAAAGTGCATTAATATGGCCATACAGAAGTGTATAACCCCACTTGCTGCCGCGAGACAACCCCTTTAACAAATAATTGCCAGGCTCTGAAGGGAAATGATAAAAGAAACCTCTGAGACGTGACCACATTTTGCAAACTACACCCCTCAAGTTATTTATTAAGTAGTATAATGAGAATTTTGACCCCCACAGGTGTTTTTCAGAAATGCAAAATGAAAATTGCAATTTTGTTTAGGACTGACCTATGTTTGGTTCATGATGCGCAGGAGTTGCCATAGACTCTCGTGGGAGATGGATAACAAGGAAAGGGGAAGGGAGATTAGCTAAACATTCTGATTATTTAGTTTAAACTTCTAAGCAGTGGGAATGGGAGAGGACGGGAGATAAGGGGGAAGGGAGTGCTGCTACGCCGCTAAAAACAGAAGCACTTTTAAATGTCCTGCTGTACG
This sequence comes from Eleutherodactylus coqui, assembly GCF_035609145.1. Taxonomy (NCBI): domain Eukaryota; kingdom Metazoa; phylum Chordata; class Amphibia; order Anura; family Eleutherodactylidae; genus Eleutherodactylus; species Eleutherodactylus coqui. Next base: position 44,763,391 of record NC_089845.1, on the reverse strand, counting down.
CTCCTGGTAGTCCCCATGGGTATGAATAAAGCATTATCGTTGGGGGACCCTGTTACAGATTTTGTATTGGGGCCCAGAATCTTCAAGTTACGTCTCTGCAGTTGACTCTTCTCTTTCCACTACAGTGGAGTTCCCCCATAGCAGGTAGAGAGAGAGATGAAGGAAAGCCCAGCGGGAACCCCCTTATCTGCGGGGCTTCCCTTCATCTCAGCAGGACTGGAGGAATATCCCTAGCAGCCACGAGTCTGGCATTCGCCAGAGAATAAGGAAATTCCCACCAGCGGGGGCATCCCTTATTCTCCCCTGCAGACTAAACCCCAGCATTGCGCTGCTGGGAATTTCCTTCTACTCCCCTGCAGGCGAACCCCGATCTCGCCGCTGCTGGGGTATCCCTCCAGCTCTGCTAAGATGAAGGGAACAATAAAGCAGCAAGTTTGTCACACCAGTGCCTCCCCGTCTATGGAATTTACGTGTGAAAGAAAGCCAAAGTAACCGCAAGGCTGTATAAGCACTTGGAGACACACCTGCTGTATGGAACTAGGAGCTAGAAGCCGTCTAAGGTGGGATGAAAGTCTTTTTTTAAACATAAGATGAAGGGAAGCCCTGCAGAGAAGGGGGTTCCCCTGGGCCTTCCTTCACCTCTCTCTCCTCCCGAGGCAGCAGTGCCTTTTTAAAGCAACATGCAGCTTGTGCAAATGGGCAATTTCATCGCTAATTAAGCTTTGGACCTGAATACGATAAATCGTTTATACATGCTATTTTGCACACAGTTAGCCAAAATGTTTTGCGGTGGTAACTTCGGCGTGATTTTCACGCTCATGTGAATGGGACCTCAACTTGGCTGAATAAGGAAAGGAAAGCTAAAAGTGCTTAGAACAACGAGTTATAAATTAGGGCTTGTCCATGATAATAGACCACTAACAAACAGAGATGAGCGAGCATACTTGTCCGAGCTTGATGCTCGTTTGAGCATTAGGGTGCTTGAGATGCTCGTTACTAGAGACGAGCACCACGCGGTACTCGAGTCAATTCCATTTCCTTCCCTGCATGTTTAGCGCCATGTTTTAGCCAATAGACATGCAGGGAAGGCATTACCACTCCCTACTGTGATGTGCCCGCCCTATCCCACCCCCCTGCAGTGAGTGGCTGGTGAGATCAAGTGACCGCCGGGTACTTAAAGCGGTCCCGCCCGCGGCTCGCCTCAGACACACACTGGGAGAGATCAGGGAGAGTGCTACTGCTGCTATAGGGAAAGTGTTAGTGTAGGATCCTGTCTACAAGAACCCCAACGGTCCTTCTTAGGGCCACATCTGACCGTGTGCGTTACTGTTATGGCTGCTGGGAGCAGTTTTGCACCCAAAAATTTTTTTTTCATCTCAGGCTGTGCAGGCTATTACAGTTATAGCGTTCTCAGTCTGCAGTCTGTAATACAGAGTATAGGGAAAGTGGTGCTGAGATAGGGACAGTGGCAGTGTAGGATCCTGTCTACAAGAACCCCAACGGTCCTTCTTAGGGCTACCTCTGACCGTGTGCATTTTACTGCGTGGCTGCTGGGAGTTGTAGTGCATCCCTATTGCAGAGCCAGACCTTTTTGCAGCCTTCCGTATAATTTTTTTCTGGCTGCAGTTTGCGTTACAATACCGCTCTCAGCGTCAAACTGTACGCCAATATTTCCATAATTTTTTACACCGGTCTGTGTCTGCAGTGAACTTCACACACAGTGTACGGCCACAGCCACTAATAGAGGGAAAGTCATATACACGCTATATAGCCTGTATTCTTTTTTAAAACAATTAAAATAAAAGCTCCTTCGTTGGGCTACCCCTGACCGTCTAAAATTTATGCTGCGATTTAAACGCCGCAAGCGGAGAATTGCCGTGCTTCTCCGCTCATGGACAGCGGGGCTATGGAAAGCGTTGACTGTGTTACCCGCGGCCGGATTATCTCCGCGGGTAACGCGATGAACAATCGCCCGTGGACAGGCAGCCTACCTCTGCATAATGACGTAACTAAGCACAACTATTCAAGTCAAAGTGTCAGGGAAGGTTTTAATAAAGCAAAACCAAGAATGACTATAGTCTGTAAAGCTTGTCCGACTGTTTCATGGCTTTGTAAACCTTCACATTTATGGTCTTGTAAAACAGTAACAGCTTATTGTACATTCCTTGTCAACTTTCATTCAACTAGAAGCAGGCATGACTCCAAAATCACAAACTGCATAATTAGCTATTACAAGAATGCCAAAAAGAATACTGTAATTGGCCATTTGAACCTGATGCACGAGACTCTGAAATGTTGGATTTTCGTCCAGCGCACGGACTTCAGAGAGGGACACCGCGGGAACCAGGAAGCAGTTGAGTATGAAAAATACATCACCCGGCTCCCTAACAGCACCAGAACTTAGATTATAAATATGGATAATGCTCCAAACAATGGAAAGAAACAATAGGAATTTAGAATGGACTCCCCTGGTGTGGAACACCCATCAGTTGAGAGGCATCCATACCACCGGTCCAAGGTTGCCTTTAATGTGGTAAGAAATCCAATCCAACACCCAATCCCTAAAAAAACGTCCTGGTGCCTAGAGCGAGCGAAATCCTCAGGTTATGATGATAACTTTTCTTTTTTATACAACTAAGGTAACAGTAAAAAGTTCCTGCGCTCGTGATGGGTTAGTACGTAGTGAAGGGAATATCAGACATACAATGGAGAGGAGAAATTGGTGCTTGATGAAGGAGGTTTTTCCTGCTTCAAACACGTTGGATGTATTTTACTACTGGCATGTATAGTAACATAGTTCCATAGTACGCTATACTGTAAATGTGTGCTGTATGGATTTTATTATTTGTATATAGATTTCTTTATTACATTTTTGTTACTGCTTGTTTGAAATAAATAAGAAAATCTTGGACTCTCACACTAGCCTATTAGGGTTACTGTGAGCTGACCTGAATTGTAGATGAGTCCCACCGACCTAGTGGACTCCTCTACGAAGTAAGTGAAAAGTTTTTCCTCTCCATCGTCCATCTCATATTACCTTCACTACTAACCCACCATTTATACACTGTGCACACATACACATAAATACATGTGTGAGTATATATATGTATATAGATACACACACAAACGTATGTGTGTGTGCATACAGTGTACAAATATCTGCATTATCTGTTGCAACAGAGCAGGACCCATTCAAAAATTAGCCATGATCACTAGTTACTGTTATATATGCTTGGTGCACTAAAACGCTACACCTCCGTGTGGATGCAGGATTGTGTCCTTTTAAAACCGCAAACACTCACACAGCATTTGCACTCACAACTTGCACCTCTTCAGGCAATGATGGAAGGACCCCTGTCCCTTACTAATTAGGGAAAGTGGGGCACCCCTGCCTAAAAGCGGGGTGATCATCCTGATAAGGTCAGCCCCACTGTCTTCATCTGGTATCTAGCTATTCCTGATCAGGTACCTGGAGAAGATGCCCTAAACACACATGGTTGGACACGACACTGCTCACACACACTAAACACAGAATAGGACTGCACATAAAGCGCGCGTCTGGCCACCTGCACAGACATAGCACACGTCACTGTTTACACCAACATACCAGGTTGTGCATACAACATATAATGGGAAACCCACCCAGAGCTCACATGTATACAGATGGTAAACCATGGCTAGTCCAAGTGTCCTCACACCAGGGTAATAGAGAGTCAGCCACCATGCTGACATAGGGAACAGTGTCAGGCATCACACGTCTGACACACACAAGACATAAGATGTACCTATCAAAGGGAAGGGAAGAGGGGGTCTACATATGATGCAGACGAGGGCTACAGGTGTCCAGACTGTCTTCAGGGAAATAGAGAGACATTTCAGACAAGCATGTTAAGTTCTTCCTCAACTTGAGATGTACGGCGCAAGATATTCAACAAACATGAAAAAGAATTAGAATAGTAAAAAATTGTATAACTTAATACAATTCAAGAAATGTGGTTTAAGGGTGAACATATCTATACCCACCCTTGAATACCATTTTTTTAAATTCTATAGTATTTTTTTCTTAAATAGCCAAAATAACCTGTATAGATATAGGTTTAAAAAATAACATGCTGGCTATCTAGACTGCCACTACATTGCGTTAAAACGTTTACTGCATTTTAAACTCAATAATAAGAATGTATGCAGTAAACTCTGAGGTTCCCTCTAGTGGTTACTGCTGGTAGACAAGACTCTAACACTTTTCGATCTTGCTTAACCTCAAATGATCTATGCCTAACTGCAAAGTTAGAATACACACCCCTAGGCAGCATTCACGCGGGTGTATTTGTGCATACAAGATTTGCATGTGCAATATGCAAAGAATAGAATCTTCTGATTTCAATAGGTTCGTTCACATGTGCATATTTTTCTATTCTTTTCGGTCATGCAAAAAAAGGTAAAGTACAGTAAAATACGCTGATGTGTGCGCAAAAAAGCATTTTCGTCTTGTAAAAGCGCTGCACGCATAGACACATAAATACACACTTATGTGAATCTGGCCTATGTGCTGCAGTGTAGATTCAAATAACCTCAAACATAGTAGGTCCTGGCACATTCAGAGAGTTATGAAATTCTTTACATACCCCTTTACCCAATCTCTTTGAAGTAGGTATACAAGTGTGGAGTTTACTGGTTCTTGATAATTACTTTTGTAAAATGTAAAAACATTTTTTTTCATATTTTTAAAATTATTTTTTGGGAAAAATTAATGACTGACATGATGGGGAAGAAAAACATAAAGGATGACAAAAGGGAAGGCAAGTGGAGCACAATCTGTAACAGCAAAACAACATAAAACAAGACCACAGAGGAAGCATAAAAAGATGCATATAGACAAGTGATAAAACTATAATTCTAAATGGGCAGTATAAATGTATGCAAATTGTAGGAATTGTTTAGTCTTAGTTTATATTCCTTTTTCGTAATAAATAAAAAGGTCATGCCTATAGGTTGGAGGTTCCGTCGCAGATCCGGCACAAAATACCCGAAAAAGAGCGCTGCATGCAAAGCTTTTTCATCCACCTAAGGGCTCATTTAGATGAGCAAGTTTTACACACTGCTACAGCAGCGTGTAAAACCACGCTTCTGTGAGCGCTCACGTGGACCCTTTAAAGAAGCGCAGAATCTGCAATTAAAAAAAAGCTAGGACAGCGAGTGCCGACTCACCGGTCGGCTCCGTGGTGCGCTGCTGTCCAGGGTGCTGTCCATAGGCTCCTATGGGAGCTATAGAAGCAGCCTCCCTGCACCACAGACGCGTGAATGGGCTGCTCCACAGAGCTAGGGGCGCCCGTTCACGCACATAATCCCTGCAAGTCAGCAGCATGGTTTACACATTGCTTAGCAGCGTGTAAACCATGCTCGTCTGAATGAGCCCAAATAGCCATGCAGCAGAGTGGAAAATGAACTACGGTCAATGGCATCCGTTCAGCATTGATCGGTTCTGTATCAATTTGGCTAGGGGACTCGCGTTTCGTCCTCTCCGAATGGAGCTGGAAACCAGACATCCCCAGCACAGATGTGACACTACTCTTATTTATCTTGGAATTTATTGAGTCCTTCACCTGCACTGGTAGTTAAATAAGCCAAAGCAATCAAGTATCAGTCATTGCTTAAATATGTGTTTCATTCAGTGTTTCGCTGTTTCTACTATTTACAGATGGTTAGGGTGCAAGTCAAAAAATTTCTACTTTAAAAAGAAGGGGCAATGAAGTCATTAGTCAGACTACTCAGATCCCTGGGGATAAGCTGTTATTGCAGGGAGAATCTGAGAGCAGTTGCTTATTGTAGTATTACATGTCACCCACTCAAATAAATGGGAAGCCATGATGGGCCATATAAAAGATTGTCCAAGTTAACCTGAAGCATAACATGTGTCGCAAGAATTGCCTTACAATTCTATTTAAGTGAATCCATACAACTATAGAGTTTTTGATAAATTCAAATATTATTTGTTAATCCCTTAAGGACCTAGGTGTTTCATTCCTAAAGGGAGGTCCAGATACTGCTTAGTGAATTTAGGCATGTGGTATTTTTTTTTCCTATTTTTTTCTTTAGCTACCAAAATTATTTTTGCTACTTTTCCTTTTTTGTGACATATATGACTGTTTTAATATCTTTTTTTTACAGACTTTCATTGTTTTATTAGGGGTAATGTGCACAAAAAGCTAAAACATATGTATTTTTTAATTTATAGTTTGTTTGTTTTTTAAATAAGTATATTTATTCTAAAATAAAGTACAGGAATGGGTTCCCCATTTTTTCAGATGTTTTGATATACAATTTGTATCGTCTTCGATTACAGGGTGGAAATGGTTACAGTTTGCATTGGTGTTGGCTGTGGGGCATTTTCTTTTTTTGTCTACTATTTTCTTTTCTTATTTACTTTTGTAACAATTTTTTTAACATCTATGTCCCCTATGACATATTATAAGACCTCTGGGGGACATTTACACTGTGATTTGTTTTTAGGTCACACTTTTTAACATAACTGGGGCATCCATAGGAAAACATACCCCCACAGTGACAAAAGTCACTGGCAGAGCTGATCGGGCTCTGCTAAGACACAGCAGCACCACTGTGCCAGGGGGAACCCAGCAATCATGTGATTGCTGGGTCGAATATCATAAGTGGCACTTCTGCTTTCTCTATTTTCTACATAGCACCTATTGAATGCTTTGTAGGATACAAAAGACAAGGTAGAAGTGGTTAAACACTTCTATCTTCTCCTCTGGGTCCTTGGCTGTCATGGCTGTATTTTTACTATGCAATGGGATGAAAGCCTAAAACCATTTGCCATGTATTTACAGCACTTCTGCGCTATTTGCCTAGCTGGTGAAGGCTTGAGAAAGTATCAGGCGATGCTAAATAACTGTTGCCTTTCTGTGTGCACCACGTCCTCATTTTTAGTCCTTTTTAGCACTTTTGTTATCAAATTCTATAGTGGTACTTTATTTCACATCATTGAGTGACTCCTGTTCATTCTACTTTGTAGATTTTGGATATTCTTATAATGGCAGAGCACTAGAGATGAGCGAGCACCAAAATGCTCGGGTGCTCGTTACTCGAGACGAACTTTTCGCGATGCTCGAGGGTTCGTTTTGAGTAACGAACCCCATTGAAGTCAATGGGCGACCCGAGCATTTTTGTATATCGCCGGTGCTCGCTAAGGTTTTCATTTGTGAAAATCTGGGTAATTCAAGAAAGTGATGGGAACAACACAGAAACGGATAGGGCAGGCGAGGGGCTACATGTTGAGCTGCATCTCAAGTTCCCAGGTCCCACTATTAAGCCACAATAGCGGCAAGAGTGCCCCCGCCCAACAATTTTTACTTCTGAAAAACCCTCATTAGCAAGGCATACCTTAGCTAAGCACCACACTACCTCCAACAAAGCACAATCACTGTCTGCATGACACTCCACTGCCACTTCTCCTGGGTAACATGCTGCCCCCCCCCCGCCCCCCCCCCCGCACGACCCAGTGTCCACAGTGCACACCAAAGTGTCCCTGCACAGCCTTCAGCTGCCCTCATGCCACACGCTGGCCTCATAGCCACACCACCCTCAAGTCTATTTATAAGTGCTTCTGCCATGAAGAGGAACCGCAGGCACACACTGCAGAGGGTTGGCATGGCCAGGCAGCGACCCTCTTTAAAACGGGCGGGGCGATAGCCCACAATGCTGTACAGAAGCAATGAGAAATCCAATCCCGTGCCACCTCCATCAGGAGCTGCACACGTGGGCATAACAATGGGGAACCCATGTGCCACACACTATTCATTCTGTCAAGGTGTCTGCATGCCCCAGTCAGACCGGGGTTTTTTATAAATAGTCACAGGCAGGTACAACTCCGCAATGGGAATTCCGTGTGCACCCACAGCATGGGTGGCTCCCTGAAACCCACCGGCTGTACATAAATGTATCCCATTGCAGTGCCCTGGACAGCAGAGCTAACGTCAGATTAAATGCAGGTGGGCTTCGGCCCACACTGCATGCCCCAGTCACACTGGGGTTTTTTATAAGTAGACACAGGCAGGTACAACTCCCTATTGTGAAGTCTCTGTGGACCCACAGCATGGGTGGCTCCCTGGAACCCACCGGCGGTACATAAATAAATCCCATTGCAGTGCCCAGCACAACTGAGGTAACGTCAGGTTTAATGCAGGTGGGCTTCGGCCCACACTGCATGCCCCAATCAGACTGGGGTTCTTTAGAAGTGGACACATGCAGTTACAACTCCGTGTGGACCGACAGCATGGGTGGGTCCCAGAAAGCCACCGGCGGTACATAAATATATCCCATTGCATTGAACATCACAGCTGAGGTAACGTCAGGTTTAATGCAGGTGGGCTTTGGCCCACACTGCATGCCCCAATCAGACTGGGGTTCTTTAGAAGTGGACACATGCAGTTACAACTCCGTGTGGACCGACAGCATGGGTGGGTCCCAGGAAGCCACCGGCGGTACATAAATATATCCCAATGCATTGCCCATCACAGCTGAGGTAACGTCCGATTAAATGCAGGTGGTCTTTGGCCCACACTGCATGCCCCAGTCTGACCGGGGTTTTTAATACATAGACACTGGCAGGTACAAATCCCTAATGTGAAGTCCCTGTGGACCCACAGCATGGGTGGGTCCCAGGAAGCCACCGGCGGTACATAAATATATCCCATTGCATTGCCCATCACAGCTGAGGTAACGTCGGATTAAATGAAGGTGGTCTTTGGCCCACACTGCATGCCCCAGTCTGACCGGGGTTTTTAATACATAGACACCGGCAGGTACAAATCCCTAATGTGAAGTCCCTGTGGACCCACAGCATGAGTGGCTCCCTGGAACCCATCGGCGGCACATAAATGTATCCCATTGCAGTGCCCTGCTCAGCAGAGCTAACATCACATACAATACAGGTGTGCTTCGGCCCACAGTGCATGCCCCAGTCAGACTGGTAATATGTACCTTAACAGTAACCGCGTTGGTGGGAATGTGCTGGCGACTGCGGACCTAGTAGCACGGTTTTATTCAGTCGGTTTTCGGAATGCGGCCAGGATTAAGTGGACCGTGGCGGGGGGATGGTGGGGGGGCTCTCTTGTTGTGTCGGTAAAGGTGAAATTCTTGGACTGCCACCAGACGGACCAATGCAAAGGTATTTGCCAAGAATGTTTTCATTGTTGGAGGAGGAGGGGGATGTTTTTGAGGCACTACGTGTCCTCTCCACCTGTCCGTGGTTATATGCACCTTAACAGTAACTGCGTTGGTGGGAAATGGCCTCGCCACCATCATGTCTTTGGGAAGCCTCAGTTTCCATACCCCAGTAACATAGCATTAGCAGCGGTATAGGTAGAGCCCAGAATTAGTAACATTTCAGCGGTAGCATTAGGGACAGGCCCCAGAAACATATCACTAGCAGCATTATAGGGGGAGTACAGTATTAGTTCCATTTCAGTAGTAGTAGCAGTCCAGACAGGCCCCAGTAACAATTCTGAAGCAGCAGTATAGGGGGAGCACAGTATTAGTTCCATTTCAGTAGTAGTAGCAGTCCAGACAGGCCACAGTAACATTCCCGTTGCAGCAGTATAGGGAGATAACAGTCTCTTTCACATTTCAGTAGTTGAAGTATAAACAAGGCCCCAGTTACATTAATGTTTATGTAGCAAAAGTGTAGGCCAACCCCACACACCTTGCTGTAGCATGAGTGCAGGCGAAGCCCATAAAAATTACTAGGATTACACTGTAGGCGAGGGCCCAAAAAAATTGGTGTACCAACAGTACTAATGTACCTCAGAAAAATTGCCCATGCCCAACCAAGAGGGCAGGTGAAACCCATTAATCTCTTTGGTTAATGTGGCTTAATTTGTAACTAGGCCTGGAGGCAGCCCAGTTAAAATGAAAATTGGTTCAGGTGCAAGTTTCAACGCTTTAATGAGAATTGAAACGTATAAACATTGTTTACTAAAGTAATATGACTGAGCCTTGTGGGCCTAAGAAAAATTGCCCGTTTGGCGTGATTACGTGAGGTTTCAGGAGGAGGAGCAGGAGGAGGAGGATGAATATAATACACAGATTGATGAAGCTAAAAGGTCCCCGTTTTTTATGGTGATAGAGAATGATGCTTCCATCCGCGGGTGCAGCCTACGTATTGTTTAGGTACCGCTGCTGTCCGCTGGTGGAGAAGAGAAGTCTGGGGAAATCCAGGCTTTGTTCATCTTTATGATTATAAGCCTGTCGGCACTGTGGGTTGACAGGCGGCTACGCTTATCCGTGATGATTCCCCCAGCGGCACTAAACACCCTCTCTGACAAGACGCTAGCCGCAGGACAAGCAAGCACCTCCAGGGCATAGAGCGCGAGTTCAGGCCACGTGTCCAGCTTCGACACCCAGTAGTTGTAGGGGGCAGAGGCGTCACGGAGAATGATCGTGCGATCGGCTATGTACTCCCTCACCATCCTTTTACAGTGCTCCGACTCAGCCTTGACTGGGTAGCGGTGACACAGTCTTTCTGGGGAGCCATAAAGCTGGCAATGGCCTTGGAGAGTGTTCCCCTGCCTGCGCTGTACATGCTGCCTGATCTCCGCGCCTCCCCTGCTACCTGGCCCTCGGAACTGCGCCTTCTGCCACTAGCACTGTCGGATGGGAATTTTACCATCAGTTTGTCCGCCAGGGTCCTGTGGTATAGCATCACTCTCGAACCCCTTTCCTCTTCGGGTATGAGAGTGGAAAGGTTCTCCTTATACCGTGGGTCGAGCAGTGTTTACACCCAGTAATCCGTAGTGGCCAGAATGCGTGTAACGCGAGGGTCACGAGAAAGGCATCCTAACATGAAGTTTGCCATGTGTGCCAGGGTACCTGTACACAACACATGGCAGTCCTCACTAGGAAGATCACTTTCAGGATCCTCCTCCTCCTCAGGCCACACACGCTGAAAGGATGACAGGCAAGCAGCATGGGTACCCTCAGCAGTGGGCCAAGCTGTCTCTTCCCCCTCCTCCGCATGCTCCTCCTCATGCTCCTCCTCCTCCTCCTCAACGTGCTGAGATATAGACATGAGGGTGCTCTGACTATCCAGCGACATACTGTCTTCCCCTGCCTCCGTTTCCGAGTGCAAAGCGTCTGCCTTTATGCTTTGCAGGGAACTTCTTAAGAGGCATAGCAGAGGAATGGTGACGCTAATGATTGCAGCATCGCCGCTTACCATCTGGGTAGACTCCTCAAAGTTTCCAAGGACCTGGCAGATGTCTGCCAACCAGGCCCACTCTTCTGTAAAGAATTGAGGAGGCTGACTCCCACTACGCCGCCCATGTTGGAGTTGGTATTCCACTATAGCTCTACGCTGCTCATAGAGCCTGGCCAACATGTGGAGCGTAGAGTTCCACCGTGTGGGCACGTCGCACAGCAGTCGGTGCACTGGCAGATTAAACCGATGTTGCAGGGTCTGCAGGGTGGCAGCGTCCGTCTTGGGCTTTCGGAAATGTGCCCTGAGCCAGCGCACCTTTCCGAGCAGGTCTGACAAGCGTGGGTAGCTTTTCAGAAACCGCTGAACCACCAAATTAAAGACATGGGCCAGGCATGGCACGTGCGTGAGGCTGCCGAGCTACAGAGCCGCCACCAGGTTACGGCCGTTGTCACACACGACCATGCCCAGTTGGAGGCTCAGCGGCGAAAGCCAGCGGTCGGTCTGCTCTGTCAGACCCTGCAGCAGTTCGTGGGCCGTGTGCCTCTTCTCTCTTAAGCTGAATAGTTTCAGCACGGCCTGCTGGCGCTTGGCCACCGCTGTGCTGCCACCCCGCGCGACACCGACTGGTGGCGACGTGCTGCTGCTGACACATCTTGATTGCGAGACAGAGGTTGCGTAGGAGGAGGAGGAGGAGGGTGGTTTAGTGGAGGAAGCATACACCGCCGCAGATACCAGCACCGAGCTGGGGCCCGCAATTCTGGGGGTGGGTAGGATGTGAGCGGTCGCAGGCTCTGACTCGGTCCCAGCCTCCACTAAATTCACCCAATGTGCCGTCAGGGAGATATAGTGGCCCTGCCCGCCTGTGCTTGTCTACGTGTCCGTTGTTAAGTGGACCTTGGCAGCAACAGCGTTGGTGAGGGCGCGTACAATGTTTCGGGACACGTGGTCGTACAGGGCTGGGACGGCACATCGGGAAAAGTAGTGGCGACTGGGAACCGAGTAGTGCGGGGCCACCGCCGCCATCATGTATTTGAAAGCCTCCGTTTCCACAAGCCTATACGGCAGCATCTCCAGGCTGATCAATTTGGCTATGTGCACGTTTAACGCTTGAGCATGCGGGTGCGTGGTGGCATACTTGCGCTTGCGCTCAAACAGTTGCGCTAGCGACGGCTGGACGCTGCGCTGAGAGATATTGCTGGATGGGGCCGAGGACAGCGGAGGTGAGGGTGTGGGTGCAGGCCAGGAGACGGTCGTGCCTGTGTCCTGAGAGGGGGGTTGGATCTCAGTGGCAGGTTGGGGCACAGGGGGAGAGGCAGTGGTGCAAACCGGAGGCGGTGAACGGCCTTCGTCCCACCTTGTGGGGTGCTTGGCCATCATATGCCTGCGCATGCTGGTGGTGGTGGCTCCCCGGCTGATCTTGGCGTGACAAACCTTGCACACCACAGTTCGTCGGTCGTCTGCACTCTCAGTGAAAAACTGCCACACCTTTGAGCACCTCGGCCTCTGCAGGGTGGCATGGCGCGAGGGGGCGCTTTGGGAAACAGTTGGTGGATTATTCGGTCTGGCCTTGCCTCTACCCCTGGCCACCGCACTGCCTCTTCCAACCTGCCCTGCTGCTGCACTTGCTTCCCCCTCTGAAGACCTGTCCTCAGTAGGCTTAGCAAACCAGGTGGGGTCAGTCACCTCATCGTCCAGCTGCTCTTCCTCCGAATCCTCTTTGCGCTCCTCCCTTGGACTTACTGCATTTACTACTACCTGAGTGATAGACAACTGTGTCTCATCGTCATCGTCCTCCTCACCCACTGAAAGGTCTTGAGACAGTTGCCGGAAGTCCCCAGCCTCATCCCCCGGACGCCGGGAACTTTCCAAAGGTTGTGCATCGGTCACAACAAACTCCTCCGGTGGGAGAGGAACCATTGCTGCCCAATCTGGGCAGGGGCCCGAGAACAGTTCCTGGGAGTCTGCCTGCTCCTCAGAATGTGTCATTGTAATGGAGTGAGGAGGCTGGGAGGAAGGAGGAGCAGCAGCCAGAGGATTCAGAGTTGCAGCAGTGGACGGCGCAGAAGTCTGGGTGGTCGATAGATTGCTGGATGCACTTTCTGCCATCCACGACAGGACCTGCTCACGCTGCTCATTTTCTAATAAAGGTCTACCGCGTGGACCCATTAATTGTGAGATGAATGTGGGGACGCCAGAAACGTGCCTCTCTCCTAATCCCGCAGCAGTCGGCTGCGATACACCTGGATCAGGAGCTTATTGGCCTGTGGTTGGAGGCTGACTTCGCTTACGGAACGCACAGCAGAGCCAGGAAACAATTTTGCGCACGCCTGTAATGAGACGTAGGTGCGTATGACTGAGCTAGTGGAATTCACAGCGCAGAAGCAGTCAAATGGCCAAAGGGCAGTGGTACGCCTTAAGTATTTGGCTTCCCTTTTTTAAATGGTGAGCTGAAACAGCAGACAGATACTGTATGTAGCGTATATTATGTTTACTGTTTCCCTCTGGCGCTATCACGGCGGTGATGTAACGGAGACAGCAGAGCCAGGAAACAATTTTGCGCACGCCTGTAGTGAGACGAAGGTGCGTATCACTGAGCTAGTGGAATTCACAGCGTAGAAGAAGTCAAGTGGCCAAAGGGCAGGTGTACGCCTTAAGTATTTGGCTTCCCTTTTTTTAAATGGTTAGCTGAAACACCAGTCAGATACTGTATGCAGCGTATATTATGTTTACTGTTTACCTCTGGCGCTATCACGGCGGTGATGTAACGGGCACAGCAAAGCCAGGAAACAATTTTGCGCACGTCTATAGTGAGACGTAGGTGCGTATCACTCAGCTAGTGGAATTCACAGCGCAGAAGCAGTCAAGTCGCCAAAGGGCAGTGGTACGCCTTAAGTATTTGGCTTCACTTTTTTTAAATGGTGAGCTGAAACAGCAGACAGATACTGTATGCAGCATATATTATGTTTACTGTTTCCCTCTGGCGCTATCACGGCGGTGATGTAACGGAGACAGCAGAGCCAGGAAACAATTTTGCGCACGCCTGTAGTGAGACATAGGTGCGTATCACTCAGTTAGTGGAATTCACAGCGCAGAAGCAGTCAAGTCGCCAAAGGGCAGTGGTACGCCTTAAGTATTTGGCTTCACTTTTTTAAAATGGTGAGCTGAGACAGCAGAAAGATACTGTATGCAGCGTATATTATGTTTACTGTTTCCCTCTGGCGCTATCACGGCGGTGATGTAACGGAGACAGCAGAGCCAGGAAACAATTTTGCGCACGCCTGTAGTGAGACGTAGGTGCGTATCACTGGGCTAGTGGAATTCACAGCGCAGAAGCAGTCAAGTCGACAAAGGGCAGTGGTACGTCTTAAGTATTTGGCTTGCCTTTTTTTAAATGGTGAGCGGAAACAGCAGACAGATACTGTATGCAGCGTATATTATGTTTACTGTTTCCCTCTGGCGCTATCACGGTGGTGATGTAATGGGCACAGCAGAGCCAGGAAACAATTTTGTGCACACCTGTAGTGAGACGTAGGTGCGTATGACTGAGCTAGTGGAATTCACAGCGCAGAAGCAGTCAAGTCGCCAAAGGGCAGTGGTACGCCTTAGGTATTTGGCTTCACTTTTTTTAAATGGTGAGCTGAAACACCAGACAGATACTGTATGCAGCGTATATTATGTTTACTGTTTCCCTCTGGCGCTATCACGGCGGTGATGTAACGGAGACAGCAGAGCCAGGAAACAATTTTGCGCACGCCTGTAGTGAGACGTAGGTGCGTATTACTGGGCTAGTGGAATTCACAGCGCAGAAGCAGTCAAGTCGACAAAGGGCAGTGGTACGTCTTAAGTATTTGGCTTGCCTTTTTTTAAATGGTGAGCGGAAACAGCAGACAGATACTGTATGCAGCGTATATTATGTTTACTGTTTCCCTCTGGCGCTATTACGGTGGTGATGTAATGGGCACAGCAGAGCCAGGAAACAATTTTGCGCACACCTGTAGTGAGACGTAGGTGCGTATGACTGAGCTAGTGGAATTCACAGCGCAGAAGCAGTCAAGTCGCCAAAGGGCAGTGGTACGCCTTAGGTATTTGGCTTCACTTTTTTTAAATGGTGAGCTGAAACAGCAGACAGATACTGTATGCAGCGTATATTATGTTTACTGTTTCCCTCTGGCGCTATCACGGCGGTGATGTAACGGAGACAGCAAAGCCAGGAAACAATTTTGCGCACATCTTAAGTGAGACGTAGGTGCGTATCAATCAGCTAGTGGAATTCACAGCGCAGAAGCAGTCAAGTGTCCAAAGGGCAGTGGTACACCTTAAGTATTTGGCTTCCCTTTTTTTAAATGGTGAGCTGAAACACCAGACAGATACTGTATGCAGCGTA
The DNA here is from genome assembly GCF_035609145.1 of Eleutherodactylus coqui. Lineage (NCBI taxonomy): Eukaryota > Metazoa > Chordata > Amphibia > Anura > Eleutherodactylidae > Eleutherodactylus > Eleutherodactylus coqui. The sequence goes on along the minus strand of NC_089845.1, from coordinate 44,747,792 downwards.
TATTATGTTTACTGTTTCCCTCTGGCGCTATCACGGCGGTGATGTAACGGGCACAGCAGAGCCAGGAAACAATTTTGCGCAAGCCTGCTGTAACGCTTAGCTGCGTAATAATTAGGACTACTATCCCCAGCAGACACGCAGTACACTGAAGACGGTCACAGGCAGCCCAAATATAGTATTTTTCCCCAATTTTTTTGAAAAAGCCAACTGCCTATATAGACAGTATATCTCTTTTACCTTTCCCACTGTCCCTGCCTCACCAGTACTGCCCCTATACTGAGTAAAATGACTGCAGACTGAGGACGCAATGGTCTGCATGCCCGATATACAAAAAAAACAAATTGTGCAACACTGCTAAAAGCAGCCTCAACAGTACTGCACACGGTCAGATGTGGCCCTAAGAAGGACCGTTGGGGTTCTTCAAGCCTAAAATAACACCTAACGCTCTCCCCATAGCAGCAGCAGCAGCACTTTCCCTGATCTATGTCAGAATGCATCTGTGGCGAGCCGCGGGAGGGGCCGCTTTATATACTCGGGTGACACCTGATCTCGCCAGCCACTCACTGCAGAGGGGTGGTATAGGGCTGGAACGTCACAGGAGGAAGTTGTAATGCCTTCCATGTCTTTCTATTGGCCAGAAAAGCACGCAAATGTCTCAGAGATGAAAGTGAAAGTAATTCGAACATCGCGTGGTACTCATCACGAGTAATGAGCATCTCGAACACCCTAATACTCGAATGAGCATCAATCTAGGACGAGTACGCTCGCTCATCTCTACACAGCACCATACGGAGAACGTGGTCAAATATTTACTTATTTAGGCACTGCAGAATAAGTTGGCGCTATACAAATAAAGATTATTATTATCCATTCGGCAAGCTCTCTTTGCTTCTATTTCTAGCTTGAGCCTTGTAAAATAAACCTAAATTACAATCTGTTACGTTTGTCCTGGACTACTAACAAAACCCTGAGATGACTTGGTACTGGAGCAGTCAGGACTGATGTGTTTGCTTGCTAAACAGGTGGCTAGATGCAGGAGCAGACAGAAACAAGGGGTAGTGATCAGGGGCACTCTGAACCTCTCCGAAAGAACCCACCTTGCAGCAGAGCACCCGTCCCGAAAGGGATGACCCCACTGCTTCCATGAGGACAGGTCCAAGTTCAGAGGGGAACCAGAGTACAGTAAACAAGGGCCAAACAGAAACTGACAATAAATAAAAGACGAGAACACAGAATGCAAAACAAACAGAAACACAGGAGATAAACCAGAACCCAGACAGACAGGAGAACTGAGCAAGCGTACTTGATCAGGAACACTGAAATATAACCAGCAACCCCCAGCAAGGAAAAGCCAGGTTATATAGGGAAAAGGGAGAAGATGATTGGCTGACAGAGCTGTCAATTACCAGCCACTACCTCAGCTAACAGCTGCAGGACTAATTAACCTGAAGCAGTAAGCACAGGCGATACTAACCCAAGCTAGTTAGGAGAGAACCCACGGTAGCAAAGGTGTGCTGGCAAAGACTTGACAGTGTGCTGGCTTCAACGTGACACAATCATGTTGGTACAGACCTGTAGGCGCAACGAGGAGAACTATGGCCCAAATGTAATTTAGTTGTATGATGGTTTTTTAAAATGCCTAATCTTTTACCTTTGGGAAACGAGCCACAAACCCTTTATTCTTTGGCAGATTTACAAGCCCCAGCATGCACCAATAGCCTCTGGATACACTGCCATAAGGAAATTACAAAAATCCTGTATAATTCTGTACTAAAGTACAATACAAAGTTTTCCTTTATTTGTCGTTGAGCAGTTTTTATTATTAGATTCAAAATGTTTAAATAATAATATTTGAAATCACAAAAAGATTGGAATAAGAGTAACAGGGCGGGTTGTGTTAGAAGTATTGTTCTCATATTTGTGATATCATTTGACATCTTATAAGGTCCTCGTTAAGTGTTATTGTTTCCTATTGATTAAAAGTAAAAATAATTATCAAATTGAAACGAGACATCTGGGCAAATTTACTTTATTTCTCTAGTGATTGTGAACTGCACAGCAATTGGAAATGTTGTACAGTCCAATCTTCTGGACATCCAAGAAACTAGTGCACACACTATGGAGGAGATTTAACACTGGCGTTTCATACTTCAGGCTTAATCAAAAGTCGATTGGAGTAAAACCATTGGGAAGGTTGATGTGTGATATATCACACTGGCAGAGAATTTCACCAGAAAAACAATCGTGTGCTTCATTTAAACATAACTTATTAGGTTATGTAAAATGATAAAACATATTAAGACACAGTTTTTTCTTCATTACAGGCAATGTGAATGATGGAGTTATCTCAAGCAGAATGTGTTGGGATCGTCTTTATGTGAGGCAAACGAAGCACACATATCATCACCATAGACTTCAATCAATGCCACCCAACCAGACCTCCTTTTACTCACTGTATAGTTGTCAAACTTATTTTCAAATTCCGAGAAAAAGGTTTTGTTGCTGAAAATCAAAAATCTGGATGACCAAAAGTCGTTACTGATACTTGTATAGGGGAAAGTGTGTAATTTAGATCCAAAAGTATGTGGAAAGCTGGATATGTTCTTTGCTAGCCAGGAGTCTGACTCTAAGGCTTTATTCCCACGAGCGTATATCGGCTGGCGTTTTCACGGCCGTCCGATATACACTCCCTTCTGATGCATTGGATTCCAATACATCAGATCACACTGGCGTATTCCTGCGGCAGGCACTTTTACACCGGGCAAGAAAGATTGTCCTGGAACTATCTTTCAGGCTGGAATACATCGTCCGCTGCATGGACTCCTAAACTCCTAAACTCACTGCTAAATTCACTCCCTCTTCTTTCCTCCTCCTCTCCTCTCGCCAAGCTGTTAGCAATGAGAGGGGGTGTGTGCTTAGCTCTGCCCCATCCTGCCCATTCCCATTGCAAACAGCTGGAGGGAAGAAGAGAAGAGGTGAGCTGGCGAGGGGGAGAGAAGGGGCCTGTGCTGTCTGAAGGGGGTGCACAAACGTTAGATTTGTGCGCCCCTTCACACGATTTTACGGCACTAGCGGGCGCACGTAAAAACGCCTGGCTCGTGGGAAAGAACTCTAAGTTTGTGTTCACGTGGCAAAGAAAATCATGCGAGATTTGTGCGCTGCGAGACGCACAAATCTTGCACGAATATGAACCCCATTCTTTTGAATGGAGTCATACACAGGAGCGATGCGGAAAAAAATTATTGCACGTCCTATCTTTGGGCGTGCCTTCGCATCGCCCATTGTTTTCAGTGGGGCCAGCGGTAGCATTGCACCATGTGGTAGGTACAAGCTGTGCAATGCAAGGTCTCCTTATTGAAAATAATGGAACAACCTCTGCAATCCTCCTGAAAAAATGCCATGCACTATTCTGATCCACAAAAATAGAATTGGCCCAGTATCAGTATTTTTTTTTTGCAAAAAAGAACTGCCACTCAGACCGAATACAGGGGTTACATGGAGCTGGAACCCTATAAAAAAAGTTTGTGTTTTGTGGATGTAACATGGACTTTTTTTAAATGAAAGTGTGCAGCCAGCCTAATGAAGAACTCTAATTGAAATTTTTTCATCAACTTCTAGCAATCAGTTTCATTCAAACTCTAAATATTTAGTTTTCTTCTTATATTTCTTAGTCCTTCTTATTTCCCTCACTTCTACAATTCTTCATCATTTTAAACAATTCCATCCCCTATATAGCAAGTCAGATACTATACAATCGTTAATAACTTTACTAATTTGCTTTAAATGATTGCTGACAATTTAACCTTGGTCCTTAGTCTTATTGCTTCTGGCTGAATAATGAATTAATTATATTCTCATTACTTGAAAAAACAATTAGTTTGACTTAATCCTTGGGTAAAATCAAAAATTGTAATATGTTTAATAATCTTGTAGCAGATTACTGTCAGGATTAGTGGATGTGAACCCGCTGTGTCACACACTGATTTAACTTTGGGCAACAAAGTGGCAACACCCAGTCTGCACCCTTTCATCCCACTAGTTGGGATCTGGGCTTCACCATGGGGTGCCCAGGCTGTTACATTGGAAATGGTCCCAGTTATGTGGCAGCTGATGCTACAGTAGATCAGGGTGTAGTACCTGAATTTGTGAACAGAGTCAAGGAGATTAAGGCAAGAAATGTGACTTCAAAATGAGGGACAGTCCATAGCCAAGGGCACTGAGAGCAGGTTCAAGATGGTACAAACAGGACAGGAATCGGGGCAATCAACAGACAGGAGAATAGTCAATACAACAAGCCGAAGTCAGGAGTCGAGAGTTCAGAGAAGTCAGGTATATTGCCAGGAAGTCAGCACAAATTATTAGCACCCTCAGCTAGATCTAAAAGACCAAAAGCTTAGGGGAAGGTGCCTGATATAACCAGAAGTGCTCCAAGATTGATGGGGGACAGACTAGCAGGGTGCAAGCTGGCCCTTTAAGACTATGTGTGCCTAAATGCACCTTCTGGGCACTAAAGAAGGAATGGCAGGAGGTCGGAGGGGGAGGACATGGGTATAGTGCATGCTGTGGCTGCCAGTGGAGGAAGGTGATACTTTTTTGTTTTATTAAAGGAGTTGCACAAGATTAAAGAAACATTACTGATGTCTTTCTAATCTTGTATGACCTCTAAAAGGGGTTTTCCAGGACTAAGATATTATCTATACTGAGCATGAGTAGGGTTTCTGGTGCTGGGTTTGTGATGGAACCACGGGTGTAGTTACCATGCAGGTCCAGAGCATTGTCAGGGAAGAGCCAGGGGTCAGTAATGGAAGGTCTCATGTCGCAGTACAAATGAAGCAGGCGGGTAGCGTTGTCAGAAGGGAAGCCAGAAGTCATTTTCAGGTGGTCTTGTGTTGCGGTACAAATGGAGGAGGCAGGTAACATTGTCAGGATGGAAGCCAGAAGTTGGTAACAGGAGGTCTTAGTTTAGACAGAAGAGAAGCAGGCAGCAGTGGAATTGATCAAGGGCTTTTGGAACACAATAATCATGCAAGGGAGGAGGGAACAAGACCAGGTTTACATAGGAGGCTTAATCAGAAACAGGGTGGAGCCAAGACAGGGAAACAAATGAGCATGGATAGGATTCAGCAGAGGAGCTGGCCAAGTCCTGGACAGCCTAGGGGAGGGAGATGCCTACTAGAGTGCAGGAGGTCATTGGTTTGAGCCTTAACACCATGTCATCAATATTAGGTTGAAAGGGGGAATTTTGTGACTTGGAACCCCTAACAATCAGCAGCCTGAGACACCACAGCCACTTCACTGTATATTAAGCAAAGAGCTGTACATTTTAGTGACTGTTTCTGGTGTAGCAGCTGAGGGACTGAGCTGCTGTTAGACCACCTGACCAATAAACATGATCTCACAGGCCTGAGAAGAGTCAGCTGATCAGCAGGGGTCCCAGGCAAACCCTACCTATCTGATATTGATGGCTTATCCTGGAGATAGGTCATTAGTATCTTAGTCTATGATCGGCAGGCAAGAGCTTGTGCTTGTCAATGTGCAACTTTGAAGGTGATATGTTTTTGATTAAAAATTGCATCACATCGCTTCTGTGAAATTGTGACCATGAAAGGATCTCAAGTATTTCCCATAGATGTCAATTGGAAAAATCTCATCACACTCGCATGCAATTTTTTCCAAGGCCCCATAGAAAACAACAGGCGATTCCTTCCTTGGGAAATCCCAAAAATAGAACAATAAGACTTTTTTTCCTTAGAAAAGAATGGATCTCATATTCATCCAAATTTCGCACAACTTTCTCGTCTGTGTGAATAAGCTCTTAGTCCCAGACAACCCCTTTAATATTTGGCATAAAAATGTAATCAAATTTTAAAAGGGAATTATAATTTGAGTATAAAACAATTGCGGAGTTGCATGAATACTTTCCATTCTTTTTGTCTTTTCTCTAAAATATATAGTCTTATAGGGGAAGATTCTGTATAACCTGTATTTTAATTATTTAAACCTCTGTTCATTCTGAGCTGAATAGTCCAATGGGTGGAGCTATCTCTATATGTATAGTCATGCACAGCTATCAGTCACTGATAGGACCGCCCATTGGACTGTTCAGCTCAGAACAAGCAGAGGTTTAAATAATTAAAATACAAGTTAAACAGAATCTTCCCCCATTAAACTAATTATATATATATATATATATAAAATCGAATTTTTGTAACATTGAGGTATCGTAGAAAAGATGATTGGATTTGGAGGGGGCAAGAGAGAGAGGTGAGAAGGTGGAGAAGAGTTAGGTCCAATGTACATGGGCGGGTTTAATTTGCGGAATCCGTGCGGGGCACCTGCGCGGAAGATCTGCAAATCAAGCCGCCCATGGGCATCTGCAAATGAAATAAAGCATGTGTATTTGATTTGCAGACCTATTAATATGCAGAAGACCCAGAGAGGTATTGCAGCTTCCTCGGCTGCGGGCAGGGTCAGAATCCGCTACAGGCTCTTGTATGCGGAATCCAATCCGCCCGTGGACATGAGGCCTTAGTTTTTGTTTTTTTTTCTTCCCTTCTTGCATTTGGCTAAAGATAGATAGATAGATAGATAGATAGATAGATAGATAGATAGATAGATAGATAGATAGATAGATAGATAGATAGATAGATATGAGATAGATGGATATGAGAAAGATAGATAGATAGATAGATAGATAGATAGATAGATAGATAGATAGATAGATAGATAGATAGATAGATAGATATGAGATAGATAGATAGATATGAGATGGATAGATAGATATGAGATGGATAGATAGATATGAGATTGATAGATAGATATGAGATAGATAGATATGAGATAGATGGATATGAGATAGATAGATAGATAGATAGATAGATAGATATGAGATAGATAGATAGATATGAGATGGATAGATAGATATGAGATGGATAGATAGATATGAGATTGATAGATAGATATGAGATAGATATGAGATAGATAGATATGAGATAGATGGATATGAGATAGATAGATAGATAGATAGATAGATAGGAAGATAGATAGATAGATAGATAGATATGAGATAGATAGATATGAGATAGATAGATAGATATGAGATATATAGATATGAGATAGATAGAGAGATAGATAGATATGAGATAGATAGATAGATAGATATGAGATAGATAGATAGATATGAGATAGATAGATATGAGATAGATGGATATGAGATAGATAGATAGATAGATATGAGATAGATAGATAGATATGAGATAGATAGATAGATAGATAGATAGGAAGATAGATAGGAAGATAGATAGATAGATAGATAGATAGATAGATAGATAGATAGGAGATAGAGAGCTAGATAGATAGATAGGAGATAGATAGATATGAGATAGATAGATAGATAGATAGATATGAGATAGATAGATAGATATCTTTTGTTGGGGATAGGGAAGATTATGATTTGCTTAAATATAGTTAGGATTAATTGTATTATTATTTAGGTGGGGTAACGCTATATTCTATGTACATTATGCTCATGCATGTATAAATGTGTAAAATTAAGGAATAATTGTATTCAAAAATATAACTTCAATAAAAATGACTCTGATTTGAAAACTCTATATCAATCTCCCCAGCCCCTCCTGCTCTATAATGTGATGCCTGCCGTCTGACCAGCGGGTTCGACCTGACAGATTCCTTTTAAACCTTGAAGATTACAATCTTTACAGCAAGCAAATAGTTACATTAGTATTTTATAGATTAAAAATGTATTAAAGAGGATCCAGAAATAAAAATCTCCTGACATCCATAATGAGAGTAGAAGAAGGACCCCTGTGCTTCTGCGCTAAGCCAAGTGAAATCTGTATTTTTATCTGGAACATGCATGGACTGATGGAATTGGCAAAAAGAGATTATCATGTTGTGACCCCGGGCTAGCGAGTAATGAGTTTAGTAAAGCTGACATGTGATACCTTAAATGGAATGTTGCAGTAGAGAGATGTACAGCCTAGGACAGGAACCAGAAAAACATTGCATGGTTTTTAATGTGTAAATGTCCAGTGTTTTGCACATAAACCTAAAGACCGTATAGTAGAATGCTTTCTAATTAGAGATGAGCGAGTATACTCGCTAAGGGCAATTACTCGATCGAGCATTGCCCTTAGCGAGTACCTGCCTGCTCGGGAGCAAAGATTCAGCTGCCGGCGGCGGGCGGGGAGCTGCGGGGGAGAGCGGGGAGATCTCTGTCTCCCCCCCCCCCCCCCCGCTCCCCCCTGCTGACTGCCGCAACTCACCTGTCACCCGCGCCGGCAGCCGAACCTTCTCTGCCGAGCGAGGAGATACTCGCTAAGGACAATGCTCGATCGAGCAATTGTCCTTAGCGAGCATGCTCGCTCATCGCTATTTCTAATCTAGTAGACTTTCTTATATACTTTGTGGTTCGGTTGGTTACCATTTTTGACAAATCTGCTTACTGTCAAGGAATAGAAACATTAGTTTTCAAACAATCATTTTATTAGATTTTGAACAAGGAAAAATACAAGACTGTCACAATGCAAAAAGAACAGTACAGTAAAATGGGGTAAAATCGATGACATCTATAGAACGATGTAACAAGGACTAGGACTATTATACAGTCAACCCCCAGAAACTGAGAGCCTGCAACAGCAAATATTAAAACTGAATGTAGACCAAAGGCCCTTTCAAACAATCGTTTCAACGAGTGAATGATATTGTTCAGTCTAAGGCCTTAGCAGTGTAAAAAAATTGTCCAAAAATTGCACCCATCCGAAGCATGGATTTCAGTGTATTCATTCAGATGAACGATTTTTGGCGGCGTGAAAAATCGCATGGGAAAAAACGGCACATATGCGACCGTTTGATTGTCGATTTTATATGCCAAGTCAAAAGATAGGTCTTGCCCTATCTTTTATCGAGATATACAGCAAGCTCCCACAGACTTCAATGGAAGCTGGAAAAATGGGAGGGGGAGGGAGTTACTTGGAGTCAACACTGGGAAAAGAAGACCACTGGGCTAGCCCGATTTTAGCATTATTAGTCATTCCAAGCATTTTGATGGTTTTCCGCACTTATGCATATTTTTTTTGCCAATACGCAGCAGCGGCCTGTGTGAATGGCCTGAAATAAGCTAATATTGGGACTCGATTGCGGCAATTATTCATTCATACAATTTATACCGCGGATGTATGAACGGATATGGTCAGGTGAAGGAGGTCTAAATGGTTCGCAGCAAAAAGAATTTTGGTAGCTGAAGAAAAAAAAAATAGGGCAGTAAAACCACCACATGGGTAAAATCCCTAAAAAGTGCTTGGTCCTTTAGGGGTTAAAGCAGTTAATATCTCATTGATAGTGCAATAGTTCATTTGTCACTTGACTTCAGAATTATCAAGGGTCTACTGCTTCAAGTGAGGTGCTCCTTCATGGGTGATTCGTCCTAACATTATAATCTCAATCTCCTCTCGATTTTCAATTTTAATCTCAATTTTATTGTTTATTTGTTTTGCAAAATAAGCTAAAAATACCAGGATACAGTTTTTTTTTTACATAAGGGAATCACGTGTGCAGCAATTACTTAACCATTTGAGGACACAGCTTGTTTTTTGCAGGACGGGTTGTATTTTTCAATGGTACTAGTTAGATTATATATATATATAGGCGAAAGCCCTCACTTACTACCTGTATGCAAGTTCTATGCAATGCTAAAATGCAAAAAAACTTAATATGTAGCCTTAAAAATCATACCAGATATGCCAAGGCTTTGCAAGGCGAAGAGAAATGTATCTTGAAAACTGCAAGGAAGAACCGGATACGAAGGCCGCGTGTTTGGCTGTTTTCCCAGTATCTAGATAAAAACTGTTTAACTATGTATATGACTAATACTGCCTCAGGCGGAACTGCGGACATCACATATATGGTTATGCGGTGGATTTGAGCCAATAAGACACACTTCTAATGACGTGATAAGGGGTATAAAGCCTCATGTAATCTGTAATAAAGTGCGCAGCTACTCCCCGTGTGAGGAACTATACCAGACCTCCGTGTGTGGTGTTTATTCCTTTACCACCGGCAACGGGGCATTGGGGTGGGCCTGATTGGTGCTGTATACAGAATTTCCCTGACAGTTGGCGCCCAACGGTGGGGCGGTAAAACCAGAGCCGTACAGCCCAGACCACCCGGATCTACGCCACAAGGAAGCCGTCCTGCTGCAACCGAGCCTGATTAACTCACAGAACTCAAGGTAAGACCAGCATAAATTTATGTTGCGTTTTATGCTTGGAGTCTTGCAGCAGGAGGGACTATCTGTGCTTTGTGACCGGACGGGTTGGGTTAAGAGTTCTACACGGTAACTCGTGGGCTTCGGGTTTGCCATCATGGACGACTGACCGTGATAAGCGCACCAATCGCCCACCCAGGGACTAGTCTATATTCTATTTGTACTCTGAAGTCTGTAGCGTTTCAGTAGTAGCGGGGGTTGTTTGTTGTATCTGCAGAAGTTTTTGTCTCACAGAAGCAGGTACCTTCGGTTATCTCGCCACAGAGACCAGATAATTTGGGCTAGAAGGAAGTACTCTGTGTAACGTGTAGTTTTAGTTTGTTAGTCTCAGAGAAGCAGGGACCTTCGGTTATCTCGCCATGAAGAGCAGATAATTTGGGCTAGTGGGAAGTACTCTGTGAGACGTGTAGTTTTAGTGTTGTTTTAATATGTTTAAGTCTGTGTTTAAGAGGACGGAGCCCCTTAAGGGCTGTCGTCGGGTGGATGAATTGGTGGCGGAGAGACAAAGGTCCCAGTTTGTAAAATGTAAGAAAACCCTTATGAAAATGTGTAACATGGACCCACACGGTAGATTACAGTATGGTGACTGGGAGGAGGTCCTTAGGACCAAGAAGGGCGCCTTGAAAGACAAAGTTTTACTAGAAAGCGCTGAAATGAGGAGCAGTCAGGGAAAGTTAAGTATGTACATGTATTATTTGCAAGAAAGTATCTGTAAGTGAAATGTTTGAAAGTACAGTATGTGATATATTGTGCCTGGCATCGGGAGAGTGTCTACTGAACGTTACATTGGTGGTCAGGTAGTGAGAGAAATATGGGGAACAAGCATAGTGGAGAGAAAGGTTACAAGGCATGTGATTTGGTGGCAGAGAGAGAGGATCAATATGTGATTGTGTCACCTCTAGATATACAGGAAAATGTGTATAACATTAGGTAGATAGATATAGATGTATGTGTGCGTGTGTGTATATGTATATATATATATATATATATATATATATATAAATGGTTAACTAAGAGCAGAGAGAATGTGATACTAACCTTGGAAAGTAGCTTTGTTTGCTTTAATGGAATAGAAGCTTGTAATGAATCTAATGAATTATACTGTCTTAGAAGGCAGGAAAGATAGGAATTTTAAGTTATATTCTTGCTGGGTTCTGAGGTCACAAATGGACACGTCTTGGTCTTTTTCATACAAGTGTAAGAAAGTTATACCCCACTCACATCCTGTGGGAGCTTTTAAGAATACAGGGGTTGAAAAGGCAGAACATGTTGCATTGTCAGTAGGTCCCAGCATATGTATTTTGTATGCGTTTAAATGCAGGGAATAGTTAAACTAAAACAACTTTGTTCAGTCTGTGTTTCATATTCACAGAGATAACAGACAGTTATTTTGCAAAGGTGGGGGCTGTCAGTTTCCGACTTCACTCTTTGCTCAGGGTCACAGACAGAGAAAGAAAGACAGGGGGGGCTGAAAGATACCCACGCATTCTAAAATATATCAGCATTTAATATAGCATATAACAGCTTCAGTAAATAAGAAAGATAGAATGTCTCAGTCACTCAGCAAACTTGTCCAAAATAGCACTCATTCACAATCTCATCTCAATAGAATCATGTACTTTATAACATTATAACTCACCTCAATGTTTTTCAACTGATGTATATTTGTTTGTCACACTTTTTGTTCCGTGTATCTGTATGTCCTGGTATATTTTCAAATGGGGGCAGGTGATGGGACAGACTCGACCGCATGGATGGATGAGAGTTAATGACCAGTGTTCAGACTGTGATGAATGTAAAATGTGTGATGCAGATATTGACTGGGGATAAAAGTTTTCCTCCCCCCTCTGCATAAAACTTTACTTGTTTGTGATGTGGATATGCAGACTGTAAAGTTCAAATGAAAGCAGGAAGAAGCCTTCAAATGGCCACAATCGAAGGGGTGGAGCTAGATGATGTAAAAGTACATAATGGGTCATCCCTCTCTTGTCCACAAAGGAAGGGGTGAGAATCTTGGGCAGCCAGTAAAAAATTTTTTTTTCCTCAAATTTGATGAGACATTGCAGGCAGGATCAGATTAATAATGAATTTGATTAAAGGATATCACATTTTAAATATGGATAGATGTTTGTAGATTATTCTGCCCTGATGTCACTCATGTCTCTGTTATTGGCACTAACATCTTACAGGCCTTATCTGCATCCATCAAATTCTTACCGGATGGATCGGTACTGGTTGAGACCTCAGGTGCCAGTTCAGAAGAGTTTTGTAAACTAAATGTTCTCTTGGTGGATCCGGCTCATGTGTTTGCCCTGACAGCCGCTACAGAAACTCAGTTTTCCGCAGGTTCTGACAAATTGTTGGCCACTTCCAAGACAGACATAGGGAAATTGAATGTACCCCCTATGATGATGTGTTTGAAACCAGGGTACACACCCCTGGGTCGAACAGTATCCTTTTAGTTTCCCACAAGAAATGTTGGAGATTTGTGGGAGACTTGGTTCCAATGAGGTTTAGTGCGAGATATGTCCTCCAGCAAACACCTTTCTTTTCCAGTCAAGAAAAACACAAAGAGGTGTCCATGTGGACACCTACTGCATGGTGTATGACTTCTGCCAGGGGAACAAGGTTATGGTTCTGGACTACCCCCTAGTGGTCCTCACCGCTCATGACATCCAGAGCATATGCACACAAGTGCAACCCAAGCACTTAATCTCTGGCCTGTCAGATCCAGCCCTCTTCATAGTAACATAGTAACATAGTTCGTAAGGCTGAATGAAGACAATGTCCATCTAGTCCAGCCTGTCTAGCCTCCTGTTTTGTTGATCCAGAGGAAGGCAAAAAACCCCAAGAGCAGAAGCCAATAGCCCTTTTGGGGAAAAGATTCCTTCCCGACTCCCTAATGGCAATCAGACTGTTCCCTGGATCAACCCCTAATAGTTCCTACCTGCCTATATACCTGGATTAACAAATAATCTTAGATTTATAGCTTATAATATCCTTCCTCTCCAGAAAGACATCTAGTCCTCTTTTAAACTCCTCTAAGGATTTTGCCATCACTACGTCCTCAGGCAGAGAGTACCACAGTCTAACTGCTCTAACAGTAAAGAATCTCTTTCTATGTTGGTGATAAAACCTGCTTTCCTCTAAACGTAGCGGATGCCCTCTTGTTACCGTTGCAGTCCTGGGTATAAACAGATCATGGGAGAGATCCTTGTATTGTCCCTCATGTACTTATACATGGTTATTTGGTCGCCTCTTAACCTTCTTTTTTCTAGAGTAAATAGTCCCAATTTGGATAACCTCTCTGGGTATGCCAGTCCCGTCATTCCATGTATTAGTTTAGTTGCCCTTCTTTGAACCCCCTCCAATACCGTAGCATCTTTCCTGAGCACCGGTGACCAGAACTGTACGCAGTATTCCATGTGGGGCCTGACAAGTGCCTTATATAATGGAAGGATAATGTTCTCATCCTTCGCCCCTATACCTCTTTTAATGCATCCCAAAACTTTATTTGCCTTTGCAGCAGCTGATTGGCATTGGTTACTCCAGTTTAGTCTATAGTCCACTAGTACCCCCAGGTCTTTTTCCATATCACTTTTTTCCCATTAAGTGAATATTGGTAACAACCATTCTTGCTGCCCATGTGCATAACCTTACATTTATCAACATTGAACTTCATTTGCCATTTTTCTGCCCAAGCCCCCAGCTTATTTAGGTCCGTTTGTAGCCGCACATTGTCCCATTGTCCTCCATTGCATTAATTATTTTGTGTCATCTGCAAATATTGAAATTTTGCTGTGCAGTCCCTCTATCAGGTCGTTGATAAATATATTGAACAGAATGGGGCCCAATACTGAACCTTGTGGCACCCCACTAGTGACTGTGGCCCAATCGGAGTATGAGCCATTTATTACCACCCTCTGCTTTCTATCATTGAGCCAATTTTTAACCCAATTATGTCAGAACCAGCAGCTCTCGGGGCCGCCGTGCCCACACCACCGGTCCTGCCACCCGGGTTACAGGTGTGCGGCGGAGGGGAGCCCCTGTTTTAGTGATCTCCCCGGGCCGCTGTAAAACTGGTCACCGCCGGGTTGCTAGGGAGGCAGCAAGTGCTTCTCCACTTACTTGACTACCAAGGAGGCTTCCCTGGTAACTGTCGGTCTGTTCAGCAAGACTGGGGGCGTGTCCCCAGCACCTCCTTGATTGGCCCTGCTGCTGTCAGGCTCCCCGCCCCAATCAGCTGCTGGGGCGGGAGCTCTGACAGCATTTAAAAGTGTGTGTTTTCCTTCCAGCCCTTGCCAGTGTTAGTTTGGTTCTCCAGCTGCACCCGCGTTTATTCTTACTGCTCTTTGTGACCCCGGCTTTCCTGACCTCTGCTTTGGACCTTGACTACGTTTTTGCCTTCCCCTCTGTACTGCGTACCCTCCTGTTGCCGACCCGGATTGTCTGACCACTCTACCGTTTGTCTTCAGTGTCTGTTTGTCTTCCCGTGTCCCGCTTCCCTAGTGAGGGTAGGGACCGCCGCCCAGTTGTCACCCTGGGGGTTAGCCCAGGGGGGCAAGTAGGCAGGGACAGGGGTTGCGGGATTTCTCAGGGACCCCCATATCCCGGACACTGTCCTGACAGTAACACTGGCCGAAGGAAGGTCAGACCCTTGCATCCGCCGGGCAACTTTGAACCCCTCGATGGAGGCCGTGGCGGCTTTAGCGAACCAGGTCCAGGTCCTTACGAACCTTGTCCAGGACCTAACCGCCCGCATGCAGCTACAGGAACAAGTGGCGGCTGCAGGTCCCATGCAGCCCCCTTCCGCTCCAGGAGCGATGTCAGAACCTCGAGCCACGCTTCCGGATTGCTTCTCCGGAGAGAGAGGTCAGTTTTTTGCATTTAGAGAGAGCTGCAAGCTCTACTTTGATCTTCGACCCCACTCCTCTGGTACTGAATACCAAAAAGTGGGAATTGTAATTACCCGCCTGAGGGGAGAGCCCCAAAATTGGGCTTTCTCGTTACCAGCTGGCTCTGCCGCCCGACTATCCCTTGACGCCTTTTTTTCCGCCTTGGGTCAAATTTATGACGAACCCGACCGGGCCGGCTACGCAGTCTCCAAGCTTCTGGCCCTGCGCCAGGGTTGCAAGATGGCGGAGGACTACTGTTCCCAATTCCGCCAACATTGTACGGAATCCAGGTGAAATGATGCCGCCCTAAAAGACCTATTTTTGACCGGTCTGTCTGAGGGTCTTAAGGACCTACTCGTGGCCCACCCAGAGCCAAGAACCCTGGAGCAAGCCATGTCGCTGGCTATTCGGGCCGACCGATATTTGAGGGCCAGACACGCCGCTCGGACCACTCCACTCCCCACGCCCACTTCTTCTACTGACCCGACTTCTTCACCTCCCACCACCGAGCCCATGGAGCTGGGAGCCATGAACCCCAAGCAACGACGGGAATTTCGCCTGAAGAAGAACCTCTGCTTCTACTGTGGGGAGCCGGGTCACCGCATTGCAACCTGCGCTAAGAAGCCACGGCAGGAAAACCTCCGCTCCTAGGCAGTTGTCGGGAGGACTGTCTAGGAGCCAAGGTACTCCCTGTGTTGTCCAAAATGTTATTGCCCTGCACCCTAGAATTCCATTCTTTCCACCGTACTGGGCAAGCCTTCGTTGATTCTGGGGCTGCTGCTAATTTCGTTAACTTTAATTTCGTTGCTCAACTGTCCGGGGTTTTGCTACGTTTAGAGACTCCGATTTTTGTTTCAAGAGTGGACTCCACTCCATTGCAAGCAGGGGTAGTTAATCTGGTTACCCTTGAGGTAAGGTTTACTATAGGAGCCCTAAATGTTGAAACCTGCACATTTCTGGTGATGAAAGATTTGTCTGTGGACGTCGTCCTAGGTCTCCCCTGGCTCCGGGAGCACAATCCGGTAGTAAATTGGGACACGTTGGAACTGGTAGAGTGGGGTCCCCGCTGTGCCAACCACCTGTGTCCAGTGGAGGTGGGGATCTCCACCTGCGAGGGGATTCCCCTACCAGATTACCTTACCGAGTTCTTGGACGTTTTCTCCAAGCAGTTATCTGAAGCCCTGCCCCCTCATAGGGAATGGGACTGTAAAATTGATTTGATTCCTGGGGCCAAACTTCCTAAGGGCCGCATTTATAATGTAACGGTTCCAGAGAGAGAATCCATGAGGGACTATATCCAGGACAGCTTGGCCAAGGGGCACATCCGGCCCTCAGAATCCCCGGTGGGTGCCGGGTTTTTCTTTGTCGAGAAAAAGGATGGGGGTCTCTGGCCCTGTATTGACTATAGAGAGCTAAATAAAATCACAGTCAGAAACCAGTATGCTCTTCCTCTCATTCCTGACCTCCTTAACCAGGTCGCTGGTGCCAAATGGTTTTCTAAACTGGATCTCAAGGGAGCATACAACCTCATTCGCATTCAGGAGGGGGATGAGTGGAAAACCGCCTTCAATACGCCTCTCGGTCATTTTGAATACCTAGTAATGCCTTTTGGATTGTGTAACGCCCCCGCCATTTTTCAGGGGTACATGAATTCCGTGTTTCAGGATATCATGGGGGTGTTTGTTGTTGTATATCTAGACGACATTCTGATTTTTTCCTCAGATTTGCAGAGTCACCGTACTCATGTTCAGACCGTGCTAGCTCGACTCAGACGTAACCAGCTGTTTGCTAAGCTCGAGAAATGTGTTTTCGGGGTACAAAAGATATCATTCTTAGAGTATATCATCACGCCATGCGACTTCCAGATGGATCCTGGGAAGGTGAAAGCCATCACAGAGTGGGCCCGGCCAGGTACCTTGAAAGCTCTTCAACGCTTCCTCGGCTTCGCCAATTACTGTCGCAAGTTCATTAAAGACTTCTTCGTGGTGGCTAAACCTCTAACGGACCTCACCAGAAAGGGAGCAGATGTGAGTACCTGGTCTTCTGATGCTCTTAGGGCCTTCGATACGCTAAAGGCGGCGTTCTCTTCAGCGCCCGTCCTAGTACAACCGGATCTGTCCTGCCCATTTGTGGTGGAGGTGGATGCCTCAGAGTTTGGTGTGGGAGCGGTACTGTCCCAAGGCCCCTCCACACTCACTAACCTTAGACCGTGTGCCTATTTTTCTAGAAAGTTCTCTTCCACTGAACGGAACTACGACATAGGCAACCGGGAATTGCTGGCTATTAAGTGGGCTTTCGAGGAGTGGAGGCATTTTTTGGAAGGAGCTCGCCACCAGATCACGGTACTCACAGACCATAAAAACCTCACCTATTTAGATTCCGCTAAGAGGTTAAATGCCCGGCAAGCCCGCTGGGCCTTGTTTTTCTCTCGGTTCAATTTTGTTGTTACCTATAGACCCGGCTCAAAGAATGTCAAGGCAGATGCCCTGTCTAGGAGTTTTGGTTCCCCGGAACCTTCCGAGTCTGAGCCTGAGAGTATTCTCTCCCCTGGGGTGGTCCTCGCTGCTGTCTCCTCCGACCTTTCACCTCTCATACACGCCGCTCAACAATCCGCCCCTGAAGCCCTTCCGGAAGGCAAACTTTTTGTTCCGTTGTCACTGAGACTGAAAGTGTTAGAGGAGACACATGCTTCAGTCCTAGCTGGACACCCCGGTATCAGAGGTACTCTAGAGCTAGTATCCAGACTCTATTGGTGGCCGCATATGGCCAGGGATGTACGGTTATTTGTGTCTGCGTGCCCGGTTTGCGCAAGGGGGAAGAATCTCAGGAGACGTCCTGAGGGTCCTCTTCTTCCCTTGCCCATTCCGTCCAGGCCATGGTCCCATTTGTCCATGGATTTTATTACTGATCTGCCATCCTCGCTGGGGAATACGGTCATTTGGGTCATAGTTGACCGTTTCTCTAAAATGTCACATTTCGTTCCGCTTTGTAAGTTGCCTAACGCCAAACTTCTGTCTGAAATGTTCATAAAGGAGATTGTTCGGCTACATGGGATCCCCGAGGATATTGTGTCAGATAGAGGGGTACAGTTCGTCGCTCGCTTCTGGCGAGCTTTCTGTAAAAATCTAAATGTTAATTTGTCTTTTTCCTCCGCCTTCCATCCCGAGAGTAACAAACAAACGGAACGGATGAATCAAGAACTTATCCAGTACCTGCGACTTTTTGTCTCTGATAACCAGTTTCAGTGGGCCAACTACTTACCTCTCGCCGAATTTGCTATTAACAACCATTATAACTCGTCTTCCCAACTGTCACCATTCTTCTGTAACTATGGGTTCCATCCCCGTTTCTCGCTGTCTACTCCTTTTGTCTCGAACAATCCGGCCGCTGACATATCCTCTGAGGAACTGTGCACAGTTTGGGCCCAGGTTCGTAAGAACCTTCAGGGTTCCCAAGAGAAACTGCGTAAATACTCTAAGAAAAGATGTACTATCTCGGCACCGTTTGTGGTCGGGGAGCAAGTTTTATTGTCATCCAAGAATCTGAGACTTAAGGTTCCCTCCCTGAAACTTGCTCCCCGGTTCATTGGCCCATTTACTGTTTCGCAGGTTATCAACCCGGTGTCATATAAGCTGTCACTTCCTGACTCTTGGAAGGTCCACAAGGTTTTTCATAAAAGCTTGCTTAAAAAGTACGTGACTCCAGTTCTACCCACCCAGAACCCGCCCCTCCTTCTCTGGTACAGGGGGAACTGGAGTATGAAGTAGAAAGGCTTGTTGATGCCCGACGGGTTAGAGGTCTGCTGCAGTACCTGGTCCACTGGAGAGGGTTTGGCCCTGAGGATAGGATGTGGGTCCCTGCCAGGGATGTTCATGCGCCACGCCTAGTCCGATCGTTCCACAGGGCTTTCCCGCTCAAGCCCGCTCCTGGCCATGGGGGTCCGGTGTCCCCCCGTAGAAGGGGGGGTACTGTCAGAACCAGCAGCTCTCGGGGCCGCCGTGCCCACACCACCGGTCCTGCCACCCGGGTTACAGGTGTGCGGCGGAGGGGAGCCCCTGTTTTAGTGATCTCCCCGGGCCGCTGTAAAACTGGTCACCGCCGGGTTGCTAGGGAGGCAGCAAGTGCTTCTCCACTTACTTGACTACCAAGCAGGCTTCCCTGGTAACTGTCGGTCTGTTCAGCAAGACTGGGGGCGTGTCCTCAGCACCTCCTTGATTGGCCCTGCTGCTGTCAGGCTCCCCGCCCCAATCAGCTGCTGGGGCGGGAGCTCTGACAGCATTTAAAAGTGTGTGTTTTCCTTCCAGCCCTTGCCAGTGTTAGTTTGGTTCTCCAGCTGCACCCGCGTTTATTCTTACTGCTCTTTGTGACCCCGGCTTTCCTGACCTCTGCTTTGGACCTTGACTACGTTTTTGCCTTCCCCTCTGTACAGCGTACCCTCCTGTTGCCGACCCGGATTGTCTGACCACTCTACCGTTTGTTTGTCTTCAGTGTCTGTTTGTCTTCCCGTGTCCCACTTCCCTAGTGAGGGTAGGGACCGCCGCCCAGTTGTCACCCTGGGGGTTAGCCCAGGGGGGCAAGTAGGCAGGGACAGGGGTTGCGGGATATCTCAGGGACCCCCATATCCCGGACACTGTCCTGACAAATTACACACATTTTCACCCAATCCACGCTGTCTCATTTTGTATATTAGCCTATTATGTGGCACTGTGTCAAACGCTTTAGAGAAGTCCAGATATACGAGATCCATAGACTCTCCCAGGTCCAGCTTAGAGCTTACTTCATCGTAGAAACTGATCAGATTTGTCTGACATGAGCGACCCTTCATGAATCCATGCTGGTGAGGAGTTAATCCCTTGTTCTCCTTGAGGTGCTCATCGATGGCGTCTCTCAGAATCCCCTCGAAAATTTTTCCCGTTACTGAAGTGAGACTTACCGGCCTGTAGTTGCCAGGCTCACTTTTGGTCCCCTTTTTATAAATTGGAACCACGTTGGCAATGCGCCAATCCAATGGTACAACACCGGTCTTGATAGTGTCTAGAAATATTAGGTATAGCGGCCTAGCTAACTCATCACTTAGTTCCCTTAGTATCCTTGGGTGTATTCCATCTGGGCCTGGCGATTTATCGATTTTAATCTTCTTTACCTGTTCCGCACTTCCTCCTGCGTTAGGTATGACATATTTTGCGAGGGGTTTATTTTATTTCCCTGTATCTCGTGTGGCATTTCCTTTTCGTTTGTGAATACGCTTGAAAAGAAACTATTTAGTAGATTTGCCTTCCCTCCATCATCTTCAATGATTTCCCCTGCATTATTTGTTAAAGGGCCAGTGCTCTCCCTGCAAATCCTTTTGCTGTTAATATAGTTGAAAAATAGTTTTGGGTTGTTTTTGCTCTCTTTGGCGATCAGTCTTTCCGCCTCCTCCTTGGCAATTTTGATCGTATCTTTGCATATTTTGTTTTTTTCCCTGTACGATTTTAGTGCTTCTTCGCTGCCTTCTTGCTTTAGTAGTTTGAACCCTTTCTTTTTTTCGTTTATTGACCCTCTTACCGTCTTGTCGAGCCACATTGGTTTCCTTTTGGTTGAGATTCTTTTATTTTTAAAGGGAATGAACTGTTCACATGAAGTGATTAGGATCCTTTTGAACTTCTCCCATTTGTCCTCCGTACTGGCATTTTTGAGGATGTTATCCCATTTAATGTTACCGATAGTAGTTCTAAGCTCATCAAATTTTGCTTTACTAAAGTTTAGTTTGTTTGTCGCTCCCTGATAAGGCTTCTTATTGAATGACAGCTGGAAGTTGATTATATTGTGGTCACTGTTCCCCAAGTGCCCCTCAACCTGTACCCCCTTTATTCGGTCCGGTTTGTTAGTTAGTACTAGGTCCAGAATGGCCCTCCCTCTTGTTGGTTCCTGCACCAGTTGGTTCAGATAATTATCTTTAATTACTCTCAAGAACTTATCACCCCTGTGAGATTTGCAGGTCTCATTTTCCCATATTATATCTGGATAATTAAAGTCCCCCATTATAATTACTTCATTGCGGTTTGACACTTCTTCTATCTGCCTTAATAGTAAGTTTTCAGTTTCTTCTGTTGCTTTTGGTGGTCTATAGAAAACCCCTATCAGGATTTTGTTATTTTTTCTTCCCTGTATTTCTACCCACAGAGATTCCACCTGTTCTTCTCCTACCCCTATGTCCTCCCGTAGTCTCGGATTTAAGTTCGATTTGACGTACAGACATACCCCTCCCCTTTCTGGTTCCTTCGGTCTCTTCTGAAGAGATTGTACTGCCCAATCACACTTATCATCAAGCCATGTTTCCGTTATTCCAACTATATCATAACTCTCATCAGTCATTCTTGCTTCAAGCTCACCCACTTTACCAATCAGACTTCGTGCATTTGTGGTCATACAATTGATATCGTTATTTTTGTTTTTTAAATTCGTTTTGTTGCTATTCATACTAATAGCTTACCTCACATTTCTAACTGTACTAACCCCCCCCCCCCCCCGCTCGACCCCCATTCCCATTTCTTTGACCCAGGTTGCTATCTACACTGGCTACCCCACTATTTCTCATTTTGTCCTCCCCCCCAGTCCCTAGTTTAAACACTCCTCCAGCCTTCTAGCCATCTTTTCCCCCAGCACAGCTGCACCCTCCCCATTAAGATGCAGCCCATCCCTACGGTAGAGCCTGTAGCCGACAGCAAAGTCAGCCCAGTTCTCCAGGAACCCAAATCCCTCCTTCTTACACCAACTCCGGAGCCACTTGTTTACCTCCCTAAGATCCTGCTGCCTTTCTAGTGTGGCTTTAAGTGCAGGTCGTATTTCCGAGAAAACTACCCTGGAGGTCCGCGCCCTAAGCTTGGACCCTAGGTCCCTGAAATCATTTTTGAGGGCCCTCCATTGGCCT
This sequence comes from Eleutherodactylus coqui, assembly GCF_035609145.1. Classification (NCBI taxonomy): domain Eukaryota; kingdom Metazoa; phylum Chordata; class Amphibia; order Anura; family Eleutherodactylidae; genus Eleutherodactylus; species Eleutherodactylus coqui. The sequence goes on along the minus strand of NC_089845.1, from coordinate 44,725,699 downwards.
CTAATTTGTTCATTGGTGCCAACGTGCACCATGACCGCTGGATCCTTGCCAGCCCCTCCCAGTAATCTGTCAATCCGATCCGCGATGTGTCGAACTCGAGCGCCAGGAAGACAACACACCGTTCGACAATCCCGGTCTTTATGGCAGATTGCCCTCTCTGTCCCCCTAATAATTGAGTCCCCCACCACTAGGACCTGTCTAGTCTGCCCTACGCTCCCCGTCCCCTTCTCACTGGAGTAGTCATCCCCCTGGCGTTCAGAGGGCGTGTCGCGCTGCAGCGGTGCTGGCTCTGCAATGGCATCCCCCTCATCTGCCAATCTTGCAAACTTGTTGGGTTGTGCCAGTTCAGGACTAGCCTCCCTGGTTCTCTTCCCTCTATCCCTCCTTCTTTCTGTCACCCAGCTTCTTGCCTGCTCCCCCTGCTCTTCCGTACTACCATCCGCCCCCACCTCTACCCCAGCGAGTGCCTGCTCAGTGAGCACCAAACTCCTTTCCATGATGTCAATGGCTCTCAGTGTTGCCAGTTGCCCATTTAGATCCAGGATTTGGGCTTCTAAATGTACGACGTGCACGCATCTTGCACAACAGTATGCACCCTCGATCGGCTGATCAAGGACAGCATACATTGCACAAGTAGCACACTGGATGACATTGCCAGGCATGAAGCTCATCCTAATGGGGATCTACAATTTACTTGTGGAATTGGTGAAGATAGACTTGTTCACACTCCGCTAACACGCTGTCACCTATGTGCAACCACTCACTCGCTGCCTCCTGCAAAGACCACTCACGCGCAGTCGCTCACACGCTGCCCCCTCTGCGCAACCGCTCACACGCTGCCCCCTGCTCGCAACCGCTCACACGCTGACCCCTGCTCGCAACCGCTTACACGCTGATGCCTGCACACAACCGCTCACACGCTGACCCCTGCTCGCAACCGCTCACACGCTGACCCCTGCTCGCAACCGCTCACACGCTGATGCCTGCACGCAACCGCTCACACGCTGACCCCTGCTCGCAACCGTTCACATGCTGACCCCTGCTCGCAACCGCTCACATGCTGATGCCTGCACGCAACTGCTCACACGCTGATGCCTGCACGCAACCGCTCACACGCTGACCCCTGCTCGCAACCGCTCACACGCTGACCCCTGCTCGCAACCGCTCACAAACTGATGCCTGCACACAACCGCTCACACGCTGATGCCTGCACGCAACCGCTCACACGCTGACGCTTACCCTCAGCTCAACCGCTCACACAACAAAAAAAATTTTTTTTTTCTCCTCACAAACACTTAGACCCACAGACACACACACTTACACTAGGTACACAGAAAACACAACCAGGACACACTAGATACACAGAAGACAAACACTTAGATTCACACACAGAAGATACTTATCGGCTCCTGTTGCAGCTCCTCCACAGTGACGTCACCTGCTCTCCCGGCGGCCGCTCACTCCCCCTGTCACTCTGCCCTCCTGCTGCTGCTACGGGACCTGCTCAGCTTCTACACTCCTCCTGCCTGCTCTTCCTCGGACTCCTGTCACCTCCGGGCCCGGTATCAGCTCCTCCACTGGTCCGATGCCCCCTTCTGCCCTTCAGACCCCCGCTCGTGCCTCTGCCTCGGCGCGCTGCTCCTGGCGTCTGCCTCATAGCATTTTTTTCCAATGTTGTACTACTATGAACTTGGCTACTCTTTTCCAATTGAGTATCCTGGTTCAAGGGGGGAGAAGGCATAGGTGATCTCGGTATTACAGATCAGCTATTTTTAAATTTTTTGCAACAAGATTCTGATCTATGTGAAATAGAATATCAGCATGATTATCTAGCATTGATGCAACAAGAAAATTCAGGTTTTAAAAACAGTTACTGGAACCCCTTGTTAACAATGCATATTTTGAGTTTTTTGTAGATGGTACCAGGGTGAGGATTGACGACTCCACACCGGATATGCAGTGGTCACACAACAAGATGTCTTAAAAGCAGAAGCTCTGCCTCCGCATGTCTCAGCACAAGAAGCGGAACTGAAGGCCCTCACTGAGGTGTGTAGAGTGGCAGAAGGTAAGAAGGCAAACATTTACACGGATTTCCAGTATGCATTTGGCATAGATCATGATTACGGCCCAACATGGAAGGCCAGACAGTTTCTTACCTCAGCAGGACAGCCAATTAAGACTGGTGCAGCGGTGCAGAGATTCATGGAGGCCCTACTTCTACCTGACAAGGTTGAGAGCTCACACCAATTCCTATACTGGAGCAGCAAGAAGCAAAGCCATCGTGGAAAGCACAGCAAAGGCAGCAGCCCCCAAGCCGTGGAAGAAAAGAAGACATTGACAAAAACTTTGGACATTGACTAAATTTTGGACATTGACAAAACTTTGAACATTGATAAAAACTTTGGACTTTGATATGCTAAGGACTTTATAATTACAAGCCAGCAAGGAAGAAAAGGAAAAATGGACTAAAAATGGTAGCAACAGAACAGGACGGTGTATGGCGAACAGTCAACAGAACTTGCCTACCACGGTCCCTGTGCCCCATGATGGCCCAGCTGATGCACGGAAAGACGCACCTATCAAAGCAGCAATGATGTCGGCGCTTGAATGAGGACGAGTGGCACCTGGGTTCTCTGTAGCTGCTGCATCATTTGTCCAATCTTGTATGAGCTATGCCGCAAGCAATAGGGCAGAAGTAAATTTGCCACATAACACTTCCCGGGGCCACTCTACCCATTTCAGTGATTGCAAATTGACTACATTCAGCTCCCACTTGTTGGAAAGTATGAATATGTGCTTGTTGTTGCTGATGTCCTTTCAGGTTGGAGGCCTACCCTGTTACCAAAGTAAATAAGCAGGTAACCGCACAGAAGCTCATAAATGAGGTAATCTGCAGATACGGGGTACCAGAAGTGATTGAGTCAAACAAAGGTACACACTTCACGGGTGATATATTGCAACACATCATGTCTGCTTTGGGTATATCCCAGGCCTTTCCCACACCCTGGCATCAGCGGAGTAGTGGGAAAGTAGAAAGTATGAACGGTACCCTGAAAATTAAGATACAAAAGGCAATGAAGGAAACGGACAAATCTTGAATTGAGTGCCTTCCATTAGTTTTTTTTATCTCATGAGGGTACATGCCACAGTAGCTGAGCTTGGGGAATGATTCTCTTGTTAATTTTGTCATAGGCCTCTCCAAGGAATTGTCAGTAACACATTCTGCAGTCTCTGCTTTACTCCCAGGTCCTATAGACGAATGTCACGATCTGAAACCAAGTGACCGGGTCTTTGTGAAAACGTTTGAGATAGAAGGACTGAAAACCCAGTTTGAAGGTCCCTACCAGGTGTTGCTAACCACCCCAACTTCAGTCAAGCACGAAGAAAAGCCCACTTGGATCCACGCTTCACACTGGGTCCCGGAGCACAGAACTCATGATCCTGCATATCCTTTACATGCTATGGGCAGGGTGGGGGACCTGGGCGGAGGTGGCCGTCACACTTCAGGAGCAGGAGGGAGGGAAACTGGAACCCCTGGTCCGGAGAATATGAAGGGGAAATGACATTGTGGTACAATTCCTCTAACACACACCTTTAACTACTGTACACTAGCCCCCTGTTTCAGGGATCAGAACAAATTAATACAATCAAACGTGCTATATGAAGACTACACTGAGGGTGAGAATCCCACACCGCATCGTGCTAAGAGAGAAGTTGACGCTCCAGGTGGTAGCTTTAACCCTTTCCAATCCACTGTCTGACCTCTGCAGACATTATGATTTAAGGCTGTACAGCTCCGATGTTGGAAGACGTCCTTCGGGGTTCTCTTACTGTATATGACCAGCCTCTCTGCTGTCAGAGTCTATCCAACGTGTTACCTCGTGCAGTACTGGCTTTAGCCAGCAGGTAGCTCCGGCAGAAAAAGAGTGAGCACTCTAGGAAAACCAGGATAGAAATTGGATTGGAAAGGGTTAATCCACATGTATACAAAGATGCAATAGGAGTGCCAAGGGGGGTGCCAGATGAATTTAAGGCCAGAGATCAGGTTAAAGCAGGTTTTGAGTCCTTATTGTCACTGTTAATAAGAATGTAGATTGAATAAATTATATAGATATGATTTTAGCAGAAAAGGGTGGAATATGTAAGATGATTGGTGAAACCTACATTCCCGATAACACTGGACCTACAGGTAAAGTGACTGTTCCTATTAAAAAATTAACTAGTCTGTCAGAAGAACTTAAAAGGAATTCAGGGGTTACAAATCCCTGGGACCAATACTTTTCATGGCTGAAGGAATGGCAGAAAGTCCTGAATCAAGTGGGTATAATCCTGGGCATCGTTTTGTTAGTTCTGCTGATTTCCTGTACATGTATTATCCCCTTGATCAAAATGAGTATGAGTAAGGAACTGGACAATGTGACACCAACATTTCCCTTGTTTGAAAAAGATGAAGAGCCAGTTCCAATAATGCCAACTACAGTATGCTACCAAAAGAATGGAGAGATGGGCTAGTACTGCGCCTGCCCCGGTCTCCTAAGATGGACTGTCAGTGGAATTCCCATTTTCCCAGGAGTAGTGCTGAAGACCATAGGTTTCAGTGAGGGCGCACTCTGCGTGGTATTAACTTGTACAGATAGAGGGTATGGATGCCCGGAAAATGAGCCCAGGGAATCCATGGCCTCCTTTTGAGGTAGGGATCCCCTCTCTTAGGAGTAGGGCCTTACGGGCAGTGGGGAAACCCTGACGAAAGGGAGAGGCGACCGAGGAAGAGTGCGAGGTCTGGTGCTTGATCGCCATATTTTTAGGGGGGCTTGTGAGAGTATACTGTATGTATATATTGAGATATGTTTTTTATGCTTTTATACCTGTATGCAAGTTCTATGCAATGCTAAAATGCAAAAAAAACTTAATATGTAGCCTTAAAAATTATATCAGATATGCCAAGGCTTTGTAAGGCGAAGAGAAATGTATCTTGAAAACCGCAAGGAAGAACAACACACATCCGTACCGCACAAACTTGAAATTTGGCACAACCAAATATAACTTACCTCTATGTATATACAGAGGAGAATCTACCTCACCTCTTTATGTATATACTGAAGAGAATATAACTTACCTCTATGTATATATACAGAGGAGAATCTACCTCACGTCTATGTGTATATACTGAAGAGAATCTACCTCACCTCTATGAGTATATACTGAGGAGAATATAACTGACCTCTGTGTGTGTATATACTGAGGAGAATCTATCTCACCTCTGTATGTATATACTGAGGAGAATCTACCTCACCGCTGTATGTATATACTGAGGAGAATCTACCTCACCTCTATGTGTATATATTAAGGAGAATCTACCTGACCTCTGTCTGTATATTCTGAAGAGAATCTAACTGACCTATATGTGTATATACTGAGGAGAATCTAACTGACGTCTGTGTGCATATGCTTAGGAGAATCTATCTGACTTTCGTGTGTATATACTGGTGTGTATATACTGAGGAGAATCTGCCTCACATGCATGTGTATATACTGAGGAGAATATAACTGACCTCTATGTGTATATACTGAAGAGATTCTAACTGACCTCTATGTGCTTATATGGAAGAGAATCTACCTCACCTCTATGTGTTTATACTGAGGAGAATCTACCTCACCTCTATGTGTATATACTGAGGGGAATCTACCTGACCTCAGTATGTATATATTGAGGAGAACCTACCTGACCTCTGTGTGTATATACTGAGGAGAACCTACCTGACCTCTATGGGTATATACTGAAGAGATTCTTACTGACCTCTATGTGCATATACGGAGGAGAATCTACCTCACCTCTATGTGTATATACTGAGGAGAATCTACCTCACCTCTATGTGTATATACTGAGGAGAATCTACCTCACCTCTATGTGTATATACTGAGGAGAATCTACCTGACCTCTGTATGTGTATACTGAGGAGAACCTACCTGACCTCTGTATGTGTATACTGAGGAGAATCTAACTGAACTCTGTGTGCATATACTAAGGAGAATCTAACTGACCTATGTGTGCATATACTGAGGAGAATCTAACTGAGCTCTGTGTATATATACTGAAACACTGTAGAGTACCTAAGGAAGCGGCCATGGAGTGCAGGGATGGAGCATGCCTTTAAGACTAAGAAAGGGCTGCAACCTCCAGCCTGGGGTTAAATTTGAATAAAAATGGGTATTACCTTTAAGGGTAAAAAGGGAGGAGAGTGGGAGGGTTGGCACATTCTGCAGAGGGGCATCGGTACATGGAGTCTGAGGAGAATCTAACGTACCTCTATGTGTATACATATTTTATTCCTTGGTTCCTCTGAAGTAACCACAATTTCATTAAATTTTCTGTGTGAACAACAGATAAACACCTGTATCAAATTAGCGTCTTACCCCCCAAGTCATCACAACGTCCATTTACCTTCTCCTTCTGCACTTTGCAGCCACATTGAAGTTTCTCTTTGGAGTCCTGTTCTGTAGTTGTACACTGATGAGTCAAGAGACTGCACAGGAATCAAGCCTAGCCATGATTGGCTGAAGCTTGGCCAATCAGTGCTATGCTTGATTCCTGCATCGTCTCCTGGCTCATCAGCCTCCAGTACACTGGTCCACTACCTGCACACTAGTTGTTTCCCATCCGCTTCTACTTGGTCTGATATTAGCTCTGGTACAGAATGCCTCCTGTAAGTATGCATCGATTTCATGATTCTGGTGAAAATCAGTATCATGCTTAAGAAAAATTGCAAATTGATTGAACCCCCTACCAATTCAATACATTTATAAAAAATGCCTTTCATAGATTATTAGTCAGGTTGACAGAGCGAATGGGATGATATAGTCTTATCCACAATATACTGACTCTTGGCTAAGTTCATCAAGTGTGCAGCATGCCCCCAAAAAAGGCACAACCTTAAAAACCAGTTGAGGTATATCCAAGAATAGGATCGAGTAATGTGACCCATCACCAGGTACTCTATAGGAAGATTCTAACATCAACGTGTTCTTAGAGCTACGACAATGCTTTTCCAGACATGAAGCCACTGAGCATCTGAAAGAACCGAACAAGATCCTCCTACCATTTATGGGACCTTGGAGTCAGTAAACAAATATATAGGGTTGAGATTATCCCAGAAGAGTGACATTTGTGTTCAAAGCAGATGAGCGATAAGGGCCTGGAAGTATTGTTGAAAAGATTATTAATAAGGTACTTAATTTGAATGTATTGAAACAGTGAATGGGTGTTGATATAATTCCTGTAGATTCAGTAAAGGGCTGGTCCCATTAATACTGGAAACATGATGTACAAGAAGTAATGGACCTTTTACACTCAACAAGAAAAGCACGATTCTCATTTGCCCGAGTGAATGAACTGATGACATCATCACCATCTTGTTCGCGCTTGTGCAACCTGTTTAGACGGGCAGATCATAGTTGGGAATTGGGAACTTCTCGTTCCTGTGTGAGCAAGGAGTGCTTAAACACAACAAGAAGTGAACGAGCCAACAGTGATTTTTATGCTGGATAAAACTGAACAGCGAATGAAAAGTGACGATTCTCATTCGTCGTTCAGATGACATTATCATATGTATCATATTTACTACCGTAGGAAGCAAATGCTGGCATGAAAATAAAGTAAATTTAACAAAATTAGATGATAATGACATCAGGAATATCTTAAAAACTAGAGCTCCTAGAACAAAATGGTGGCATTTTCTGAGTCAGTGGTACAAAAATATCCAGAATAGGGTTTAAAATTCCAGATGCCATGACCAATTTTTTTTTCCGTTCCCCAGTGTTATTTAAAGAGATTATCCAGGGTTATTTTGTTAAAATTATACTTTACATGTTAAAAAGTAACAAACCAGCCTTTACTCACCCATTCGGCTTCCTGCAGCTCCAAAGTGACACCTCCTTTCACCTCGCTGGATCTGTTTACAGGCTGCAGTCTCGTCACTTCACAGGCTGCTGAAGGCATTCACAGAGCTCCGCCAGGACAGATGAATACAGGCTGGTTTGTTATTTTTAAATTCCAACAATTTTATTGCATTTTTCAAAATAAAGTTTGCAAAGAAAAACATTGTATACGACCTTACATGTAACATGGGCAGCCTACCCTTAGCAATAAAAGACAACTCGGAAAATGCCTTTCACATCATTTCATAACTGCAGAGTAGAAGTCATCATAAGGTTAGTAATTTGCAGTCTAGAGGCCGGGGGAGACTGTAGGAAAGATCAGATGCATTTTGTAGCTTCTAGAAGTAACTTATCACTGCAAAAGGACACCCCTTTAAAAATATACTCCTTTATTAGAAATATTTATCAACAATATTAACCCTAATATACACACACAAAATAATAATGAACAAAAATATGTGTGCCGTCTTAGGGTCAAGTCGGTATTACTGTAGTACTCACAGTTTGTTGATTCAAGCTCTAATGTTAGTGGTATCACATAAATACATGATTTTTCAGGGATAATCAGCCTAAGTTGAAGGTGATCTGATTGCACACTTTTCCTATAAAAGGCCCTATGTTCACCCTGCCTATCTGTGGAGTGATCGCCCTGACAAGAGCGACTCTACTCAATGGAGAATAACCCTGCTGTAACCCTACAAAACCCTAAGACCAACACTGTATCCAATCCCAATGTGTTTCTCCTATATAGATAGTTGACAGAATCATCAAGGGATATAGTATGGATCGAAATAAAGAGCACACATAAGTACTAATCTCGACTGATGTGGATATCATGATGATGAATGCTAACATGTTATGAAGAAATACCGGAACTATACAGCCAAAGTTCCACTTACTACCACGGTAAGCTAATCAAGCATGCCAAATACCAAGCACGCATTTTTTCAATATACATGTGTTAGAAGAAGGGTTACCACTGGGCTGCTGGTGTTCGGTCTGTGTGGGCTGCTACTCCTAGCGTGGCTGGGGTCCAGGCTGGCGGCTCTGTCCAGGGTTCCCCCGCGCTCATGGTTGGTCGCGGTGGCTCGTCTTGCGTCCTGCACGGGCACAACGGTCCGCTGGTTGGCTGCGCAGTGCTCGGGTGAGTGCATGCCGTCGGGGTGAGGTGCTTTTATGACTCACTCCAGGCATCTGATGACTTATCCCCGCCCCCCTGGGTGGAGTAGGTCTGCATATAAGCCTTGCTGGCCCAGACCTCTGTGCCAGTGTTTGTTTTGACTGAGTCCTGACTACACCCACATTGTTTGACCTGGCTTTTGTGCTTAGATCTCTGCTTGTTTCTTGGACCTTGCCTTTGCCTTATCCTCCTGTACCTCACTTAGTTTTGACTCGGCTGGCTTTCTGACCATTTTCTGGTTTGCGTCATGTACCTCGCTCGTGACCTTTTGGTTTTGACCCGGCTTGCTTCCTGACTTGTCTCTGGTTTGTATCTCCCTGTCCTCATCATCACACGGTTCCCACCTGTTTGTTTCCCGTCCCTCCTTCTTGGGGTCCCTGACACTAGTGCAGTGCAGGGACCGTCGCCCAGTTGACACCCTGGGGTTTAGGCCAGGGGGGCAAGAAGGTAGGGACACGGGAGAGGGTTGGTGTAGGGAATCCCTGTCCATCTGCCCTGGCCAGCAGTAACAGAATACAAGAGCATGCATAACTTTGAAGCCTGTCAGTGGAACACATGCTGACTTTTGGCGTCTTTACATGTCATCACTACATGCACATATGATCATGGAATGTGTGCTCGTGGCACTGTGGATTTCATCTGAAAGATCCATTCAGCCTCCTTACAAAGTCTATCCAAATCTTCTCTTCGGGTAGATTTCCTGATCGCTTCCAGAATAGTGAATTTGAAGACATCTCCATTACCTCCGTGTTAAGCCCATACATGCTTTGCAGTTGGGGTATTCTTTCCATGACGGATATCCCCAAATGATCACCAATAGAGATGAGCGAGCACCAAAATGCTCGGGTGCTCGTTACTCGGGACGAACTTTTCGCGATGCTCGAGGGTTCGTTTCGAGTAACGAACCCCATTGAAGTCAATGGGCGACCCGAGCATTTTTGTATTTCGCCGATGCTCGCTAAGGTTTTCATGTGTGAAAATCTGGGCAATTCAAGAAAGTGATGGGAACGACACAGCAACGGATAGGGCAGGCGAGGGGCTACGTGTTGGGCTGCATCTCAAGTTCACAGGTCCCACTATTAAGCCACAATAGCGGCAAGAGTGGGGACCCCCCCTCCCAAAAACTTTTACTTCTGAAAAGCCCTCATTAGCATGGCATACCTTTGCTAAGCACCACACTAGCTACAACAAAGCACAATCACTGCCTGGATGACACTCCGCTGCCACTTCTCCTGGGTTACATGCTGCCCAACTGCCCCCCCTCCCCCCCACAGCGCACACCAAAGTGTCCCTGCGCAGCCTTCAGCTGCCCTCATGCCACACCACCCTCATGTCTATTTAGAAGTGCGTCTGCCATGAGGAGGAACCGCAGGCACACACTGCAGAGGGGTTGGCACGGCTAGGCAGCGACCCTCTTTAAAAGGGGCGGGGCGATAGCCCACAATGCTGTACAGAAGCAATGAGAAATAGAATCCTGTGCCACCACCATCAGGAGCTGCACACGTGGGCATAGCAATGGGGAACCTATGTGCCACACACTATTCATTCTGTCAAGGTGTCTACATGCCCCAGTCAGACTGGTAATATGTACCTTAACAGTAACCGCGTTGGTGGTAATGTGGTGGTGACTGCGGACCTAGTAGCGCGGTTTTATTTTGTTGGTTTTCGGAATGTGGCCAGGATTAAGTGGGCCGTGGCGGGGGGATGTTTTTGAGGCACTACGTGTCCTCTCCACGTGTCCGTGGTTATATGCACCTTAACAGTAACCGCGTTGGTGGGAAATGGCCTCGCCGCCATCATGTCTTTGGGAAGCCTCTGTTACCACACCCCAGAGACATACCATTAGCAGCGGTATAGGCAGAGCCCATAATTCGTAACATTTCAGCCGTAGCATTAGGACAGGCCCCACTAACATATCACTAGCAGCATTATAGCGGGAGCGCAGTCTTCGTTCCATGTCAGCAATAGTAGCACTCAAGACAGGCCCCAGTAACAATTCCGAAGCAGCAGTATAGCGGGAGCGCAGTCTTCGTTCCATGTCAGTAATAGTAGCACTCAAGACAGGCCCCAGTAACAATTCCGAAGCAGCAGTATAGCGGGAGCGCAGTCTTCGTTCCATGTCAGCAATAGTAGCACTCAAGACAGGCCCCAGTAACAATTCCGAAGCAGCAGTATAGCGGGAGCGCAGTCTTCGTTCCATGTCAGCAATAGTAGCACTCAAGACAGGCCCCAGTAACAATTCCGAAGCAGCAGTATAGCGGGAGCGCAGTCTTCGTTCCATGTCAGCAATAGTAGCACTCAAGACAGGCCCCAATAACAATTCCGAAGCAGCAGTATAGTGGGAGCGCAGTCTTAGTTCCATTTCAGTAGCTGCAGTATAGCCAAGGCCCAAGTTACATTTATGTAGCTAAAGTGTAGGCCAACCCCACACACACTTCTGTACCATGAGAGCAGGCGAAGAACATACAAATTGCTATGATTACACTGTAGGTAAGGGCCCCAAAAAATTGGTGTACCAACAGTACTAATGTACCTCAGTAAAAATTGGCCATGCCCAACCAAGATGGCAGGTGAAACCCATTAATTGCTTTGGTTAATGTGGCTTAAGTGGTAACTAGGCCTGGAGGCAGCCCAGTTTAACGAAAAATTGGTTCAAGTTAAAGTTTCAACGCTTTTAAGAGCATTGAAACATATAAAAATTGTTAAGAAACATTAGATGAGTGAGCCTTGTGGCCCTAAGAAAAATTGCCCGTTCAGCGTGATTACGTGAGGTTTCAGGAGGAGGAGCAGGAGGAGGAGGAGGAATATTAGACACAGATTGATGAAGCAGAAATGTCCCCGTTTTGGATGGTGAGAGAGAACGTAGCTTCCATCCGCGGGTGCAGCCTACGTATTGCTTACGTATCGCTGCTGTCCGCTGGTGGAGAAGAGAAGTCTGGGGAAATCCAGGCTTTGTTCATCTTGATGAGTGTTAGCCTGTCGGCACTGTCGGTTGACAGGCGGGTACGCTTATCTGTGATGATTCCCCCAGCCGCACTAAACACCCTCTCCGACAAGACGCTAGCCGCAGGACAAGCAAGCACCTCCAGGGCATACAGCGCGAGTTCAGGCCACGTGTCCAGCTTCGACACCCAGTAGTTGTAGGTGGCAGAGGCGTCACGGAGGACGGTCGTGCGATCGGCTATGTACTTCCTCACCATCCTTTTACAGTGCTCCCGCCGACTCAGCCTTGACTGGGGAGCGGTGACACAGTCTTGGTGGGGAGCCATAAAGCTGTCCAGGCCCTTAAAGACTGTTGCACTGCCTGGGCTGTACATGCTGCTCGATCTCCGCACCTCCCCTGCTACCTGGCCCTCGGTACTGCGCCTTCTGCCACTAGCGCTGTCGGATGGGAATTTTACCATCAGCTTGTCCGCCAGGGTCCTGTGGTATAGCAACACTCTCGAACCCCTTTCCTCTTCGGGAATGAGACTGGGAAGGTTCTCCTTATAGCGTGGGTCGAGCAGTGTGTACACCCAGTAATCCGTAGTGGCCAGAATGCATGCAACGCGAGGGTCACGAGAAAGGCATCCTAACATGAAGTCAGCCATGTGTGCCAGGGTACCCGTACGCAACACATGGCTGTCTTCACTAGGAAGATCACTTTCAGGATCCTCCTCCTCCTCCTCCTCCTCCTCATCCTCCTCAGGCCATACACGCTGAAAAGATGACAGGCAAGCAGCAGGGGCACCGTCAGCAGTGGGCCAAGCTGTCTCTTCCCACTCCTCCTCATCCTCCTCATGCTTCTCCTCCTCCTCCTCCTGAATGCGCTGAGATATAGACAGGAGGGTGCTCTGACTATCCAGCGACATACTGTCTTCCCCCGCCTCCGTTTCCGAGCGCAAAGCGGCTGCCTTTATGGTTTGCAGGGAACTTCTCAAGATGCATAGCAGAGGAATGGTGACGCTAATGATTGCAGCATCGCCGCTCACCACCTGGGTAGACTGCTCAAAGTTTCCAAGGACCTGGCAGATGTCTGCCAACCAGGCCGACTCTTCTGAAAAGAATTGAGGAGGCTGACTCCCACTGCGCCGCCCATGTTGGAGTTGGTATTCCACGATAGCTCTACGCTGCTCATAGAGCCTGGCCAACATGTGGAGCGTAGAGTTCCACCGTGTGGGCACGTCGCACAGCAGTCGGTGCACTGGCAGATTAAAGCGATGTTGCTGGGTGCGCAGGGTGGCAGCGTCCGTGTGGGACTTGCGGAAATGTACACAGAGCCGGCGCACCTTTCCGAGCAGGTCTGACAAGCGTGGGTAGCTTTTCAGAAAGCGCTGAACCACCAAATTAAAGACGTGGGCCAGGCATGGCACGTGCGTGAGGCTGCCGAGCTGCAGAGCCGCCACCAGGTTACGGCCGTTGTCACACACGACCATGCCCGGTTGGAGGCTCAGCGGCGCAAGCCAGCGGTCGGTCTGCTGTGTCAGACTCTGCAGCAGTTCGTGGGCCTTGTGCCTCCTATCTCCTAAGCTGAGTAGTTTCAGCACGGCCTGCTGACGCTTGCCCACCGCTGTGCTGCCACGCTGCGCGACACCGACTGCTGGCGACGTCCTGCTGCTGCGGACACATCTAGATTGCGAGACAGAGGTTGAGGAGGAGGAGGAGGAGGAGGGTGCTTTAGTGGAGGAAGCATACACCGCCGAACATACCACCACCGAGCTGTGGCCCGCAATTCTGGGAGTGGGTAGGACGTGAGCGGTCCCAGGCTCTGACTCTGTCCCAGCCTCCACTAAATTCACCCAATGTGCCGTCAGGGAGATGTAGTGGCCCTGCCCGCCTGTGCTTGTCCACGTGTCCGTAGTTAAGTGGACCTTGCCACTAACCGCATTGGTGAGGGCGCGTACAATGTTGCGGGAGACGTGGTCGTGCAGGGCTGGGACGGCACATCGGGAAAAGTAGTGGCGACTGGGAAGTGAGTAGCGCGGGGCCGCCGCCGCCATCATAGCTTTGAAAGCCTCCGTTTCCACAACCCTATACGGCAGCATTTCAAGGCTGATAAATTTGGCTATGTGGACGGTTAACGATTGAGCGTGCGGGTGCGTGGCGGCGTACTTGCGCTTGCGCTCCAACACTTGCGCTAGCGACGGCTGGACTGTGCGATGCGAGACATTGGTGGATGGGGCCGAGGACAGCGGAGGTGAGGGTGTGGGTGCAGGCCATGAGACGGTAGTGCCTGTGTCCTGAGAGGGGGGTTGGATCTCAGTGGCAGGTTGGGGCACAGGGGGAGAGGCAGCGGTGCAAACCGGAGGCGGTGAACGGCCTTCGTCCTACCTTGTGGGGTGCTTGGCCATCATATGTCTGCGCATGCTGGTGGTGGTGAGGCTGTTGGTGGTGGCTCCCCGGCTGATCTTGGCGCGACAAAGGTTGCACACCACTGTTCGTCGGTCGTCAGGCGTCTCGGTGAAAAACTGCCAGACCTTAGAGCACCTCGGCCTCTGCAGGGTGGCATGGCGCGTGGGTGCGCTTTGGGAAACAGTTGGTGGATTATTTGGTCTGGCCCTGCCTCTACCCCTGGACACCGCACTGCCTCTTGCAACCTGCCCTGCTGCTACCCGTGCCTCCCCCTCTGAAGACCTGTCCTGTGTAGGCGTTGCACACCAGGTGGGGTCAGTCACCTCATCGTCCTGCTGCTCTTCCTCCGAATCCTCTGTGCGCTCCTCCCTCGGACTTACTGCCCTTACTACTACCTCACTGCAAGACAACTGTGTCTCATCGTCATCGTCCTCCTCACCCACAGAAAGTTCTTGAGACAGTTGGCGGAAGTCCCCAGCCTCATCCCCCGGACCCTGGGAACTTTCCAATGGTTGTGCATCAGTGACGATAAACTCCTCTGGTGGGAGAGGAACCACTGCTGCCCAATCTGAGCAGGGGCCCGAGAATAGTTCCTGGGAGTGTTCCCGCTCCTGAGTATGTGTCATTGTAGTGGAGTGAGGAGGCTGGGAGGAAGGAGGAGCAGCAGACAGAGGATTCGGATTTGCAGCAGTGGACGGCGCAGAACTGTGGCTGGACGATAGGTTGCTCGAAGCACTTTCTGCCATCCAGGACAGGACCTGCTCACACTGCTCATTTTCTAATAAAGGTCTCCCGCGTGGACCCATTAATTGGGCGATGAATGTGGGGACGCCAGAAACGTGCCTCTCTCCTAATCGCGCAGCAGTCGGCTGCGACACACCTGGATCAGGAGCTCGGCCTGTGCCCACACCCTCACTTGGGCCTACGCGTCCTCGGCCGCGTCCACGTCCTCTAGGCCTACCCCTACCCCTCAGCATGCTGTATTACCAGTGATTTGATTTCACAGGCAGGAAAGAAATTGTCGCAAGCCTGCAGGCCAAATATAATTTTTTAACTTTTTTTTAAAAAGGAAAGGCCCACTGCCTCTAGTGAATGAATAATAAGTTTAATAACTGTGTTGCGGCCCTGCAAAAGTGTCACAGAACTTTACTGTTGCAGAGTTATTAACTGTGGCAGAGCAGGTATTTCCCAGGCAGGAAAGAAATTGGCGCAAGGCTGCACTCAACCGTAGCTGGTTGCGTCTGATTTTTTTAGGTTCTCCACGCAGCACACACGTACCCAGAGCCCTTAGGACTGACAGAGGCAGGGCAAATATACTTTTTTCCCTTTTGTTTAAAAGGATAGGCCAACTGCGTCTATTAACTGAATAATAAGTTTAATAACTGACACTGTGTTGCGGCCCTGCAAAAGTGTCACAGAACTTTACTGTTGCAGAATTATTAACTGTGGCAGAGCAGGTATTTCCCAGGCAGGAAAGAAATTGGCGCAAGGCTGCACTCAACTGTAGCTGGTTGCGTCTGATTTTTTTACGTTCTCCACGCAGCACACACGTACCCAGAGCCCTTAGGACTGACAGAGGCAGGGCAAATATACTTTTTTCCCTTTTGTTTAAAAAGAAAAGGCCCACTGCATCTATTCAATGACTAATATAACTGTGTTGCGGCCCTGCAAAAGTGTCACAGAACTTTACTGTTGCAGAGTTATTAACTGTGGCAGAGCAGGTATTTCCCAGGCAGGAAAGAAATTGGCGCAAGGCTGCACTCAACCGTAGCTGGTTGCGTCTGATTTTTTTAGGTTCTCCACGCAGCACACACGTACCCAGAGCCCTTAGGACTGACAGAGGCAGGGCAAATATACTTTTTTCCCTTTTGTTAAAAAAGAAAAGGCCCACTGCGTCTATTCAATGACTAATAACTGTGTTGTGGCCCTGCCTACACAATTCTGTGCCTGTAGTATCAATGCAGGGTGCAATGCTCTGCACTGCCGATTTTGAGAAAAAAAAAAAAAAGCAACACAGCTAACAGCAGCCTGCACAGTACTCCACACAGTTAAATGTGGCCCTAGAAAGGACTGTTGAGGTTCTTGAAGGCTACACTCACTCCTAACACTCTCCCTGCCTAAGCACCACTTCTGTCCCTAATACCGGGTGCAATGCTCTGCACTGCCGATTTTGAGAAAAAAAAAAATTTCTCCACTGCTAACAGCAGCCTGCACACATGTAGATGTGGCCCTAAGAAGGACCGTTGGGGTTCTTGAAGCCTACACTCACTACAAATACTCTCCCTACAGCAACTCCAATAGAACTGGACTTTCCCTCAGCTAACTCACAAGGCATGTGTGGCGAGCCGCGGGAGGGGCCGACTTTTATACTCGGGTGACATCTGATCGCCCCAGCCACTCACAGCAGGGGGGTGGTATAGGGCTTGAACGTCACAGGGGGAAGTTGTAATGCCTTCCCTGTCTTTCAATTGGCCAGAAAAGCGCGCTAACGTCTCAGAGAGGAAACTGAAAGTAACCGGAACACCGCGTGGTACTCGTTACGAGTAACGAGCATCCCGAACACCCTAATATTCGCACGAATATCAAGCTCGGACGAGTACGTTCGCTCATCTCTAATCACCAATCCTATTTCTAAACTGCATCTGGATTTTTCCCACATAGTTCAGGGACATCTGCAAAAATAAACAACACCCTCTGTCTCACAATTACAAAAATCTTGTAGATAATAAATCTGATGGGTAGTTTGATCAGCAATAGATTTAGTTTGTAAAATAAAGGGACACACAATGCACCTATCACACTTAAATATACCGAAGGGTTTTCCATCCAACCAACTATTTACCAGTTAGGGAGGCTTATAATGACCATGACCAATATATCTCTAAGTCACCTTCCTTTATGGAAGGTGTATTGTGGCCAATTGGCAATAATTCCTGCTCCATAGCCATAATTCCCCAGTACCTATTAAAGTTTTGCAGTTGTACTTTCTTCTCTGGGTCAACAGAGTGGACCCATCAATCTTAATGCATTATCAAAGGCAGAATGAAGAGCCTCAATGGGTAGCCCTTACAGGTGCGTCTTTGTTTGCTGCATGCAGCTGAATGTGCCTTGCCGGCGCAAAAAGTTCTGAAAAATATGCCGCAGTGCGTACAAAAAAGCATAATTTATTCTGCAAATATGCACAGGCTCGTGTGTACGGGGACTTAGTGTGATCATAAACTGAGTAGGGTTTATAATAACTTTCAAATGTGTTTGTAATACAATATAATATATAGATTAAATTGGTATTTTCTTAGTGTCCCTTTAATTAATGTTATTACAAAGAGATAACAAAAAGGCATAACCAAACAAAATTACATGTGACTCACTTTAAAAGAGTTTTCTCAACAAAAACAAACAAAGCAAGCTCTGTGTAAATGTCAGTATTTTGGTAGAGGATTTTGCATGTGAAGCATGCAAATATTATACGAGCTATCAAATTAAACAGTTTGAAATTAAGGGAACATTTCAGTCATAAATCGAATCAAAGATTAGCTACTACTCAGTGTTTATATGTGTTTCTATTCAGTTTTTTTTTTACCTTTCTTAAGGCTCTGAGCTCCCTTGGTTTACTGTGATTCAATATTTTATGTATTGTAGCATTAAAGGGGTTTTCCGTGGAAATACTGCAACGACCAAGCTGAGCGCACCAAAGTGGGGGAGACCACGGGGATTGCAAGATGGTTGTCACGGGTGGCTCTGCAATCTCTCCCAACAATGACGGAAATGATGCTCTGCTCAGTTGTTGCACAGTGGCACAAATGATGTATAAGAATACGTTTAAACTGAACGGTGGGTTTTGTCACGGGTGACGCCAGTACTCCAATCTGAACTCTGAAGTTGAGCAATGGTGAAATAACTTGACACGAGTCCAGTAGTTTGCCTTAGTAAACTGGGAGCACGCAGTTTTACTTAAGCTTTGAAATGAACAGTTGTAGTATGCTCAGATTTGCAGCATTACAAGAGTTTAGCAGAGCCGGAAATGATGCAGTTAATCAACACGTTGAAAAAAGAAGAATTGCAACTGAACAACACTTTTCTTCAATGCTTTCTCTATTTATTTCTCTAGAGGTTAATCAGTAATGATTCCCCACAGCTTTAACTATCTGATAGGCTTACTGAAGTGTAAGATGAAGGTGATAGATGACAGTTGTAATGGCCTCTGACCTAATCCTGGCTTTGAATTCACTGGGTAGTTTGACTCACTGTTTTAGTGGAGCGATGACCTCCAGCTATTTTCTTCTCACTGCTGTCAGACCAAAGGAGCAGAAAGAACCTTGCTACCCTTGGGAGGCTTGCTGAATCACTGCACACTCGGCTGCACTCCTGATTCACACCTCTGATGATGATGACTCACTGCAGACTCTTCTCACGACTCCATACTAACTCTTCCTTCACTTCCTCTCTCTTCCCACACTTTTCTTCTCTCCTCCTCCTCTGCATAGAGACCCATACTAATGTTTCCCACTCTGGATTCACCCACCAATCAGTGGAGGTGTGACATATAGCCAATAGGCAACCAGCTTTTGCCAGCACTAAGCTTTTAGCTTAGGAATGGAGTAACAAGGTTTCTCCAATGTATGGCACCTCTATGCCTCCGGGAAGAACATAGACAGGTGTGATAGGACAAATGTAAGTGTGACTATTCTCGAGGACCCTCCAGGCCACTACAGTTCCCCTCTACTTAAAAACACAGCCGCCCTCAGCTGTACTGAACTGCGAGGGGCGGAAAAGTGTACCTACTGCAGATGTGTGACAGCACATTATTTTTAAAGTTTTAGTGTACTTGCAAGTTTTTGAGAAGTTGCATTGGGATAAGTCAGAATCTTAGGGCCAAGATAGCTATAGGGCACCTACATAGTTCTTCTCCCCAAAGACAGACAGAATATGCATGTAAATGCAGTAGGAAAATGACATGTCAAGATATGTACTATACAGTAGGCAACCTATTAGGAGAGCAATTCACTGGGTTAGGCAACAGTCCCATAACATTAATTTAGAGTCCTGTGCAAAAGTCCATATATGCATGTGAAACCTGAAAATAGAAAATGCAATAAAGACAGAAATTTTCTTCATGGCAAACCTTTGTAATGATGGCTACCTTGCCACAAGTGTAGGTATGAGTCCATGAATGATGAGCAGATGAAGCACAGAGTCCAGAATGCAGTAGTGCGGGGCACTAAGTCAAGTATCTCTGAAAAAGGTTAGATTAAAGGATGAGCATAAAATCAAAAGCAATAAACAACAACAATGAACTTGTAGGAGTCATCAAGTAGTCTCTTGAGGCACATATCTTAAACATTGCTTAAACTGTGGAACACACTGGGAAGTCTCTCAGGGCACAAATCTTGGTTTCTGGAAAACATTGCAATAAATTAAACAATTGTAGAATCCATAGGATCAATAAAGAGAAATATAAAAAAGAGATAAAAATCTCAGAGCTCTGGCGAGTTCCTTAATACGTGTAAGCGATATTTTAAATAGAGATTATAGCACTTACTTCACGGAGGTGCCTATGGGTAGGCACCTCCAGTCCTGGCAGGTGTATAGAGACAAATCCACAGCGGTACGGGTTCCACTCTTTAATGATGTACTGTACAATAATGTACTGTATGACGTGTTTCAGCCTTAAACAACGGCAGGCCTTTTTCAAGTACAAATAAAGGCTCTTGGTAGAATCAAGTTAATCTAGTAGTCTCTGGTGTAGTTGTCCACAAGTAAATCTGGTGGACCTTCTTAGAACGGATGGTAGTCCAGGAAGTCTTCTTGAAGTGGGTAAAATAACTGGTAATGATGGAGGAACTGAATTTGTTGGTGATGGTGAACTTGGTGTTGGTGGTACGGGTGCTGGGGGTTGATACATTAGGCGGGCAAATGGGTTCTAGTACCACATTAGTTGATTTTCCCAATCAAATGGAGAAGGGCATTCAGTAATTGGTTCTTTCAACATCTCATTCTCTGAATCAGACTCTATTTCTTCAGTGCCTGAATCTGTTGAAGTGAAAGAGAAGGTTCATTGGAAATAATGGTGATTACAGTATACGGTTGAAGGTTGAAGTTCCCATCTGGTGTCTAACTTTCCAGTGCGGTGTTCTTTTTGCAACCATACTTGATCTCCTACTTTTAGGTCTGATACATGGGCATTTTTATTGAAGTCTCTAGATTGCTTTTCTCTTACACCAATGAGATGAGTATCAACTATTTCTTGGGCTTCCTTTAAGCGTCGCTGGTGATCTTGGATCCATTCGGTTTTGGGTAGAGGATTGGTATCATCAGAAACTTGTACTCCTAATCTAAGGTCTGCAGGCAATTTTCCTTGGCGGTCAAACATAAGATAGTAAGGGGTATATCATCCTGTTGAACAATGTGGAGTATTATTATAGGTGTAAATGAGTTCTGGTAATAAGGTGGGCCAATGAGCTTTTTGCTTGGGTGGAATAGTCCTTAGCAATTCTAGGATTGTTGGCTCTCTCACATAAACCATTTCCTTGTGGGTGGTATGCAGTGGTTCTTAGTTTATTAGTCACAGGGATCACACAACTCTTGTAACAACAGATTTAAATGTGGGTCCTCTGTCAGATAAGATTTTATCAGGACATCCATGATTTAAGACAAAGTGATTCCAAACAATGGCGACTGTAGTTTTTGTGGTCGAATCTCTAACTGGTAATGCAACAGTTAACTTGGGATAGTGGTCAATGAGAGTGAGTACATAACTAAACTCGGACTTACTGGTTTCAATTTTCAGATGATAAATTGCTAGTAGTTCACGTGGTTTTGTGGAAACAATGGGACATGAAGCAGCTTTTTGGTCATTTTTGGTTTTCCTGTGAGTTTCACAAACTGTACATTCTTGGCACTATTTTTCTATATCATTACGCATACCAATAAAATAAAATCGTTGACGGATTACTACTTCAGTTTTCTGCACTCCAAAGTGGCCAGATCGATCGTAAAATGCGAGTACAACTTGATTAGCGTCTTTACGTGAGATTAAGATTTGGTGAACTTGATTTTCAGAGGCGGGATTGATAGAACTTCTGAAGATTAAGCTTTTCTTTAAGAACAGTCTCTTTCCTAGTCTCCATAAGCGTTGTAGTTCTGGATCTGTATATTTGCGTATAGTTCCTTTAGGAATAGCTCTTGTCAATAGATGTTCTTGCAACTCACTAAACATTCTGCTACCCTGTTACAGCAGGTACCATCTTTGTAGAGTGTCTGTACTTTCTGACGAATTAGAATTAGTAGGTACAGTTTGACAATTTTGTTGAGCTTGGTGAACTGTGAAGTCAGGCATTTCAAGGTCCTCCCATATGTCTTCTTCAGGGATATAATCAATTGTTTCTGGTAACCAAGAGAGAGCGTCAGCATTGGTATTACTCTTTCCTATCTGATATTTCACGTTGAAGTTAAAGTTTGCTAATCTTGAGAGCCATCTTTGCTCTAATGCTCCTCGTTGAGCTGAATTCAGATGTGCAACAGGATTATTGTCCATATAGGTAGTGAAGGTTGCAGTAGCTAAATAGTCCTTGAATTTTTCAGTAACTGCACAAACTAGTTCAAGTAATTCCAATTTAAAAGAGCTGTAATTCCAGTTAATTAAAAGAGCTCGTAAGGCCAGTTACGAACGGCATCAACTTTGTCTGGGTCTGTATACACTCCCTCAGTACTAACAATGTGTCTGAGATAGCAAACTCTGGTTTGGAGCAAATGGCATTTAGAGCGTTGGATTTTTAGGCCATGGTCTATGAGGGTTTGGAACACTTCTCTGAGGTGTTGGAGATGCTCTTCATAATGTTTACTATAGACTAGGATGTCATCTAGAAAGTGTACAACAGATTCAAAATTTCTGTGACCTAAACATCTCTCCATAAGTTCCTGGGGCATTGCGGAGACCAAAGGGCATACAATTGAATTCAAATAACCCCATGAGAGTAGTGAACACAGTTTTCTCTCTATCTAGCTCACTCATAGGCACCTGCCAATAACCACTGGTCAAATCTAAGATAGAAAAGTATGCGGCAGTACCTAAGCGCAGTTAAAGATTCCCCAATACTGGGCAACGGATAAGCGTCTTTGTGAGTGACACTATTGAGCTTGCGATAATCTACGCAGAAGTGGATGCCTCCATCTTTCTTTTTGTTCCTGAGGAGAAACCTAAACCTGAATCATTCTTGGACAATTTGGGCAGCTTTCAGACCAATAGTGGGAGAGACTGTACTGTGGGCTAAGCAAGCTCTGCAGAAACTGTTGTTGTAACCAGAGACTTCTTGGGTGTAAACCTGTTGTCCTGCTTTAATTCTATTTAAAGGGGTTGTCTCGCGAAAGCAAGTGGGTCTATACACTTCTGTATGGCCATATTAATGCACTTTGTAATATACATCGTGCATTAAATATGAGCCATACAGAAGTTATTCACTTACCTGCTCCGTTGCTAGCGTCCCCGTCGCCATGGTTCCGTCTAACTTCGGTGTCTTCTTGCTTTTTTAGACGCGCTTGCGCAGATGGATCTTCTCCCTTCGGCTGGTCTCGGAAGCATCGGCGTTTTGGCTCCGCCCCTTGTACGCATCATCGCGTAGCTCCGCCCCCGTCACGTGCCGATTCCAGCCAATCAGGTGGCTGGAACCGGCACACGTCATGGGGCGGAGCTACGCGATGACGCGTGCAAGGGGGCGGAGCCAAAACGCCGATGCTTCCAAGACCAGCCGAAGGGAGAAGATCCATCTGGGCAAGCGCGTCTAAAAAAGCAAGAAGACACCGAAGTTAGACGGAACCATGGCGACGGGGACGCTAGCAACGGAGCAGGTAAGTGAATAACTTCTGTATGGCTCATATTTAATGCACGATGTATATTACAAAGTGCATTAATATGGCCATACAGAAGTGTATAGACCCACTTGCTTTCGCGAGACAACCCCTTTAAGTATGTTTCACTGTGAAGTTAACAGAGACTGTAATCAAAAGGAAGTGTGCCCTCATAAAAAGAGATTGTAATTGCAAAGCTGTATGTCATGCAGTGTGCTGCCTGATCATTGCTAGTAGTAACTGCCAAGCCCAGTGTGCCCATTAGAGACTGTAACCACAAAGCTGTATGGCCTGTTCAGAGACAGTTTGTGGCTAATAGTAGCCACCAAGCTCTGTATCTTTAAAGAATCTGTAATCACCAAAACTGTATCAACTGTGACTATAACAATCAAGCTAGGTGAATCCAGCAAAGTAAAATTATTCAAGTGTATTGCTGTATGTCTGCCTTCTTTACTAACCCATTCTCAAGTCAGAGTCTTGAGTAGGGGTCAAGGGCCACACATAAAATTGACACTCTTACATGTCCATGGCAAGGAACACACACATTAAAGACAAGTAGGCAATTATTTGAGACATCCTCCTGTAAACTCCAAGCTCTACTTTGCTATCTGTTAAGGATTTTTTAGCGTTAAGTTACTGCAAATCCACTTTGACAGGACAGGTAACAACTGTGTATAACAGCCATTGTACTGCTCTTCAAAAAATAGTACATCATGGATCAATAGGTTCAATCAGTCATCTGGATGAGAAAGCTAACATAGGACATTGATTATACCTTTCACCAAAAGAGCTCAGTGAGAAAGTCAGGGAACCTTCCCCATTCTGGTAGATATCTTTCCAGCTAAGGAATATCTTATTTTATGTACCATTCAGCAGTTTCTGTAGATTGAAAAGCTAATGAGAAACTACAGTTACAAAAAAGTTTCACTTGATAGCCTTTTGTAGATTCTCCTACCTGCCCTTTATGTGTTGCACTTATTTCACTCTTGAAAAAATAATGTCTTGAAGGCTGATTCAATGCTGGTAGTATATTTTCAGTCTGCTATTGTACACAAGAGATTAGAAAGTTTAGATACAAATCAGCAATGATATGCTTTTTGTATTAGCCAGATTGGATTGCCCAACAGGAGCAAGCAGAACTCGAACCCGGGGGCTCCTGTACTCCAGGTGGTAGCTCTATCTGCTGAGCTATTCAGCTCCCTGGCAGCTCCCCTGATAAGCCTTGTCCTTGATCATAGTTCCTTACCCATGTATTTCCGTGACTGACTCCACCCTAATTAGTCTCCCTATATAAACCTGTCCCTGTCCCTCCCTCCTTGTGTGTTTATTGAGCCCTCAGCCTTTAAACCAGCTTCTTCATATACTTGCTCCCTCTAAAGAAGATTGCCTCTCCGTGTACCAACCACTGGCTTATCTCTTGACTACATCTCTGCCTAAATCCTCTGTATTGCATTGCCTTCTCCATGTACCCCTGGCTTGCCGCCCTTGCTGGCTACAACCCGAAACTGCAATCTAGTGTCAGACTGCGGCAAGAGGCATACATTACTGTGACACGAAGTCATTTAGTGAGAAGGTCTGAACATATGTTATCTGAGGAGTAACTGAGGAACTAAATGAAAGATGGGTCAGCAAGCATAAGTGTCTATAGGCAAAAATCCAGTCTCACTACCTTTTAGGGATATGTTGAACGATGTATTACTCTGTAGGAGAGGTCCCTAATTTTTTTAGACCTTGTGAGTCATGTTCAACTTTGAGCAATGTCTGAGAGCTAAATTTAACAGTTAAGCACCAGGGTGTTTTGGTCCTAAAGGATTTTACCTATGTGGTAGTTTTACTGCCCTATTTTTTTTCTTCAGCTACCGAAATTATTTTTGCTGTGTTTTTTTTCCGTGACACACAGGACTATTTTTTTTTATACCTTTTTCACAGATTTTTTTTGCATTTCCTTAGGGGTAGAGAGCAAAAAACAATTTTCTTCTTTAATATATAGTTGTCTATTTTTAATATACATTTTTATTCTATAAATGTATTACTTTTTAAAGAATGTTTTTTTTTAACATATGTGTCCCCCATGACATCATATAAGACCTCTGAGGATCATTTATATATATATATTTTTTATATGTAACATTTTTCCACTGTCACTGGGGAATCCATAGTTAAAAACCGCTTCTGCCTTCCCTCTGGGTCCTTGACTTGCAGGAGCTGTTATCCCTAGCCATCTTTTTACTATGGGATTGGATTAAAGCCCTGGACCTGTAAATTTAGTGCTTGATCCTGAAGGGATTAAAGGGAACCTGTCATCAACTATAAGCACCATAAACTAAATTATAGTGCTAATAGTTTGTGGGACATGGAGTCCAGAGAGCCTTTTTTCATTTTTTCATATATTCACTTGTCCCCCGTTGCTGCAATGTCCTCCGTCAAAACCCGTGCATGTGCAGCAGTTCGATTTTTCAGAAGGGTATATATATGCACTCCCATAGGGATGAATGGGAATGTGCCCGCATAGCCTTTTGAAAGGCGTAATGCTGCTATGCATGTGCTGACTTTGCTGGGGAACACCACAGGAACGAGAGAGCGGATGAGCATGAGGCACAGCTCCCTGGACACCACATTACCTAAACTATAAGCACTTAGTTTGTGGTGGTTATGTAGTGGCCTGAAGTGAATGGAAGGTTCCAGAGTGTGCTTGAATTATCTATGTCTGTCTTGTGCCTTTGTAATGTCCTTGTTTTGCTTGTAGCATGGATCAGTGTTATGTGTATTGCATGTGTGCAGGCCCTCCAGGGTTAAGTGTCTGGGTATGTCTGGAAATGTAGCATTTGTTAGTCACGTGACCATGCTTTATATATGTGTTTTCAAGGTGTATGTAAGGGGAGAAAGAGTTAGAGTGTGCGATGGGGAGTTAGTGAGAGTCTGCCTGCACACAGACACCATCGGTCTGTGTGTGGAGAAGATGGAGGAGGCTGAGAGATTGGTAGATGTTCTGCCTCCGCGGATTGGTAGATGTTCTGTCCTCAGTGCTGATATCAGGTACTGAGAGAGGAGTCGTCGTTCATATGCAAGTGGTCAGTGAGTTCTTGTATGCAAGCCAGTGTTGAGAGCATTGATTCCGAGAGAGAAAGCAAGACACAGATAACTGGGACTGTGGACTTTGTATGTATGCCCCATGTACCTCCACTGCTGCTTTGCCTATTCTACCCTTGGATTGTATTCTAAATTGAATTTACTACGTTCAGTAAAGCAAACATCATCAACCATTCCTGCTGTGTACAGAAAAGTACTACTTTGTTTGGGCTCTATTTATTCCAAGGAAGAGCCGCATCAAAGGAAAGGAATGGTGGCATCACCTGTGACAACTAAAGACTTCCAGGTAACTTTGCCCAGTTACCATCCCCTTTCATTTCCTGTGATCTTCCCCTGTGGCGACATGGACGGGTCCCATGCTACCTGGAACTGGGGAGGGGATGGAAGAGCCACCATGACAAGTGATCATCTTTACCCCCGCTGTCTCCTCGGCTGTGGGCCTGCTCTGTGGATGCTGCACTTATACTTGATGACAGGTTTCCTTTCAGTAAAAATCTTAACATATTAAATATGGTGAAAAACAAAAGTGTGAAATTTCAATTTGCAGATTGACATTTGAGTTTGAATTTTGAAACACTGTTATTATACCATGAAATTGCCACTATTCTGGCTATTGGATATGTCAGCAATATTGTTCATATGAATGTCACCTTGTAGCCAGTGCATACAACAATGCATTATGGAATTATTCACACAATCCCATACACATTTTTTCTGTTTTGTTGCATAACAGCCTGGAATTAAAATTTTTATAGATTTTTGGGGAGTTTGTACAGTTTGATTTATACAATATACCTACCACTGAGAAGGTGTAGACCATTTGTGTACCGTCATGGAAACAATAAGGCACAAAACTGAACTTTAATGTGCATAAGTATTTGTTCCCTGAAAGAGAATACTTTGCGGAGCAATCTTGTGCTGCAATTGCAGATGCAAGTCTCTTGGGGTATATCTCTATGAGTTTAGCATATCTAGACAATGGGATTTTTGCCAGTTCTTCCAATTCTTAACTCCTTTAAGTTACAATAAAATGGTTAATTGGTAGAGATGAGCGAGCACCAAAATGCTCGGGTGCTCGTTACTCGAGACGAACTTTTTGCGATGCACGAGGGTTTGTTTTGAGTAACGAAACCCCATTGAAGTCAATGGGCGACTCGAGCATTTTTGTATATCGCCGATGCTCGCTAAGAATTTCATTTGTGAAAATCTGCAAAACCCAAGAAAGTGCTGGAAACGACACAGAAACGGATAGGGCAGGCGAGGGGCTACATGTTAGGCTGCATTTCAGGTTCCCAGGTACCACTATTAAGCCACAATAGCGGCAAGAGTGGACCCCCCCCCAACAATTTTTACTTCTGAAAAACCCTCATTAGCAAGGCATACCTTAGATAAGCACCACACTACCTCCAACAAAGCACAATCACTGCCTGCATGACACTCCGCTGCCACTTCTCCTGGGTAACATGCTAACCAACCCCCACGCACGACCCAGTGTCCACAGCACACACCAAAGTGTCCCTGCGCAGCCTTCAGCTGCACTCATGCCACACGCTGGCCTCATAGCCACACCACCCTCATGTCTATTTATAAGTGCGTCTGCCATGAGGAGGAACCGGAGGCACACACTGCAGAGGGTTGGCAGGGCCAGGCAGCGACCCTCTTTAAATGGTGCGGGGCAATAGCCCACAATGCTGTACAGAAGCAATGAGAAATCCAATCCTGTGCCACCTCCATCAGGAGCTGCACACGTGGGCATAGCAATGGGGAACCCATATGCCACACACTATTCATTCTGTCAAGGTGTCTGCATGCCCCAGTCAGACCGGGGTTTTTTAGAAATAGTCACAGGCAGGTACAACTCCACAATGGGAATTCCGTGTGCACCCACAGCATGGGTGGCTCCCTGGAACCCACCGGCTGTACATAAATGTATCCCATTGCAGTGCCCTGGATAGCAGAGCTAACGTCAGATTAAATGCAGGTGGGCTTTGGCCCACACTGCATGCCCCAGTCTGACTGGGGTTCTTTATAAGTAAACACATGCAGTTACAACTCCGTGTGGACCGACAGCATGGGTGGGTCCCAGGAAGCCACCGGCGGTACATAAATATATCCCATTGCATTGCCCATCACAGCTGAGGTAACGTCCGATTAAATGCAGGTGGTCTTCGGCCCACACTGCATGCCCCAGTCTGACCGGAGTTTTTAATACATAGACACTGGCAGGTACAAATCCCTAATGTAAAGTCCCTGTGGACCCACAGCATGGGTGGCTCCCTGCAACCCACCGGCGGTACATAAATAAATCCCATTGCAGTGCCCAGCACAGCTGAGGTAACGTGAGGTTTAATGCAGGTGGGCTTCAGCCCACACTGCATGCCCCAGTCAGACTGGGGTTCTTTATAAGTAGACCCATGCAGTTACAACTCCGTGTGGACCGACCGCATGGGTGGGTCCCAGGAAGCCACCGGCGATACATAAATATATCCCATTGCATTGCCCATCACAGCTGAGGTAACGTCCGATTAAATGCAGGTGGTCTTCGGCCCACACTGCATGCCCCAATCTGACCGGGGTTTTTAATACATAAACACTGGCAGGTACAAATCCCTAATGGGAAGTCCCTGTGGACCCACAGCATGAGTGGGTCCCAGGAAGCCACCGGCGGTACATAAATATATCCCATTGCAGTGCCCTGGACAGCAAAGCTAACGTCAGATTAAATGCAGGTGGGCTTCGGCCCACACTGCATGCCCCAGTCAGACTGGGGTTTTTTATAAGTAGGCACAGGCAGGTACAACTCCCTATTGTGAAGTCCGTGTGGACCGACAGCATGGGTGTGCTTCGACCCACAGTGCATGCCCCAGTCAGTGAGGTAATATGTACCTTAACAGTAACCGCGTTGGTGGGAATGTGGTGGCGACTGCAGACCTAGTAGCGTGGTTTTATTTAGTTGGTTTTCGAAATGTGGCCAGGATTAAGTGGGCCGTGGCGGGGGGATGGTGGGTGGGCTCTCTTGTTGTGTCGGTAAAGGTGAAATTCTTGGACTGCCACCAGACAGACCAATGCAAAGGTATTTGGCAAGAATGCTTTCATTATTGGAGGAGGAGGGGGATGTTTTTGAGGCACTACGTGTCCTCTCCACATGTCCGTGGTTATATGCACCTTAACAGTAACCGCGTTGGTGGGAAATGGCCTTGCCACCATCATGTCTTTGGGAAGCCTCCGTTTCCACACCCCAGTGACATAGCATTAGCAGCGGTATAGGCAGAGCCCAGAATTAGTAACATTTCTGCGGTAGCATTAGGGACAGGCCCCAGTAACATATCACTAGCAGCATTATAGGGGCAGCACAGTATTAGTTCCATTTCAGTAGTAGTAGCAGTCCAGACAGGCCCCAGTTACAATTCCGAAGCAGCAGTATGGGGGGAGCACAGTCTTAGTTCCATTTCAGTAGTAGTAGCAGTCCAGACAGGCCCCAGTAACAATTCCGAAGAAGCAGTATAGGGGGAGCACAGTCTTAGTTCCATTTCAGTAATAGTAGCAGTCAAGACAGGCCCCAGTAACAATTCCGAAGCAGCAGTATAGGGGGAGCACAGTATTAGTTCCATTTCAGTAGTAGTAGCAGTCAAGACAGGCCACAGTAACATTCCCGTTGCAGCAGTTTAGGGAGATAACAGTCTCTTTCACATTTCAGTAGTTGCAGTATAGACAAGGCCCCAGTTACATTTATGTAGCAAAAGTGTAGGCCAACCCCACACACCTTGCTGTAGCATGAGTGCAGGCAAAGCCCATAAAAATTTCTAGGATTACACTGTAGGCGAGGGCCCAAAAAAATTGGTGTACCAACAGTACTTATGTACCTCAGAAAAATTGCCCATGCCCAACCTAGAGGGCAGGTGAAACCCATTAATCGCTTTGGTTAATGTGGCTTAATTTGTAACTAGGCCTGGAGGCAGCCCAGTTATAATAAAAATTGGTTCAGGTGCAAGTTTCAACGCTTTAATGAGAATTGAAAGGTATAAACATTGTTTACAAAAGTCATATGACTGAGCCTTGTGGGCGTAAGAAAAATTGCCCGTTCGGCGTGATTACGTGAGGTTTCAGGAGGAGGAGCAGGAGGAGGAGGATGAATATAATACACAGATTGATGAAGCTAAAAGGTCCCCGTTTTTGATGGTGATAGAGAACGATGCTTCCATCCGCGGGTGCAGCCTACGTATTGTTTAGGTACCGCTGCTGTCCGCTGGTGGAGAAGAGAAGTCTGGGGAAATCCAGGCTTTGTTCATCTTTATGAGTGTAAGCCTGTCGGCACTGTCGGTTGACAGGCGGGTACGCTTATCCGTGATGATTCCCCCAGCCGCACTAAACACCCTCTCTGACAAGACGCTAGCCGCAGGACAAGCAAGCACCTCCAGGGCATACAGCGTGAGTTCAGGCCACGTGTCCAGCTTCGACACCCAGTAGTTGTAGGGAGCAGAGGCGTCACGGAGGACGGTCGTGCGATCGGCTACGTACTCCCTCATCATCCTTTTACAGTGCTCCCGCCGACTCAGCCTTGACTGGGGAGCGGTGACACAGTCTTGCTGCGGAGCCAGAAAGCTGGCAAAGGCCTTAGAGAGTGTTCCCCTGCCTGCGCTGTACATGCTGCCTGATCTCCGTACCTCCCCTGCTACCTGGCCCTCGGAACTGCGCCTTCTGCCACTAGCGCTGTCGGATGGGAATTTTACCATCAGTTTGTCCGCCAGGGTCCTGTGGCATAGCATCATTCTCGAACCCCTTTCCTCTTCGGGTATGAGAGTGGAAAGGTTCTCCTTATACCGTGGGTCGAGCAGTGTGTACACCCAGTAATCCGTAGTGGCCAGAATGCGTGTAATGCGAGGGTCACGAGAAAGGCATCCTAACTAGAGATGAGCGAGCACCAAATTGCTCGGGTGCTCGTTACTCGGGACGAAATTATCGCGATGCTCGAGGGATCGTTTCGAGTAACGAACCCCATTGAAGTCAATGGGCGACCCGAGCATTTTTGTATATCGCCGATGCTCGCTAAGGTTTTCATTTGTGAAAATCGGGGCAATTCAAGAAAGTGATGGGAACGACACAGCAGCGGATAGGGCAGGCGAGGGGCTACATGTTGGGCTGCATCTCAAGTTCCCAGGTCCCACTATTAAGCCACAATAGCGGCAAGAGTTCCCCCCTCCCCCCCCCCCCCCCCCCCGCACTGTCAGCATAAAGATCGTTCTCCTCTGCCACAGCAGTAACAGGTGTGGCAGAGAAGAACGATGTTAGCCCATTGAATTCAATGGAGCCGGCAATACAGCAGGTTCCACTGAAAGCAATGGGCTGCCGGCGTGCACGGGATGAATTGTCGGGAAGGGCTTAAATATAGAAGCCCTTCTCTGCAATTCATCCAGAAATGTGTAAAAATAAAAAAAATATACCGTATATACCGGCGTATAAGGCTACGGGGCGTATAAGACGACCCCCCAACTGTCACCTTATACGCAGGGAATACAGCGGAGCAAAAAATAAAAATCATTACTCACTTCCCCCGGCGTTCTGCGGCGCTGCTACAGGATGTCGCTCCCTCCTGGTCCCCGGCAGAGCATTGCTTTCTGGACGCAGGGCTTGAAATCCCTGCCTCCAGAAAACACACGTGCCTTCAGCCAATCACAGCCAATGACAATGATGTCATTGAATGGCTGTGATTGGCTGACGGCGTGTGTTAGCTAATCACAGTAGCTTTCTGGAGGCGGGGATTTCAAGCCTGCGTCCAGAAAGCAATGCTCTGCCAGGGACCAGGAGGGAGCGACAGCCTGCAGCAGCGCCGCAGAACGCCGGGGGAAGTGAGTAATGATTTTTATTTTTTGCTCCGCTGTATTCCTGGCGTATAAGGTGACAGTTGGGGGGTCGTCTTATACGCCCCGTCGCCTTATACGCCGGTATATACTTACCTTGTCCCGGCAGACGGAGTTCAGCGCGGCCGGCCTACAGTGGGTGTGAAGGGGGTGTGAGTCAGACCTGCCCCCTGATTGGCTCAGCGCTGAGTCTGACTCACACCCCCTTCACACCCACTGCCGGCCGCCGCGGCTGAACTCCGTCTGCCGGGACAAGGTAAGCATATATATATTTTTTTTTATTTTAACACATTTCAGGATGAATTGCAGGGAAGGGCTTATATATTTAAGCCCTTCCCGACAATTCATCCCGCGCACGCCGGCAGCCCATTGCTTTCAGTGGAACCTGCTGTATTGCCGGCTCCATTGAATTCAATGGGCAAACATCGTTCTTCTCTGCCAAAGCTGTTACAGCTGTGGCAGAGAAGAATGATTTGTCTTCTATATGTTCTCAATGGGGTCAGCGCTGCTGCCGCCGGCCCCATTGAGCGCATATAGAGAAGAGAACAGGAATCGCAGATCACAGATAGGTGCGATCTGCGATTTCTATGGCCTAAGAAGGACCGTTGGGGTTCTTGAAGCCTAAAATCACTCCTAACGCTCTCCCTATAGCAGCTCTGGCATCAACAGCACTTTCCCTGAACTATGTCAGAATGCATCTGTGGCGAGCCGTGGGCGGGCAGATTTTAATACTCGGGTGACACCTGATCTCGCCAGCCACTCACTGCAGGGGGGTGGTATAGGGCTTGAACGTCGCAGGGGGAAGTTGTAATTCCCTCCCTGTCTTTCTATTGGCCAGAAAAGCGCACTAATGTCTCAGAGATGAAAGTGAAAGTAACTCAAACATCGCATGGTACTCGTCTCGAGTAACAAGCATCTCGAACACCCTAATACTCGAACGAGTATCAAGCTCGGACGAGTACGCTCGCTCATCTCTAATCCTAACATGAAGTCCGCCATGCGTGCCAGGGTACGTGTACGCAACACATGGCTGTCCTCACTAGGAAGATCACTTTCAGGATCCTCCTCCTCCTCCTCCTCCTCAGGCTATACATGCTGAAAGGATGACAGGCAAGCAGCATGGGTACCCTCAGCAGTGGGCCAAGCTGTCTCTTCCCCCTCCTCCTCATGCTTCTCCCCCTCCTCCTCCTCAACACGCTGAGATATAGACATGAGGGTGCTCTGACTATCCAGCGACATACTGTCTTCCCCCGCCTCCTTTTCCAAACGCAAAGCGTCTGCCTTTATGCTTTGCAGGCAACTTCTCAAGAGGCAAAGCAGAGGAATGGTGACGCTAATGATTGCAGCATCGCCGCTCACCATCTGGGTAGACTCCTTAAAGTTTCCAAGGACCTGGCAGATGTCTGCCAACCAGGCCCACTCTTCTGTAAAGAATTGAGGAGGCTGACTCCCACTACGCCGCCCATGTTGGAGTTGGTATTCCACTATAGCTCAACGCTGCTCATAGAGCCTGGCCAACATGTGGAGCGTAGAGTTCCACCATGTGGGCACGTCGCACAGCAGTCGGTGCACTGGCAGATTAAACCAATGTTGCAGGGTCTGCAGGGTGGCAGCGTCCGTCTTGGACTTGCAGAAATGTGCGCTGAGCCGGTGCACCTTTCCGAGCAGGTCTGACAAGCATGGGTAGCTTTTCAGAAAGCGCTGAACCACCAAATTAAAGACGTGGGCCAGGCATGGCACGTGCGTGAGGCTGCCGAGCTGCAGAGCCGCCACCAGGTTACGGCCGTTGTCACACACGACCATGCCCGATTGGAGGCTCAGCGGCGAAAGCCAGCGGTTGGTCTGCTCTGTCAGACCCTGCAGCAGTTCGTGGGCCGTGTGCCTTTTCTCTCCTAAGCTGAGTAGTTTCAGCACGGCCTGCTGACGCTTGCCCACCGCTGTATTGCCACGCGACACCGACTGCTGGCGACGTGCTGCTGCTGACACATCTTGATTGCGAGACAGAGGTTGCGTAGGAGGAGGCGGAGGGCAGTTTAGTGGAGGAAGCATTCACCGCTGCAGATACCACCACCGAGCTGGGGCTCACAATTCTGGGGGTGGGTAGGATGTGAGCGGTCCCAGGCTCTGACTCTGTCCCAGCCTCCACTAAATTCACCCAATGTGCCGTCAGGGAGATATAGTGGCCCTGCCCGCCTGTGCTTGTCCACGTGTCTGTTGTTAAGTGGACCTTGGCAGTAACCGCGTTGGTGAGGGCGTGTACAATGTTGCGGGAGACGTGGTCGTGCAGGGCTGGGACAGCACATCGGGAAAAGTAGTGGCGACTGGGAACCGAGTAGCGCGGGGCCGCCGCCATCATCATGTTTTTGAAAGCCTCCATTTCCACAAGCCTATACGGCAGCATTTTCAGGCTGATCAATTTGGCTATGTGCATGTTTAATGCTTGAGCATGCGGGTGCGTGTCGGCGTACTTGCGCTTGCGTTCAAACAGTTGCGCTAGCGACGGCTGGACGCTGCGCTGAGAGACATTGCTGGATGGGGCCGAGGACAGCGAAGGTGAGGGTGTGGGTGCAGGCCGGGAGACGGTCGTGCCTGTGTCCTGAGAGGGGGGTTGGATCTCAGTGGCAGGTTGGGGCACAGGGGGAAAGGCAGTGGTGCAAACCGGAAGCGGTGAACGGCCTTCGTCCCACCTTGTGGGGTGCTTGGCCATCATATGCCTGTGCATGCTGGTGGTGGTGAGGCTGGTGGTGCAACAAACCTTGCACACCACAGTTCGTCGGTCGTCTGCACTCTCAGTGAAAAACTGCCACACCTTTGAGCACCTCCGCCTCTGCAGGGTGGCATGGCTCGAGGGGGCGCTTTGGGAAACAGTTGGTGGATTATTCGGTCTGGCCCTGCCTCTACCCCTGGCCACCGCACTGCCTCTTCCAACCTGCCCTGCTGCTGCCCTTGCCTCACCCTCTGAAGACCTGTCCTCAGTAGGCTTAGCAAACCAGGTGGGGTCAGTCACCTCATCGTCCAGCTGCTCTTCCTCCGAATCCTCTGTGCGCTCCTCCCTCGGACTTACTGCCCTTACTACTACCTCACTGATAGACAACTGTGTCTCATCGTCATCGTCTTCCTCACCCACTGAAAGCTCTTGAGGCAGTTGCCGGAAGTCCCCAGCCTCATCCCCCGGACCCCGGGAACTTTCCAAAGGTTGGGCATCAGTCACGATAAACTCCTCTGGTGGGAGAGGAACCATTGCTGCCCAATCTGGGCAGGGGCCCAAGAAAAGTTCCTGGGAGTCTGCCTGCTCCTCAGAATGTGTCATTTTCATGGAGTGAGGAGGCTGGGAGGAAGGAGGAGCAGCAGCCAGAGGATTCAGAGTTGCAGCTGTGGACGGCGTAGAAGACTGGGTGGTCGATAGATTGCTGGATGCACTTTCTGCCATCCACGACAGGACCTGCTCATAGGGCTCATTTTCTAATAAAGGTCTACCGCGTGGACCCATTAATTGTGAGATGAATCTGGGGACCCCTGAAAGTTGCCTCTCTCCTAATCCCGCAGCAGTCGGCTGCAATACACCTGGATCAGGAGGTCGGCCTGTGCCCACACCCTGACTTGGGCCTCCGCGTCCTCGTCCTCTAGGCCTACCCCTACCCCTCAGAATGGTGTATTACGAGTAGAGCAGAAACAGAACGCTGTAATTAAATGTGCCGCTTATTGGCCTGTGGTTGGAGGCTGACTTCGCTTACGGAATGCACAGCAGAGCCAGGAAACTATTTTGCGCATGCCTGTAGTGAGACGTAGGTGCGTAGGACTGAGCTAGTGAAATTCACAGCGCAGAAGAAGTCAAGTGGCCAAAGGGCAGTGGTAGGCCTTAAGTATTTTGCTTCAATTTTTTTTAAATGGTGAGCTGAAACACCAGACAGATACTGTATGCAGCGTATATATTGTATACGGTTTCCCTCTGGCGCTTTGATGGCGGTGATGTAACGGGCACAGCAGAGCCAGGAAACAATTTTGCGGATGCCTGTAGTGAGACGTAGGTGCGTAGGACTGAGCTAGTGGAATTCACAGCGCAGAAGAAGTCAAGTGGCCAAAGGGCAGTGGTAGGCCTTAAGTATTTTGCTTCAATTTTTTTAAATGGTGAGCTGAAACACCAGACAGATACTGTATGCAGCGTATATATTGTATACTGTTTCCCTCTGGCGCTAAGACGGCGGTGATGTAACGGGCACAGCAGAGCCAGGAAACAATTTTTGACAAGCCTGCTGTAACGCTTTGCTGCGTATTAATTAGGACTACTACCCCCAGCAGACATGCAGTACACTGAAGACGGTCACAGGCAACCCAAAGATAGTATTTTTCCCCAGTTTTTTTGAAAAAGCCCACTGCCTATATAGACAGTATATCTCTTTCTCCTTTCCCACTGTCCCTGCCTCACCAGTACTGCCCCTATACTCTGTACAATGACTGCAGACTGAGGACGCAATGCTCTGCACGCCCGATATACAAAAAAAAAAAAATTGTGCAACACTGCTAAAAGCAGCCTACACAGTACTGCACACGGTCAGATGTGGCCCTAAGAAGGACCGTTGGGGTTCTTGAAGCCTAAAATAACTCCTAACACTCTCCCTATAGCAGCAGCACCAGCAGCAGCACTTTCCCTGAGCTATGTCAGAATGCATCTGTGGCGAGCCGCGGGAGGGGCCGATTTATATGTCAGATGTGGCCCTAAGAAGGACCGTTGGGGTTCTTGAAGACTAAAATAACACCTAACACTTTCCCTATAGCAGCTACAGCAAGACAGCACTTTCCCTGATCTCTGTCACCACGCATCTGTGGCGAGCCGCGGGCGGGGCAGATTTAAATACTCGGGTGTCATCTGATCTCCCCAGCCACTCACTGCAGAGGGGTGGTATAGGGCTGGAACGTCACAGGAGGAAGTTGTAATGCCTTCCATGTCTTTCTATTGGCCAGAAAAGCGCGCAAATTTCTCAGAGATTAAAGTGAAAGTAACTCGAACATCGCGTGGTGCTCGTCTCGAGTAACGAGCATCTCGAACACCCTAATACTCGAACGAGTATCAAGCTCGGACGAGTACGCTCGCTTATCTCTATTAATTGGCCTACAGCAGTCTTCAAGTCATACAACAGATTCTCAATTGGGACTGATGTCTGGGCTTTGACTAGGCCTTTCCAATACAATTTGAAAGGTACCTGTTATGACTCTTACACCCCATAAACTACATTATGGGGCTCAAAGTTAGAGAGTGGGGACTGTGGGGTGCGGTGTTTAATACTCACTGAGTGCGCCATTTCTGGGCTGTGTCCTTACAGACAGCATGATGCTTTTCAGGCAGCTTTGTGAACGTGCTTTTCCATTCATCTCTATGGGGGAGCGCGTGCATAGAGCGGGCTGAAAAGAGTCACGCTGCATGTGTGTGCCAACTTTGCGGGAACACAGTGCAGGAATGGGGAGCCTGATGAGTATCAAATACCACTCCCCGATTTCCCTTTTCCCTGACCTTTAAGTCGCACAGCATAGTTCATAGGGCTTAAAGGTCTTGACCGATTCCTTTTAATGTCATCCATCTTTCCTTCAAGCCTGACAAGTTTTATAGTTCCTGGCAATGAAAATCATCCCCACAGCATGATTCTGCCACCATCATGCTTCATTGTAGAGCGTTCCAGACATACTATTGCAGAAGTGGTGGAAATAACCGCAACTTGTGACAAGAGATCAAGCCTGGGGGCCTGTCCTCAGAATGGATGACCAGTTCTTCAAGACGAAGAGCCATTCCTTATTTGTACATGTTTTTAAACTATATGATAACTATATGATAATGAAGCTCACTGCGCAGGGTAGAAATATACATCTTTACACCACACGATGAATTGAGACGCGGCACTAATAAAAAGAGGAACTATCTTCATTACAATAAGCTGAGTGTAAGGCCGAACGCAAGCGGCCGGGTCGGATTCCGACTGTGAGATTCTCACAGCGGGATGGGACCTGTGCTCCTGCAGTGACCCGTGGCTTACCTGTCCGGCATCTTCGCTCTACTCTGCGGAGGTGCTGGCTGGTGCACAGCTGCACATGCGCAGTGCAGAACCAACACATCAGTGAGGCTCGCACTGGAATAGGACTTTCCACGATCAAAATCGTGGCTATCTGCATAGAATTGCATAAACCAATCAAATCCTATGGCAGCGTACAGCAGCGGAATTTCCGCACGTGTGCATTCGGCCTAATGTGTCTTAGTACTTCATCTCTTTTTTTATCATTTAAAGCACCAAAATATACCTAGATTGTAACATGAGGCAGATCAGAGGGCATGTGAGGTGAGGGGGACTGGAGAAGTGAGGGGATTTGGAAAGATCATGTAGCAAGAAGGATGTGAGCGACACATTAAAAATAAAATTTTGCCATCAGGGCGCCTACCCACTTGCGATTTTTTTTCCTTTGCGTTTTGCATTTTTTCTGAAGAGCAATTAGGATAGAATGTGTTCTAGTCAATTTGCGTTTTTTTTTCGGTCCGTTGCAATTTTTAATATAGGAACTGTCAGTTGCATATGTGTCCTTATTTTTCTCTTAATGCACCCATGAATGTCAATGGAAATTAACGGAAAAGGCGCGAAAAAGCCGCGGAAAACGCACCAAAAACGCGCGGAAAATGCTGCGTTTTTCACGCACGAAAATCGCAAACGGAAGTGGGTAGGCGCCCTCAGGGTTCAAGGATGTGCAGAGAGGGGCTTGTGTGGGCACAAAGGGGACACTATGGGCTTTTGGGGCCTATCAAGCTAGAATTATTACTTTATTGAGTAGAAATTGGGCCATAGTACTGTATAGGGGGCACAGAGAGGCAGAAGTAGAAGCAGGATGGTGAGAGTGTACAGAAATGAGTATTGTCATGGTGGTCTGGGCCCAGATTGAATAGAAAAAAAAAACCAGACGCCTCCAGTCTCAGAAGACGTCACCTGTGATCACTCGAGGTAACTGTACTGTAGCCACTGTCACTGCAATCACCATCACCATGTAGAACTGGTTTCTATTATTTTGTGACTGCATTATTTAGAGGTATACTAGAGCTGAGCCACTGTCCACCAATTCCTAATATTTGTCTTCTGCTGTCTCTAATGCACATACTTGTTTTTCTTTATTTTCAGGTGGAAGCGGAGATATATGTCTTGACATTTGTGCCTCTCATCTTTTAAGACTCTTAAAGAACTGCAGCCGGCGGCCATGAAAAGAAGTTATGCAGAAGGGGGGGGCCTGTGCTGACCTTTCCCACCAGACCCCATAAGTGTTTAGCTACCCCCCTATTGGTATCAAAGATTAGCATTGGATCAAGAATTCAATCTCACAGTTCTATTGAGATCTGAACTAATTCCAAATATATGCTGCTGAGAAAGAAAGACAGAGGTGTGAAGGAGATAAATGTATTTTCCTTTAGGCTTGCTGGAATAAGCCACAAAATCAGGTTTCAGTAGTCTCCAGATAGTTGTGTCCTTGCTATGAGAGTACTGCATTGTTAGTTATCCTGGAATATATAAAGGGCACTGAATGAACAGCTGAGTCATGGGAAATTTGTAATGTGCAAGCAGTCGCTCACCACCTAGACAACGGAACGTCGAGTATAATCCTGCGCTGTCTCCACACCGTTTAAATATTAATAGTATGTCCTATACTCTAGATCAGGGGTGTCAAACTCATTTTTACCGAGGGCTACATCAGCCTTACGGTTCTATTCAAAGGGCTGTTTCTAAGCGCTCATTCACATGGGCATATTTGTGCTCCGTATTATGCCTGTATTTTTTACGCACGTAATACGGACAGCTGAATCCCCATTGATTTGCATTGGGGTATTCAGACATGCGTTTACATGTGTATTTTCTGTGCATCAGGAAAATCATAGCATGTTCGATTTTGGGCTGCATTACGGACCAAAAATCGTCCATTGAAATCAATGGGATCGCATAAATACGCACTGAATATACATAATACATGTGAAGTCATTGCATAATTATGGATGAAGACAGAAGAAATCTATGGGACTTTCTTGCGGTTTTCTTCTTTTGCCTACATGAAAAAAAAATAAGAAGGTCCAATGATGCATAGTTTTGATCTGTAAAAAAGTCGGCGCATTTCATGCAATGAAACGGCATCCGTCCGTTTAAATGAGCCTTAAATCTAACTACACCTAAACATGGCTATGGACTCTATGCATTATGATGGGGTTTCTCCTCTTCCCCCTCTTTAGCAGTGAGCTTCCTACCTTGGAGGCTGGCTAGGGTGCCCGCTGGGGCTGTCAGAGCTCTGCCACAACCTGTTAGTTGTTGAACAGAATTCAGAATCGAAGATGGTACCCACCCTCTATGCTGGCACTGCTCCCTCTGCCAAGCACTGGCTGTGTCCTTCTGCATCTGAATCTTGTTGGGGACACATAATATTACATGGCGGGCCAGATTCAGCCAGTGGGCCTTGAGTTTGATATGTGCTCTAGACTTTAACATTAGAAATTCATACTGGATTCAATCATTAATATTAACCCTTTCCAATCCAATTGGTATCCTGGTTTTCATAGGGGGCTTACTCTTTTTCTGTCATTATACAACAGCACTATATGCTGGCTAAAGCCAGTACTGCATGAGGTGACACATTGGATAGGCTCCAACAGAAGAGAGGCTGGCAATATACAGTAGGAGAACCCCGACGGATGTCTTCCAACGTCGGAGCTGTACAGCCTTAAGTCATAATATCTTTAGACGTCAGTGGATTGGAAAGGGTTAAAAACCACAACTGGATATGTATTGATTAGTTCCAAAGGATGCTCCTGTGTAGTAGTATTACCAAGTGTAATTCCATAAATCTAGTTCATACTTTCTGTGCAACTTAAAAGAGAATAAATATGGCGGGAGGTTAATGGAGAATTAATGACCACTGAGAAAGAAGCAATGTTCACTGGCTGAGAGATTACAACAGCGGAACTTGTAAATGAATTGAGCTGAACTGCAAAAATATATATGATTCGCACTCAACGGTGTTGGTGAGACCTGGAGCAGTTCGTAAGTAGTACAGTGGAAATATTCGAAGATACGAACGTATATGTGTATGGAACCATAGGTCTTAGGGTGTGTTCACACGAACGCATAAACGGCGCGTTTTTGCGCCCAATCGTATAAACGTGACCATCTGAGGCACTGGTTTCCAATGTATTCGTTCGCACGGGCAATTTTACGGCGCGTAAAAACGGCAACCCGAAAAAAAACGGAACATATGCGACCGAAATACGCGCCAACGCATATTCGATGGCCGAAAAGATAGTTTGCAAAGTAGGAACAAACGATAATACGCTTTCTAGCTCTGGTCATGATCGCCGAAAAACGTTCTTTCCGGCGATTAAACGCTGCGCACGTGCGAACGTAAATACGCCTACGCTCGTGTGACCGCGCCCTTAAAGTGCGTTTATACTGAATGATATCGTTCAAATGAGCAAAATTCAACAATAATCGTTCAGTTTAAACACTGCCAATGACTGAATAACGAATGAGAATCGTGAGGTTCTTACTCATTCAGCTTCAGCATAAAAATCAGCGCCGTTCACATATTTGGCAGTTTAACCCTTTCCATTCTAATTTATATTCTAGTTTTCCTAGGGTACTTACTCTTTTTCTGCCATTATACAACAGCGCTATATGCTGGCTAAAGCCAGTACTGCATGAGGTGACACGTTTGATAGGCTCCGACAGAAGAGAGGCTAGCAATATACAGTAAGAGAACCCCGACGGACGTCTTCCAACATCGGAGCTGTACAGCCTTAAATCATAATGTCTTTAGACATCAAACAGTGGATTGGAAAAGGTTAAACACTGAACATAGAAATACATGACAATGAAAATTGCACTACTCTCAACTAGAAGTCTAAACTAGTGACCTACTCGCGGACGAGCTGGTGATGACGTCACCAGCTCGTTCGCTCAGGCAAATGAGAATCAATTAGTGTAATAGGAGCATTAGTCTGGCAACCTAATAAAATACCCAGCATGCACTGCCTACTAGACAATCAGGGTGTAGGCTCCTAGGAATTAATGAGATGCTAAAGTGCAAGAAATACCAACTTTTGGTGATAAGACTCGTATCTTAGAAAGCTCGGTTCTTGGTGACTGCCTCCTAAAGAGTGATGAGATGCCACCATTCTGAAAAGTTGGTAAGTCCGACATATGAGCACTGAGAAAAATTAGATTATTTCATAAATGAGTGTTTCTCTAGAAGTAACTTTCTATCTATGAAAGAACTCCATAGGTGTGCAAACCTGTTAACGACCGCATCACACGATATAGAGACATTTTCTAAATAACAGCGGTTCCAGGATATTATCAGTAATCCCACAGTTTGTTAGATTTGATGTTTTATTTCCGCGAGGCTCTGTTGAATTATAGTTGTCTTATTTCTATTTTATGATTTGTTATTAAATTGGTTTTTTTTACATTCCTATGATAGATTGAATCCAGTATGAATTTCTAACGGTATAATTTAGAGAATATGACTTACTATTAATATTTAAACTGTATGAGAAATTTCTACTTTGATTTCACTGGTAAATAACTGACTCATAAGACATGTCTCACTGGATGAATCATGAGAAGCTTACTAGCAGAGTACTATCATTACTGCACTTGGAATATTTCTGTCACCCACTAATAATAATGTAACACTTTACAGTATTTAAAACAACTGAAGCAGTAAACTGCTGGGATCTAAACTAGAAGTAGACTAGAGAGTAACTATGGGTAAACCTCCATATTAAGCGAAGTAAAGACTGTGTAAGTGCAGAAAAAAAATATACCAGTGCTGTCGGAGTAATAAAAAGAAACCCACAGGTGTTTCTGGTAACAGAATGCCTGTGTACAGCCCCCTATAGGCCATTCTTTATACTGCTCTTCTACATATCTTTCCCCTGATAAAATCTGTAGGCCTTATCACAGCTTTTTGTCCCTCTAGGGTCAAAACTCCAGGCTTGGGGATCTCTATGTGTGGGGGGCCTATCACCGCAATGGGAGAACTCTGCAATCCTCTGCCGCAGCTGTGACAGCCAT
This sequence comes from Eleutherodactylus coqui, assembly GCF_035609145.1. Classification (NCBI taxonomy): domain Eukaryota; kingdom Metazoa; phylum Chordata; class Amphibia; order Anura; family Eleutherodactylidae; genus Eleutherodactylus; species Eleutherodactylus coqui. The sequence goes on along the minus strand of NC_089845.1, from coordinate 44,682,380 downwards.
GGCGGGGGATTCCCTTCTTCCACGAAGTGATGCAAGGCTGTTTTCACATGAAAATGCCTGGCATCCACGGGGAATTCACATGGATGGCGAGGGCATTTATTCATGGCCTGATATCACCCTCGTCTGTATGAAGTTAGCCTAAGAACCTTTTCACTTTTCTGCACATTCTCAAGTACCTTCACAACCTTTTTTTCAGTCTGTTCCTAGCTGCCACATCTTCTTTCTCATGCCTGTACTGCCGGTTTTTTTTCCAGTTGCTTCTCTACAGGTCCTTGCATGGAGTTTGCCTCTACTGACCCGGTTTTGCTGCTCTCTGCAACTTCTTTCATATGGTTCTCTTCACCTGCAACCCCTGAAGTGAAGCCTCTTTTTCAGTTTCTGCTTCATTAGTGGCCTTTTCAGCTTCCGCAGCCATACCTTCTGCCTTCTCAGCGATTTCTTCTATTTCAGAAGATTGCTCAGCCTTCATCTTCTTAGTGTCTTTACTCTCACTTGCAGTAGCAATTTCTTCCCTCAAGGCTGTCCCAGTTTTCCCAGGTAACCTTCTAAGCATAATTTGGCAGGCTTCATTGCTTGCATCTCATTTTTAAGATTGTTTAACAAGATCTTCTTTTTTTGTTTTACTTGCTGTCTGAACTGGGTCCTAGACCTCTCTAAGACTCCGAACCTTCCTTTTAGCAACATAACTTTTCTGTTCCCAGTGTTTCATCTTCACACTTAACTTCTTCTTTGAAACACCGCCTTTTCCTCTAACACCACTTTCAGGGTCCATGTTAACGTTTGTGCTTTGGTCTCTTTCTGACAAGCCCTTTCCTCAGCACACTCACATTCAATGGCATCTCTCTCAGACCTGTTTTCCTCTTCAGTTATCCGCTGTTCACACATCCCCTGTTTCTTCTCCAGTTTGGACACAATCTGGCACTGGTGACCAAGCTCCACAGTAACATCTTCCAATTCCTGATGAAGACTTGTTTTAAACTTCTCAAGTTTATTATAAGCAGCTGCTTTTCTTCATGCCTTTGATTTGTAGCTTCTAATTCTCTTCAAATTTCTTTCTTCTGCTCTTTAACATCTTCCAAGCACGTAGTATTCTTCTCCATTTTCTTTTCTATATCTGATACCTGAGCCTGAAGTGTTGAAATCTGTTTTGACAGGTTTTTCTTTGTTTCTGCATCTTCCTCTATCTGCTTGAAGAACACATTTGTCTCATCTTCCATTCTTTTCAAGTGTGCACTAAGGCCTAGCCTCTGGAGCATCTCTTGCACCAGCTTTTGAGACTCTTCAATCTGAGCTTCCAATTTCACCTGCAATCTGTTCCCTTTCACAGACAGCTCTGCCTGTATTCTGTCACCTTCAGTGATCTGTACTTGTAGCTCTTGAAGCTGCATCTCAACCACGTCTTTCTTGAATTCAGAATCACATTTGTCTTGCAATAGCACCTTCACCTCATGGGTCAGTTCAGTACATTCACTCTCCAAAGTCTGTTTGGTCTTTTCCAAGGTTTCTTTCACCTTTTCAGTTTCTTCTAACCATTTGGACAGTTCCCCCATAACTAGAGAATGATTCTGTTTAAGGATCTGTGCTTCATATACTTCCGTTTCTCCATCCCAGGTTATCTGTATCTGGGTCACCACTTCCTCATGAAGTGCTTCCTGGGCTTCCTTGAAGCCCAGTATGTCTTTCAAGACCTTTGTTTGCTTCTTTGCCTAGTTACAAGCAGCTTTCTTCATTTCCAGGTTTTCTTTGAGCTCACTTATCTGAGACTCCAATTCACCATTTCTTTTCGCTAACTGCATTTTCAGCTCTGCAATCTGATTATGCAAATCTGTAGCCTGTATTTCTAACTTGCAACACATCATCTCTAACTCTTGGGCTCTCATTTGCATTTTCTTAAAATCCTGTTCTGTGCATGGTTTACTGTGTGAGCAGCAACCTGTTATCATTTTCAGAAAGGCTCAGGAAACTCAAATAATTTGCAATTCTGGCTTCCACCAATTTTATTCCACATATCACAGCAAATACTTCTGGTACATAATAATAATAATATTTATGTGTATAGCGCCAACATATTCCGCAGCGCTTAAATAGACAGGGGGAATACAGAGAGACAAAAGTACAAAAAATCCAGAACCACGGTTACAATAGTAATCAGTTGATGGAAACAATAGGGGTGAGGGTCCTGCTCCAATGAGCTTACATACTACAAGTAATGGGGTGAGACAGAAGGTAAAATGGCTGGCAATGTGCACAGTATGGCAAGGTGGAGAGTGAGGGATGCTATACACAGACAATGGTCAGACATTTAGCCGTGTGATGGCAGAATCGTTATGACTGCAGGAGTGGTTTATGACGGCTAGCAGGGATTGCAGTCAATAGGTCAGGGAGCATGTTATCAGGCGGCGTACAGAGGAGTTTGTTTAGGGAATGCGGTATGCCTCCCTGAATAGGTGCGTTTTTAGAGCCTGAAGTTTTTTGAGTCCTGGATTGCCCGGGTAGCCTTTGGTAGTGCGTTCCAGAGGACCGCTGCTGCTCTGGAGAAGCCTTGGAGGCGGGAGTGAGAAGTTCGAATTAGAGGGGTGTGCAGTCTAGTTTCATTAGCAGAGCAGAGAGCCCGGGATGGGTGATGGATTGAGATGGGGGGGGGGGCAATATAAAGGGGAGCTGCGCTGTGAATCGCTTTGTGGATGAGGGTTGTGAGCTTGAATTGAATTCTATATTTAACGGACAGCCAGTGCAGTGGCCGGCACAAGGTAGAGGCGTCTGAGTAGCAGCTGGATAGGAAAATGAGCCTGGCTGCTACATTCAGGATGGATTGGAGAGGGTAGAGTCTGGTGCAGGGGAAGGCGATCAGCAACAAATTGCAATAATCAAGCCGTGAGTGGATGAGGGCAACAATAAGCATTTTTAGCATGTCTACAGTGAGAAAAGAGTGGATTCTTGTGATGTTCTTGAGGTGCAGCTGACATGTTCGGGCAAGAGATTGGATGTAGGGGGTAAATGAGAGATCAGAGTCGAATATGACCCCAAGGCAGGGGGCATGCTGTCTGGGAGTTATGGTGGCACCACACACTGAGATAGAGATGTCAGGATGAGGTTAGTGGAGGGTGGAAATACCAATAAGTCAGTTTTAGAGAGGTTTAGTTTTAGGTAGAGAGAGGACATAGTGTTAGAGACAGCGGACAGACAGTTGGTGATGTTTAGGAGGAAAGGTGCAGAGATGTCACAGGAAGAGGTGTATAGCTGGGTGTCGTCAGCATAGAGGTGGTATTGGAGGCCAAATCTCCTGATGGTTTGTCCAATAGGGGCTGTGTAGATAGAGAAAAGGAGGGGGCCGAGGACCGAGCCCTGGGGGACTCCAACAGCAAGGGGAAGAGGAAGGGAGGTAGAGCCAGCAAAGGAGACACTGAAAGAGCGGTCGGATAGAATAGGTAGGAGGAGAACCAGGAGAGAGCAGTGCTCTTTAGGCCAATGGAGCGAAGCATACTGAGGAGGAGTTTGTGGTTGACAGTGTCAAATGCTGCAGAGAGGTCGAGGAGGATCAGTAGGGAATAATCGCCCCTCGATTTGGCTGTCAGTAGGTCGTTGGATACCCTTGTAAGGGCAGTTTCTGTCGAGTGTTGGGGTTGGAAGCCAGACTGTAGGGGGTCGAGGAGAGAGTTCTCTGATAGATAGCTTACAAGGCGGGAGTAAACTAGGCATTCTAGTAGTTTGGATATGAAGGGCAGGTTTGAGATGGGTCGGTAGTTGGCAGCGTCAAGAGTTGGCTTCTTTAGCAGTGGGCATATGATGGCACGTTTGAAAGAAGAGGGAAAGATGCCAGAGGTCAGAGAGAGGTTGAATATAGTGGGAAGATGGGAGATGACCACTGGGGAGAGGGACTGGAGGAGGTGTGAGGGGAGAGGGTCGCTAGCACAGGTGGTGGGGCGAGCAGAGAAGAGCAATTTGGAGACTTCTTCCTCTGTCATTGGTCTGAGTACAGACAGTGAACAGGAGCTAGATGCAGTGCTGAAAAGACTCGGGTCAGGGCTAGTCTGGGATTGGGAAGTTATTTCCTGACGGATGTCATCAATTTTTTTTTTGAAGTAAGCAGCCAGCTCTTCAGCACAGAGATCCATCACTGGGGGCTGTGGTTTAGGGCTGAGAAGGGAGTGAAAAGTATCAAAGAGCCGTTTAGGGTTGTGCGATAGTGAGGAGACGAGAGAGGTGAAGAAGACTTGTTTGGCATGGTGGAGGGCGAGGTTGTAGGTTTTGAGCCTGAATTTGTAGTGGAGAAAGTCTGCGGACATTTGCGACTTCCTCCACAGCTGTTCAGCACTTCTAGAGCACCGCCAAATGAAGCACGTTTGAGGCATGAGCCAGGGTTGTCGCGTTCTACATCGGATGGCTTAGGTCATGGGGGGCGGTACATACACAACGTCAGGGTTCACAACCCACAGGGTCTCCATCACTGTCCCCGACCCAGGGCGTCTAGAGGGCATCCTCCTCTGTCAGACCTTTTGATGGGCCCAAACTGGTCCTGCATAGACTTCAGGCTTCTAATTCCTGATGCTGCCTCTGCAACCTCCCTCTCTGTCTGGCAGCCAACTTCTCCCTGAGTGTGACAGGAGCTGATACTTTTAACTTACTCCCTGCCACACCCACAGACGTTTTCCTTTGTTTCTGGTAACAGAATGCCTTTACACAGCCCCCTACAGGCCATTCTGTGTACTGCCCTTCTACAATTTATATAGTTTGGAAAACATAGGATGAATGCTGCTATATCTCATGGATATAATTGTTGAAATAATTTGATTGGCCTGTGATTGTTTGTAATACTGTGAACAAGGATCCTTGCGCTCTCAAAAGCTTATGCATGAGCCCTAGTTATACACCACCAAACATTCTTTCAACAAATATTTTATTCAGTTTATCCATAAAGAAAACATTTGTGGTACAGAGCCTACTGACTAAGTAGTGTGTAATAGGATGAACAAGCACGCTGAGGCGTGAGTTCATCATACATTAAGTGTGGTTAAGGTAGATCCAATAGCGTAGATATATTATGTTTCACATTCTGCTGATAAATATAAACCAAATAACTGCTGGCAAAAGTCCAGTGTATATTCAATCCTCTAGCATGTACACAACAAGTCACAGGTCGATTGCGCTAGCCATCACATACAAATTGTGGACACAGTGTAATAAAAAGTTAATATATGGGAATATAAATCAGAGGAGAGAAAGTTCAACAGAAAAATAAAAACCAAGGAGAAAAAATATAAGAATTTTGGTCTTAGATAAATATTAATAGGATTAAGACATTAATTAAATTAATTAGAGCACACATTAAGACATTACAGAGATCAACTCCTTGCAATAAAGATTGTAGAATGGTGAAAGCCAGTTAACATGAATATCCTGAGAACTGATGCTACTTTGCCCAATGTTATTTAAATTTTTCCAATTGACCTAGTCTGGAGATCGTTAGAAAGATCTCAATTAAAAAGGAATGTCAAGACACCTGCATTTTCTGGGAACGGATGTTATAGTTGATATTAACACAGCCAAACATTCTTATGTCATTTTATGAATGTTATAAAATATATAAGAATGTTTGGCAGATAAGGGGGGATGCCATTACAGAGCCAGCACCGCTTCAGCACGACATACCTTCTGAACGCCAGGGAGATGACTGCTCCAGTGAGATGGGGACAGGGAGCGCAGGGCAGGCTAGACAGGTCATAGTCGTGGGGGGTCTCAATTATAAGCGGGACAGATAGGGCAATCTGCCATAAAGACCGGGATCATCGAACGGTGTGTTGTCTTCCTGGCACTCGAGTTCGACACATCGGATTGACAGATTACTGGGAGGGGTTGGTGAGGATCCAGCGGTCATGGTGCACGTTGGCACCAATGAACAAATTAGAGGTCAATAGAGGGCCCTCAAAAAAGATTTCAGGGACTTAGGGTCCAAGCTTAAGGCGAGGACCTCCAAGGTAGTTTTCTCGGAAATACTACCTGCACCTAAGGCCACACTGGAAAGGCAGCAGGATCTTAGGGAGATAAACAAGTGGCTCCGGAGTTGGTGTAAGAAGGAGGAATTTGGGTTCCTGGAGAACTGGGCTAACTTTGCTGTCGGCTACAGGCTCTACCGTAGGGACGGGCTGCATCTTAATGGGAGGGTGCAACTGTGCTGCGGGAGAAGATGGCTAGAAGGTTGGAGGAGTGTTTAAACTAGGAACTGGGAGGAGGGCAAAAAGAGAAAGAAAGGGGTAGTCAGCATAGCTAGCAACCTGGGTCTAAGCAATGGGAATGGGGGTCGAGCAGGGGATGGGGTTAGTACAGTTAGAACTGACAGATCAGCCAATAGTACCATTAGTAACAAAATGAATTTAAAGAACGAAAAAAACTGTATAAATTGTATGACCACAAATGCAAGAAATCTGATTGGTAAAGTGGGTGAGCTTGAAGTGAGAATGACTGATGAAAACTATGATATAGTTGAAATAACGAAAACATGGCTTGATGATAAGTGCGATTGGGCAGTGAATTTACATGGTTACAACCTATACAAAAGAGACCGTGGAAACCAGAAAGGGGGAGGGGTATGTCTGTACGTTAAATCTAACTTAATGCCGAGACTACGGGAAGATACAGGTGCAGGAGATGAACATGTGGAATCTCTGTGGCTAGAAATACAGGGAGAAAAAAATAGCAAAATCCTGATAGGGGTTTTCTATAGGCCACCAAAGGTGATAGAAGAAACTGAAAACTTACTATTAAGGCAGATAAAAGAAGTGACAAACCGCAATGAAGTAATTATCATGGGGGAATTCAATTATCCGGATATAATATGGGAAAACGAAACCTGCAAATCTCACAAGGGTGATAAGCTCTTGAGAACAATTAAAGATAATTACCTTATCCAACTTGTGCGGGAACCAACGAGAGGGAGGGCCACTCTGGACCTAGTACTAACTAACAAACCAGACCGAATAAAGGGGGCAGAGGTTGAGGGGTACTTGGGGAACAGTGACCACAATATAATCAACTTCCAGCTGTCATTCAATAAGAAGCCTTATCAGGGAGCGACAAATAAACTAAACTTTAGTAAAGCAAAATTTGATGAGCTTAGAACTACTATCGGTAACATTAATTGGGACAACATCCTCAAAAATATCAGTATAGAGGACAAATGGGAAAAGTTTAAAAACATCCTAATCACCTCATGTGAACAGTTCATTCCCTTTAAAAATAAAAGAACTTCAAGTAAAAGGAAACCAATGTGGCTCGACACGAGGGTAAGAGGGGCAATAAATGAAAAAAAGAAAGCGTTCAAACTACTAAAGCAACAAGGCAGCAAAGAAGCGCTAAAATCGTACAGGGAAGAAAATAAAATATGCTAATATAAGATCAAAATTGCTAAGGAGGAGGCTGAAAGACTGATCGCCAAAGAGAGCAAAAACAACCCGAAGCTATTTTTCAACTATATTAACAGCAAAAGGATTTACACTGAGAGCACTGGCCCTTTAACAAATAATGCAGGAGAAATCATTGGAGATGATGGAGAGAAGACAAACCTATTAAATAGTTTATTTTCAAGCGTATTCACAAACGAAAAGGAAATGCCACACGAGATGCCGGGGAATAAAATGAACCCCGCACAAAATATCTCATACCTAATGCAGGAGGTGCGGAACCGGTTAAAGAAGATTAAAATCGATAAATCTCCAGGCCCAGATGGAATACACCCAAGGGTACTAAAGGAACTAAGTGATGTAATAGCTAGGCCGCTATATCTAATATTTGTGGATACTATCAAGACCGGAGTTGTACCATTGGATTGACACATTGCCAACGTGGTTCCAATTTACAAAAAGGGGTCCAAAAGTGAGACTGGTAACTACAGGCCAGTAAGTCTCACTTCAGTAACTGAAAAAATATTAGAGGGATTTCTGAGAGACGCCATCGAAGAATACCTGAAGGAGAACAGCGGAATAATTCCTCACCAGCATGGGTTCATGAAGGGTCGATCATGTCAGACCATTCTGATCAGTTTCTACGATGAAGTAAGCTCTAGGCTGGACCTGGGAGAGTCTATTGATCTCAAATATCTGGAGCATTTGACACCGTGCCGCATAATAGGCTGATATATAAAATGAGACAGCTCAGATTGGGTGAAAATGTGTGTATCTGGGTAAAGATTTGGCTCAGAGATAGAAAACAGAGGGTTGTAATAAATGGTTCATACCCTGACTGGGCCACCGTCGCTAGCCAGGTGCCACAGGGTTCAGTATTAGGCCCCACTCTGTTCAATATATTTATCAACGACCTGATAGAGGAAATGCACAGTAAAATATCAATATTTGCAGATGACACAAAATTATACAATATAATTAGAGATGAGCGAACGTACTCGTCCGAGCTTGATATTCGTGCGAATATTAGGGTGTTCGGGATGCTCGTTACTCGTAACGAGTACCACGCGGTGTTCCGGTTACTTTCAGTTTCCTCTCTGAGACGTTAGCGCGCTTTTCTGGCCAATTGAAAGACAGGGAAGGCATTACAACTTCCCCCTGTGACGTTCAAGCCCTATACCACCCCCCTGCTGTGAGTGGCTGGGGCGATCAGATGTCACCCGAGTATAAAAGTCGGCCCCTCCCGCGGCTCGCCACACATGCCTTGTGAGTTAGCTGAGGGAAAGTACTATCGTGCTGGTGCTGCTGTAGGGAGAGCGTTGGGAGTCAGTGTAGGCTTCAAGAACCCCAACGGTCCTTCTCAGGGCCACATCTACCTGTGTGCAGGCTGCTGCTAGCAGTGTTTTTTTTTTTTGTTTTCTCAAAATCGGCAGTGCAGAGCATTGCACCCGGCATTAGGGACAGAAGTGGTGTATAGGCAGGGAGAGTGTTAGGAGTGAGTGTAGCCTTCAAGAACCTCAACGGTCCTTTCTAGGGCCAAATTTAAGCGTGTGCAGTACTGTGCTGGCTGCTGTTAGCAGTGTTGCATATTTTTTTTTTTCTAAAAATCGTCTGTGCAGAGCATTGCACCCTCCATTGATACTACAGGGACAGAATTGTGTAGGCAGGGCCACAACACAGTTATTGTTCATTGAATATACGCAGTGGGTCCTTCCCTTTGCTAAAAAGGACAAAAAATTATATTTGGCCAGCCTGTGTCAGTCCTAAGGTCTCCGTGTACGTGTGTGCTGCGTGGAGAACGTACAAAAATCAGACGCAACCAGCTACGGTTTACTGCAGGCTTGCGCCATTGTCTTTCCTGACTGGCAAATACCTGCTCTGCTAGAGTTAATAACTCTGCTACACTAAAGTTGTGTGTCACTTTTTCAGGGCCACACTACAGTTCTAAAAGTTATTGTTCATTGAATATACGCAGTGGGTCCTTCCCTTTGCTAAAAAGGACAAAAAATTATATTTGGCCAGCCTGTGTCAGTCCTAAGGTCTCCGTGTACGTGTGTGCTGCGTGGACAACGTACAAAAATCAGACGCAACCAGCTACGGTTTACTGCAGGCTTGCGCCATTGTCTTTCCTGACTGGCAAATACCTGCTCTGCTAGAGTTAATAACTCTGCTACACTATAGTTGTGTGACACTTTTTGAGGGCCACACCACAGATATTAAACTTCTTGTTCATTGAATATACGCAGTGGGTGCTTCCCTTTGCAAAAAAGGAAAAGAAATTATATTTGGCCTGCCTGTGTCAGTCCTAAGGTCTCCGTGTACGTGTGTGCTGCGTGGACAACGTACAAAAATCAGACGCAACCAGCTACGGTTTACTGCAGGCTTGCGCCATTGTCTTTCCTGACTGGCAAATACCTGCTCTGCTAGAGTTAATAACTCTGCTACACTATAGTTGTGTGACACTTTTTGAGGGCCACACCACAGATATTAAACTTCTTGTTCATTGAATATACGCAGTGGGTGCTTCCCTTTGCAAAAAAGGAAAAGAAATTATATTTGGCCTGCCTGTGTCAGTCCTAAGGTCTCCGTGTACGTGTGTGCTGCGTGGACAACGTACAAAAATCAGACGCAACCAGCTACGGTTTACTGCAGGCTTGCGCCATTGTCTTTCCTGACTGGCAAATACCTGCTCTGCTAGAGTTAATAACTCTGCTACACTATAGTTGTGTGACACTTTTTGAGGGCCACACCACAGATATTAAACTTCTTGTTCATTGAATATACGCAGTGGGGTCTTCCCTTTGCTAAAAAGGACAAAAAATTATATTTGGCCAGCCTGTGTCAGTCCTAAGGTCTCCGTGTACGTGTGTGCTGCGTGGACAACGTACAAAAATCAGACGCAACCAGCTACGGTTGAGTGTAGCCTTGCGCCAATTTCTTTCCTGCCTGGGAAATCAAATCACTGGTAATACAGCATGCTGAGGGGTAGGGGTAGGCCTAGAGGATGTGGACACGGCCGAGGACGCGGAGGGCCAAGTGAGGGTGTGGGCACAGGCCGAGCCAGTGCGGTGACCAGGGGTAGAGGTAGGGCCAGACCGAATAATCCACCAACTGTTTCCCAAAGCGCCCCCTCGCGCCATGCCACCCTGCACAGGTCAAGGTGCTCTACGGTGTGGCAGTTTTTCACAGAGACGCCTGACGACCGACGAACAGTGGTGTGCAACCTTTGTCGCGCCAAGATCAGCTGGGGAGGCACCACCAACAGCATGCGCAGGCATATGATGGCCAAGCACCCCACAAGGTGGGACGATGCCCGTTCACCGCCTCCGGTTTGCACCACTGCCTCTCCCCCTGTGCCCCAACCTGCCACTGAGATCCAACCCCCCTCTGAGGACACAGGCACTACCGTCTCCTGGCCTGCACCCACACCCTCACCTCGGCTGTCCTCGGCCCCATCCAGCAATGTCTCTCAGCGCAGCGTCCAGACGTCGCTAGTGCCACAGTTTGAGCGCAAGCGCAACTACGACACCACGCACCCGCACGCTCAAGCATTAAACGTGCACATTGCAAAATTGATCAGCCTAGAGATGCTGCCGTATAGGCTTGTGGAAACGGAGGCTTTCAAAAGCATGATGGCGGCGGCTGCCCCGCGCTACTCGGTTCCCAGTCGCCACTACTTTTCCCGATGTGCCGTCCCAGCCCTGCACGACCACGTCTCCCGCAACATTGTACGCGCCCTCACCAACGCGGTTACTGCCAAGGTCCATTTAACAACGGACACGTGGACAAGCACAGGCGGGCAGGGCCACTATATCTCCCTGACGGCACATTGGGTGAATTTAGTGGAGGCTGGGACCGAGTCAGAGCCTGGGACCGCTCACGTCCTACACACCCCCAGAATTGCGGGCCACAGCTCGGTGGTGGTATCTGCGGCGGTGTATGCTTCCTCCACTAAAGCACCTTCCTCCTCCTCCTCCTCCAACGCAACCTCTGTCTCGCAATCAAGATGTGTCAGCAGCACGTCGCCAGCAGTCGGTGTCACGCGGCGTGGCAGCACAGCGGTGGGCAAGCGTCAGCAGGCCGTGCTGAAACTACTCAGCTTAGGAGAGAAGAGGCACACGGCCCACGAACTGCTGCAGGGTCTGACAGAGCAGACCGACCACTGGCTTGCGCCGCTGAGCCTCCAACCGGGCATGGTCGTGTGTGACAACGGCCGTAAGCTGGTGGCGGCTCTGCAGCTCGGCAGCCTCACGCACGTGCCATGCCTGGCCCATGTCTTTAATTTGGTGGTTCAGCGCTTTCTGAAAAGCTACCCCCACTTGTCATACCTGCTCGGAAAGGTGCGCCAGCTGGATGGAACTCAGACACAACATGTATGCCACCAGAGTTGTATGGAGCCACCACACCCACCGTACGAGGGGAAGGACCGCCAGAACACCTATCTGGCTATAAGGAAAATCGTGGCCGGCGTCACCAGCTCGCACCACGCACACAAAAATCAGATGTTCGGAGGCCGCACCTGCCAAGGGAAAAGAGAAACCTGTGAGTGGCTACACTTTTGCGGTCACCGTACCGCACCTACTGAGTGCACCACCCCAGAACGCCAGGAAGGGAAGGAACAGAAGGTGTCCAAACCATCTGCGGGGAAGTATGGGGAAACTTGCTCCAACAACCGCATGCAACAGACACTACCACACAGAGTGTCTACCATACATACGAATACCAACATCCACAGAACATGACTATCCACACCTGATGTCTGGCCACCTGCACAGACACTGGACTAGTCACTGTTCACATACAACATTTAATGCATACAACATATAACATACAACATAGCTAAGATATAGCATACAACATACTCCACACCCGAACATAATGCCCCCCTACTTGCAAAAGGGGGTGCATTATGTTACGATCGTGTGGGCAGGCAAAGCACGGGACCTACACGATCGTGACCAAAGGGGACGCACATGGGTATCACCAGGGTCACACGGGACTCACACCAGTTTCTGGCAACTCACCCTGTGCTACAAGGAGGAATGAGAGTGGCCCTACCTAAGCGGGGACATTGCCCCAATAAGGGCAGCCCAGCGGTCTTTGGAACTGGGCCCTAGCTGATCCTAGGAGCCACGCACCAGAACAGGATGCATTCACATGCCACATGACAGACCCAGAATACACTGCATACAACATGCAACCACTAGTAACAGATTGGAAGCTGAATATAAATACCAGGTATTGGTTGACATGTTGTACAATATGTTGTACGCTAGCAGGCCACTTCACGGCTCCTGGTTATACTGCTAGTCCCTACACTAACCAGGAGTCCAGCAGAACCGGACACAGTTCACAACACGCTGCAACAGGACAGAACACAGATTGCAGGACACACAGCAAGCTAACACAAAACTGACAGAATTTAAACGTACAAACGGACATGAACCTGATCACACTGCAAACCTCACCAGACAAGCATTCATGACTACTCACCTGAGGGGCCTTGCAGTGACTGACCAGGGTCTGGGTTTATATGTGAGCACAGATCCAGGGGATTGGCTAGCAGACAGTACCACACCCAGCCAGCTCAATCATAAACCCTGAGAGTGCTGTGCTGCTGGAATCACAATAGTACCACATGTCTCAGCAGCACACGTAACAATATCTTTAGATGAATTAATGGCTGGGAGACTCATAGAATGTCCATGCATCTAGATATCCTCCAAAAGCTTTTAGGAAAAATACAAGTCCGATTGAGTGCGGTATAAATGTTTATTAACTTTATCCCAACAACAGTCAACCATAGAGCCTTCATAAAACTCGGTCACATTTCACTCATATGAGCCATTTCATAGCCCCTCGTAATAATAACACTTTCCTCTTCCAGCACTGGTCTTTTCCACAGCCAGCGAGTGACACGAGAGCAATCAACCAGTTATTTGCTTCCGCTTTCTTTGCCAATTAGAGATTGGCACAAAGGAATGTTTTAGGTGGCCTAAGAGGACTATGAACGACCTTTACAATTTTTGTAAAACAGAGATCAAATGTTTTGCATCAACCGGGTTGAATCATGAAATTCTGGTTGCCCTCAGCCAACACTATAGGAAACTTAGAAGCTCATTGAACACTTTTTCTATTCAGATCAATGTATAGCATCTACTATTTGGAATGGATTGATATGAAGTAATAATTTTCGACATCCTATGTAAAATGCTCCAAGCTAAGATATATTTTAGATAATTCGCGTCTAGTCAAAATACACCGTGATACTTAGTATTTCAGAAACTATGTAAAATCTGCACTTATCCATATGTAAAGGGCGAATAAGCCTGACACCACAGCTGTTAGCCGCTCTCTTTCTTCGTTTTTTGTTTAATTACATGGCAGATTAAAGGCTAAAATTGAAGTACTGTTCAAATTTCAGAGTTCATTGGAAGCTTTTAGTTTACCTTTACAGGGCACAATAATTAATTTTATGTTACTCTTTCTCTGCCAAATCCCAGCTGCACCTTTGCTTTGTACTTGACATTTTCAAAAATACCACCGGAGAACTTTCAGTGTTTTAAAATGGTTTAAATTTGGCAATTTCTATGTAGTGCAAGTAAAATTGAATTGTCATTGGTGTCAGTCCATCACGGATATATAAAATGAACCGTGAATTCTATGTTTTCCTAACTGATGCTTAATCATCCTTTCACAGCCCCCTCAGGCAATTCCGCTACTTTGAACAAGATATTCAAACATCAGTTAACCAATAAATTTGACATCCTCTCCTAAATTCACAATATATTATATATCTCTGTAGACATTCACAGCAGAATTAATTTCATATTTAGGACTAGTGGATCACTGGCTGTTTTATTAGTCAATGTGCTCAATATAATTTTACTAAATTTTGTCTGCTGTCATGTAATTCATTGTCTTGAAGGCTTAGCAGCAGGATGCCAGCTGTGTCTATTTTTGAAGCACCTGTTCAAGAAATAGATTTCCTTATTCCACGTACGTGCACTGAAAAAATATATTTGGTGTATATGCATTTTCAAGGAAGGGTAATATGTTTTACCACATTCAATCAGTAACCTTGCATCAATGCATAATGTATTTTGAACTCATTGGATTCATATATGCATACTGGCACTAATCATGTTTTAGGGCTCAGTTACATAGAAGTATTTGAGCTGCGTATTACGTGCACAACTTTTGTGTGTGTTAGGGCTCAGTCACACGGGCGTTTTTTGGTCTGATCTGCAAATGCGCTTGCGATCTGCAGATATATAGACCAAATGCATCCCAATGGGAGCAGGCACATGTCCGCTTTTTATGCGGATGTGCGATAAATTATAGGACAGCGCCAACCCCATTGAGAACATATACTGAAGATCGTTCTTCTCTGCCACAGCTGTGGCACAGCTGTGGCAGAGGAGAACGATGTTCGCCCATTGAATTCAATGGAGCCGGCAATACAGCCGGCTCCATTGAAAGCAATGGGCTGCCGGCAAGCGCTAGATGAATTTTCGGGGAAGGGCTTAAAATATAAGCCCTTCCCTGAAAAGCATCCTGAAAATGTGTAAAAAAAAAAAATGTATACTCACCTTTTTCCTGCAGCCGGAGTTCAGCCGCATCCGGCCGGCAGTTCTCCTGAACTGCTCTGTGTAGTATTCAGCAGACAGGGATTTAAAATCCCCGCCTGCTGAATGAGCTGCCTCTGATTGGTCACAGCCCTCACCAATCAGAGGCAGCTCTCACTCACCCATTCATGAATTCATGGGCGAACATCGTTCTCCTCTGCCACAGCTGTGCCACAGCTGTGGCAGAGGAGAGCGGGCAGCGCTCCTTTGATCAGGGCCCTTTCGCTAAAAACGCTGCTAGGTGCAGCTTTTTCAGCGAATCATCGGCCCCGGTCACGCGATTTGCGGCTGCACATCCATTATGCGATCCGCAAATCACGGGAAAAAACGCCCGTGTGACCGAGGCCTCAGGCTGGCTTCACACGGGGGATATTTGTGCTCACAATATGATCTGTTTTTGTATGGTATTTTGGTACGATATTGTCACTTATTCTAAAATCTTCATCCTCAGAGAAATCTGACTGGTTGATAATATTTTTCCTTAAGTATACTTGACTCAATTCAAAATCTCTGGAGTTCGTAATAAATTTATGGTGCTTTTTCTCTTTGATGTCTCTTTTCAAGGTGTCGAATACTCTTTTTCTAATTTTTGTTCCAGAATGAGGAGAAAACCTTAATCTCTTTTATCTCTTTTTTTAGTTGAGCTGTAATATTTGACAGAGCCTTCTTCTCGTAGATATGGTATCATGCGCAGAGAATTATCTGCCAGAACCCATTTCCAACCTTTAATAAATTCATTATCATGCTGGTGGGAATAAGGTATAATATTCAACCCTCTATATACAATTCCCCATTGGAGATGCATCTCAAAGCTGGAAATGTCCCAGCAAAAATTTACATATTGCTTGTATGTTATAAATAGGTTTTTAAGAGCCATATATGTTCATCTAGCTGGGCACGGGGAAGTGCGGTGCTTCTACACTACGCTCTTCTGGATTGAGAGAAAGCATACCAAATGTTATTCAAGAATTGCCGAGGGTCACACCAGGCTACTAAACTAATAGACTGAACAAGAATGGTGTATTCATTTTATACAGTATATTACTTGGTTTTTGCATTTACCATACTTCTGTGCTGGGTTTTTGAATGATAAAAAAAATCTAACCTGTAGAGATATAAATAAGGATAAGCATCATACAGTGTCATGTGAATTATTGGGGTTTGTAGGGGATAGGATAGAACAGGAGAGTTGCTCGGCTTATGAGAATTTATTGTTTCACTTGGCATTCTCCTGGGTACTTTTTTGAGTCTTTAGATTGTCTGAGATGATTGTGAAAACTGGGTCAAAAGGGGTGTCATCTGTCCTTAAGCAGAGCACCCAAAAAGTGTGTGGAGACACCTGGGGGGTGAGTGGGTCGGGGGATGGCATCGTCTCTCCCCAAGAAAAGCACCAAGAAGGGGTGTAAGAAGATACCTAAAAAAGTGAGTGAGGAGACTTATAAGGCCATGCACGCTCCTCTGGGTAATGTATGTAAATAAGTAAGATGGTTATGAGGACTAGGACCAAAGTTGTGGGAGGAGCGGGTTTAAAGCAGAATGTTATCATCATTTCAATGTCAGTTAAGGAGGTCAAAAACAGATAGACTGGGTGCTGGAAAATGGATTGAGTTGCATGAGCTGCCAGGGGCCGGGTTTACCCAGTCCTCTCACTGCATGAGTTTCCAGTGGTTTGACCAACAACCTATTGCTGTTATTGATTCACGAGGATGAGTTGTTTTTGTCCTAGTTTCAGTTTGTCATGATTTTTCATAGAAGCTTGGGTGTTAAAGGGCAGCCTTATAAGGAATTTAGTGTCTATTGTTTTCAGATTGGGGCATAGATGCAGAGAGGATTAAATGAATTGGGTGCTGGGAACCGGATCATTGTTGTTTATACATTAGTCTTAAAGGGCATCGGTCACCTCATTTTAGTGCTATAAGATAAGCTTTTGGGCTGAAAGCAGGTGACCCATAGAGTCTGGGGATGAAAGTTTTATACCTACTTCCCCAGTCGTTCCCCTGATGTGAATGCTGGAAGCTGCTACCAAATGTATTGAACAGCCGGACTACCTAGAAACGCCACTCAACACATTCAGCTGCATCTTCCAGCTTGACACCGGGGAAACAACGTGGAGGGTAAGTATAAAATTTACATCCCGAAACTCCACAGGTCAGCTATTTCCAGCCCATAAGCTTATCTTATAGTGTTAAAAGTAGGTGACAGATGCTCTTAAGGGGTGCTGCCATTGAGGAGGTTGGAGGAAATTCACTAAGGTTTTGTCTTAAAATTATCCAGTTGAAAATGTTAGCTGTTATGATACAAATGGTTTTGGGACTCCTGATGGTGGATCTGGGCCACATGAGTTAGAAATTAGTGCATTACTATAGGTTAAGATGGATGCACTTGCACCAGGTGGTAGTGGCTAAGGGTAATAGTATTGGACTGCCCTGGTGTTTTAATATTAAACGATGGTGTGGTTGCCTCCAGGGACTATCCTCTAAAATTTCTTGTAAAGTCAGTAATGGTTATATCTGTCATTTGTAAACGTCATTTTAAGTGCCATAGTAACATATTATGTTAGGCCGAAAAAAGACATATGTCCATGCAGTTCAACTATTACCCCCCAATATTGATCCAGAGGAAGGCAAAAAAACTCCAATGAGGTGGAAGCCAACTTTCCCCATTTAAGAGAAAAAAGTTCCTTCCCGAATCCAATCTGGTGTCATAAGGATTTTTTGTAAGATGTTCATATCTTTTGTAAGATGTTCATACTGAAAATTTGGTAATAAATTACAACGGTGACGTTGTTAACCTAAACAATGTGGGAAATTTAATAAGGCCGGTATCTGCAACACTGGGCTTAGAATGATTTCCCTCGGCACATGGTGCACTTGATACAGGAAAAGGCGCTCCGCTCTTCATACATTCAGCATATCCTGGCAGCTCCTTCCACCAGAAATGTACTCTAGGTACTCTTCCTAAGGAAAAACGTAAAAGCGATACTTTTCCAGACCCATGTCTATACACTTCTCACTAGTCAAGCCAGAAACCTTCTGCACAGTGATGATGGGCATTCACCCTGAAAGAGCTGTCTGTGCATGGTTATTCTAAGTCTGGCTAACAATTCTCAGTCATTGTTATAAGGCTTGTTTAAAAAGTCTGACATTGACTTACAGGAATGCTGCCTTCCAGTGGGTGGCCCTGAGAAGTAGTGTTCAGTCTTGCAATTTGCTTATTTTTATGTAACATTCTAATGCTCAAGAAATACGTCCTTTTCTTACAGTAAAGAACCCCCTTCTATGTTGGTGTAGAAACCTTCTTTCCTCTAGACATAGATTGCGTCCCCTTGTCACAGAGAGTATCTATGGGAGAGATCTCTGTTTTGTCCTCCCATATATTTATTTGTACATAGTTATTAGCTCGCCCCTCAGCTGTCTTTTTTCTAAACTAAATAACCACAATTTTGATAACCTGTCTGGGTATTGTAGTCCGCTCATTCCATTTATTACTTTAGTTGCCCCCCTTTGTACCCGCTCAAGCTCAGAAATGTCCTTCTTGAGTACCAAAAACTGTCCACAATGTTCCATGTGTGGTCTGACCAGTGACTTGTAAAGAGGAAGAACAATGTTCTCCTCATGTGCCCCTACACCTCTTCCGATGCATTCAATGATCCTATTTGCCTTGGCAGCAGCTGCCTGACACTGGTTGCTCCAGTTGAGTTTACAGTTAACTAAAATACGTAAGATAGGATCTCTTAAACTGATTTCCTGTACTTTCATGAAGTCTGGTAACATTTTTGTAAGGTGCTATATATTATTATATCCCTACAAAAAAAATGTGAAAAAAGTAAAATTTAGAACTCTAAATTCAAACCACTTCCTTCCCATCAATCTGATTTATGAGTTCAAAGTCGTAATGGCACATTAATAGCAAATAAATATGATAATCTATTCAGCTGTCTAAGTAAATGTGTTGTTTATGCATTTATTAAAAGTAACAAAGGACTGAACAAGAAGCAGAGTGACAATAAAGCATTCTGAGCACACACATACATGAATAGTATCCCCGGGCTGCAGACGGCAGGCACATGCACATGTTCCATCTCTGTAAGCTGATGACATAGCCACAGTAGTTGTTCAGCTAGCTGCTGACTTTACTGGACTTCACTGGATAGATCTCTTCATGCTTGATTTACATTTTGCTGTGTTTTCTACTTTTTGTCATTTATATGACGGACTCACAGCCTGACAAGTGAGTCAGGCTCCGCATGATTTTACAGAAGAGGTCCAGCATTAGGAAATCCCAAGGTGATACAAAACACATTAGCGCAAAACATTAGGCTTATAAAGGTCGATTTTAGTGCAAACTCTGACAGCAGAATACACTGCAGCTTCCAGTATGTTTGAAAGTATCCCTAGGTGATATGTGCAGATTTTGGTAAAGAATTTTCAGTGTCTTTAGGTGTGCCGTGCAGAAATATTCCGCACATGCGGCAGGTCCCTCAAGAACCTTTCACACGGGACGGAATTAGGATGGAAGATACGCCACAAGCCATGGTATATTCTATGCCGAAATCTGCAAGTCTACCTGCAAGTTTTGCTGACTAATTGCAGACAGGCAGGGGCGTAACTATAGAGGGTGCAGGGGATGCGGTTGCACCCGGGCCCAGGAGCCTTAGGGGCCCATAAGGCCTCTCTTCTCCATATAGGGAGCCCAGTACTATGAATAAAGCATTACAGTTGGGGGCCCTGTTACAGGTTTTGCATTGGGGCCTAGAAGCTTCAAGTTATGTCTCTGTGCAGCATGGTTTAGGTATGGGTACGGGTACAGATTCAGATAGAGGGGGGCCCCAGCTCACCTTTTGCATCAGGGCCCCTGAGCCTTTACTTACGCCCCTGCAGGCAGGTAAGGCATTGCAGGAAGGAAACTGAAAGCGTATCTCCTCATGCATACGAGCCTCAGTCTTCAGCCTCTCTAGATGCATATCCCTCCTGGCTTCCTCCAGGGTGTTGAAGATAAAAGATCTGTTGCCATCTTGGATGCGAAGCTTTGCGGGATACAGAAGATGAAAACGAGTGTTCCTTTCAAGGAAAATCTGACATCGGTGTGAACAACTTGTGTTTTTGTGCGACCGCCACTGAAAAGTCCTGAAATAGCAAAATCCTTACCCCTTCAAATAGCAGATCACCATGGCATCTGTATGCTTGTAGAATAGCTTATTTTGTTGCCCAGTGCATATACTTAGCTATAACAGGATGAGGTCGGGCTCTACCATTATTACAGTTGTCCCTAGGTGGTCCGATGCGATGAGTTCTTTCTATCATTAGGGGGTCAGTAGGTATGTTGTGCAGCACCCCATCGGAGTACCCCGGACACTGGACAAATGTGGAGAGCTGGGAGGGTTAAGTGATGCTTGTCATGGTGGCACTTACCAGGCTCCTTTTCCCAGAGGGATGTCACGTTGCCAAGGCCACAGTATATCTTCAGGCCACCGTTGACACCCCTAGGATAGGGAATGCAAATAAACAAGATGATGGGGGTAGTAGTTGTCATGGGTGACGCTACCGTTCCTAAACACTGGTATGTTACACGGCAGAGAATAATCACAGACACGGATTTCTAGTACCTTGGGTCCCTAGGAATGCTTAGGGCCCGGTATGAATTTTACTTGAAATATCTCAGCAAACAATTATTACACAGCAATTCAGGTAAAATCTTTACAGTGCAGGTAAGAAGGGATATCAGAGGTCAGGGAGGATATACAGGATGAAACCGGTCCTTCAGTCCACATTATCTGCTAGGCACCGATCCGGGACAAGGAGCACTCCGGAGGAGCAAGGGGGTAGGGATACTCCACATACACTCTGGCAGCAGTTAATTAGTTTATATAGCACTATAGATGCGTGGGTGTGACAAATTAAGTAGTGTACTTCTGCGCAGTGATCCTGATTCTGGACGGCCACATAGGAAAACTTGTAAACTTGAATTTGTACCTCTACACTGGTCTTTCTTACAGAATTACTTACGAATGCTCTCTCTTAGACTTGGGACTCACTCCACTCACATCCAAAATTCAGTTGCTACGGGAAATCTCTCCCCCTCTTCCATCTTCACCACAAGGAAGTTGAAGGTACCTCTATGTGGTTCTGTATTTGACACTCTGAAGATAGACTTTGTCAAGAGAACTCTTTTTCCGCTCTCAATCACTCCTATTTATACCTTCACTCATACAACAAGACATGACAGACTGATACATTCACAGGCAGACTATAATTATATTAGAGTTAACCTCTGAAGCCCCGCAGCTGTGCAACACATACACTGGAATTGACAATACAGGCTTTGCACAGTGCATCCACATAAGACAAGCATGTATGACATTCATGGAGGGGACCAGGATGATGTGCTGGGCCACTACAGCTTCCCCCCACTACTTAAGAATAAGGCTCCCCGGCACCTCCAAAACAGAGTGTATACATCCAGAATCAGGCCATCTTGAGTGTATTACTTCCAGTGAGCAAGGCAAAACCTGTAAACACAACTCCTACCCCTAAAGGAAGTGTCATTTCTATGTGTCTTTTTATTTATGACAGCATGTAAAGGACTATGACTTGCAAGTACATTTGGGAAAAATCAACTAGCTGGACAGAATCAAAAAGCACTAGTATTGCTATGGAGCTTCCTACAACACTTTGCTCCAGAGACTAGAAATGTAAGATCAGTGGAATGACCATCACTGTTTCTTACCGAGAAGGAAACACACTGCTACCAAACACAGAAATCTGAAAGGGTGACTGGCAGGAAAAAGAGCAAAAATATCAGGGGAGCAATCAGTAGCTTGCGTCAATAC
The DNA here is from genome assembly GCF_035609145.1 of Eleutherodactylus coqui. Lineage (NCBI taxonomy): Eukaryota > Metazoa > Chordata > Amphibia > Anura > Eleutherodactylidae > Eleutherodactylus > Eleutherodactylus coqui. The sequence goes on along the minus strand of NC_089845.1, from coordinate 44,660,526 downwards.
CGCTGTCCATGATTTGAGGAAGGTGAAAGGAAGGCCCCGCCCCCTGAGACAGGCTAGAACGGGCTGCTAACACTAAGACTGGACTTAGGGGTACACAAGACACCTCCACTCATACACGTATAACAATCATACCATGCACACAGTTTCAAGCATACAGTGATTTTTCTAAACTAGCATTTTCAAATTAGCATTAATTGATTACATTTAAACTATACATGAATGTGCATGGGAATACTAATTGACTTTAAAGAAGATAATTACTCTAGAGAGCATGAGCAACTGAAATTATAACTTAAATATGCCTTTACTTTCTCCTCCAGCACATTTCTTAGACATTACAAACATTGCATTAAACTGTCATAAACTTTTCAACATTAAAAACATTTGTAAACGGGGCATGACTTTAAAGTCCTTGTATCAGGGCATAATGGGGAAACAAAGAAAACAACGTCTCTTACGGAAAAAGTCTTATGGGAAATGGAAATTATTCTGTGGTAGCAACAGTCTTCCAAATTCCACCCACCAGTTCTTCCTATTAAAGGAGTTGTCCCGCAAAAGCAAGTGTCCCGCGCCGAAACGGGTTTTTTTTTTTTTAAACCCCCCCCCCGTTCGGCGCGAGACAACCCCGATGCAGGGGTTAAAAAAACCACCCGCACAGCGCTTACCTGAATCCCGGCGGTCCGGCGTCTTCATACTCACCTGCTGAAGATGGCCGCCGGGATCCTCTGTCTTCATGGACCGCAGGGCTTCTGTGCGGTCCATTGCCGATTCCAGCCTCCTGATTGGCTGGAATCGGCACGTGACGGGGCGGAGCTACACGGAGCCCCATAGAGAAGAGGAGAAGACCCGGACTGCGCAAGCGCGGCTAATTTGGCCATCGGAGGGCGAAAATTAGTCGGCACCATGGAGACGAGGACGCCAGCAACGGAGCAGGTAAGTATAAAACTTTTTATAACTTCTGTATGGCTCATAATTAATGCACAATGTATATTACAAAGTGCATTATTATGGCCATACAGAAGTGTATAGACCCACTTGCTGCCTCGGGACATCTCCTTTAAACACTTCTGTATGGCCATATACATGCACTTTGTAATATACATCGTGCATTAAATATTGGCCATACAGAAGTTATATACTTACCTACAGGGGGACTCCCCCTGTGTTGGCGTCCCCGTCTCCCTGGTGCCGACCGAATCCTTCTCCTTGATTAGACGCGCTTGTGCAGTCTGCCCTCTTCTGTCCCGTTGAATGGGGCCGCTCCAGTGTGCTCGCGCCGCACTGCAGCTGTGCAACACAGTGGAATTGACAAGACAGGCTTTGCACAGTGCATCCACATAAGACAAACATGTGTGGCATTTGTGGAGGGGACCAGGATGATGTGCTGGGCCACTGCATGTTGAGTTGGAGAACTTGTGAAAGATCTACAGTCAATTAGGCAATAAGTTAATTGTTGGTCACCAACTCAAGTATTCCCACAAAGCACAGATTGTTGCGACGATGTCTATTTTCTAGGTCATCAAGTTTTTCTTGAAGCACTTCAGTTTCTGACTGGCATCTCTGTAGTGAGGCCTCCAGAGTTATGATAATTTGTTCTGCATTTTGGGTTTTCGCCTCCAGTTCTACAAGTCTTTGAGTGTTGCCGGTAATTTTTTTAATTTTTTTTCATTCAATAGTTTTTTATTGATTTCTGATAAAGGTTACAGAAATAGAGTGAAATCACGTTTTAAGTATAAACAGTTTACATAAGTCTTGTATACGTGGTATTCATTTATGCATAACAGAAGATTAAACAGTATTCATAACCATCCAGTAACCTATCGACGTTCGTTGGTGCGAAATAAACAGTTCGGAACTGGTTTGAAACATGGAGTAAGCATGTTTGTGAGTAGGGGGGGGAGGATATGGGGAGGGGGGTTGGGTTTGTTAGAGGTTTAAGGAAGGTGTAAAGTAAGGGATGTTTGTTAGTGATATAATGAGAAGTACAGGTTCACCGAAAAAGTTTTGTTTAGGGATGAAATGTGTTGGTCCAAGGCTTCCACATCATTTCAAATCCATTAACGTCACTGTTTCTGAGGGCTAAAATCTTTTCGTACAGGCAGTGTTCCGATACTAGGTTGATAAGGTCGGTCAACGTTGGAACTATCTCAGATTTCCAACGTCTAGCTATGAGGGATTTTGTTGCTAGGAATATATGACCCACCAGTTTTTTGGGATGAGTGGGCATTTTGACTGTGTTTAGGAGCAGCAAAGCGAGCTCTGGAGAGAAAGGGAGTCTGAAGGCCGTGAGTCTATATATAAGATTATATACTTCTTTCCACAATGGGCTTAGAAGAGGGCATGACCAAAAATATGGATGAGGGATCCTTTATTATTGCAATTTCTCCAACATCTGTCGCTATCGGAAAGACCTCTTCTGGTTAAGACCAGAGGGGTGAAGTACCAGCGTGTAAGGAGTTTCAAATGAGTCTCGATTAGGTTTGCGCTCTGCGATGATTGTCTAGCCCATTCAAAGGCCCTGAGCCATTGATCTAGGGATATTTCCTTCCCAAAATCCTTGCTCCAGTTAATAAGATGGCATTTGCCTGGTGGTTTCAGGTTTCCTGAGAAGATGTCATAGAATGTTCGGGTTTTCATTTTGATTTGTGGTTCATCTAGGAATGAAGCAATTATTTTAGGAATTTTGATGTTATCTAGTTGGTGGTTATGTAAGAAGGAGGAGATTTGAGTGTATTTGTAGATGTCTGAGTGTAGGAGGTGGAATTTGTTGGTCAAGTCCCGGAAGGGGAGGAGTTTATTTGAGAAGAAGAGATCAGATATAAATTTAAGGCCCTGCCTGGACCAAGACCCCGTATTTAGGTTAGGTATCAGAAATTCTAAGATTTCCACCGGTATTTTCAGGGGAGTAGGAGGAGTGGAGTTGTTGAGATTTCGTATCAGATCGGTCCAGGCTTCTATTGATGCTCTCATTGGTAGAGAGAAGTGAGAGCTTATTAAAGGTTTCCATGTTGTAGGGTGTATATTGCCTATGATAGATGTGATTAGAAGATGCTTCAAAGGTTTTAGATTATTAAAGTCCCTTTCCAGGGAGGGCCAGCTGATTTTTGAGTTGTGTCTTGTCCAGGCTCTTAAGTTGTTGAGGATAGTGGATTTGCGATACGAGTCTAGGTTGGGAAGACCTAAACCTCCCTGGCGCCTGTTTAATGTTAAGATGGAAAGTGCAATTCTTGTTTTTTTATTCTGCCAGACAAATTTGGAGAGTTGACTTTGAAATCTGTTGAGAAGGGATTTTGGTATCGGTATTGGTAGGGTGTGAAAATAGTGTAGGATTTTAGGTAAAGTCATCATTTTATAAATAGTGACGTGACCTAGCCATGAGAGAGGGTAGGACTGGTAAGTGTCGAGTTTTTTTTGAAGGTCTGCTAGGAGCGGGGGGAAATTTGCCCCTACCAGACGCGTTGTGGGGAAGCTTAAGTTTATACCCAGGTATGGAATGGACTTGGGTTGCCATTGAAAGGGGAATTCTTTTTGTATATCTTTTTTTTGCGTTTCCTGTATGTTTATGCCTAGAATTTGTGATTTAGTAATATTCAATTTATAATAGGATATTTCCGAAAAAATTTTTAATATTTTTTGCGTTATTCTTAAGGATGAGATTGGGTTGGAAAGCGTAAGCAGAATGTCGTCGGCAAATAAGCTTATTTTGTGTTGTCTTGAACTAGCTGCTATTCCCTGAATATCTGGGCAGGTTCTTATATATTCCGCCAGGGGTTCCATAACCAGGGTAAATATTAGGGGGGAAAGCGGACAGCCCTGGCGTGTGCCGTTAGTGATTGGGAAGGATGATGATAGCATGCCGTCAGTAAAGATTTTTGCCGATGGGGAAGTATACAGGGCTTGGATAGCTCTGAGTATGTTGCCCGAAAAACCGAATTTTTTTAAGGTGGCAAAGGCATAATTCCAATGGAGCCTGTCAAAGGCTTTTTCAGCGTCCAGGGCGAGTAAAACTGAGGGAGTGTGTGTGGTTTCGAGTTTGTGTAAAAGGTTGAGTATCCTTCTAGTTCTGTCTGAAGCTTGTCTATCTTTAACGAAGCCGACTTGATCTGAATGGATTAGATTGGGTAATATGTTTAAGAGTCTTAGTGCTAATGTTTTGGCGTAAATTTTTATGTCATAGTTTAATAAGGATATTGGCCTAAAGTTGGAGGGTGAGGTGGGGTCTTTCCCTGGTTTCGGTATTGTTATTATTGTGGCTTCCAACATTTCAGCAGGGAAGAAACCTTCGTTGATTCCTTGGTTGCATGCTTTAGTTAGGTGTGGGGCTAGAAGTGTTGAGAAGAGTTTGTAGTAATCAATAGAAAAGCCGTCAGGGCCTGGAGCTTTATTGGGTTTTAAGGATTTGATATTATTTATAATTTCATTTGGTGTTAAGGGGGTATTAAGGAGGTTAAGCTGGGATTCTGAGAGTGTGGGAAGATTTATTCCTCTGAGAAATTGTTCAATGTTGGATGCGTGGGGTTGGGGGGTGGAGAGGTCATCTTTTAAATTATATAGGTCTTTGTAATATTGCCGGAAGGTTTCTATTATGTGGTTGGGGTGGTAAATTTTATTGTTGTGGTTATGTGGGTCATAGAGATATGGGATTTTGGTTCTGGAGATCTTTTTTTTTATCGCGTTTGCCATCATGCGTGTGGGTCTGTTGTTAGATGAATAGTAAGTTGCTTTTGAGGATCTCATTTCTTTTTCATAATTGTCTATCAGTAGATTTCTAAGTTTTTGTCTGAGATTGAATAGTTCGTTGTGTAGGGAGTCAGAAAGGGATCTGGACAGTTGGCTTTCTTTTTCAGTGATTTGTGATAAGAGTTCGTTTAGTTGGTGGGTTTTTTCTTTTTTATATCTTGCGCTAATTTTTATTAAAGTTCCTCTAATGTAGGCTTTGTGGGCGTTCCATATGGTGGTGGGAGAAATATCTGGGGTTGTGTTAATTTTAAAGTATTTTTGTATAGCGGAAGAGATGTCTGCTTGGTTTTTTGGTAATTTCAAGAGGAACACGTTGTTTCTCCATAATCTTGGCCTTTCATTTGTTTGACCTAGGGAGATTGATATTGAGACGGGCGCGTGGTCGGACCATGTGGCCGTACCTATATGTGCTGATTTGATAAGGGGTAGAGCAGACCTATCTGTTAGGATTAGGTAGATCCTGGAGAATGACTTATGTCTAGAGGAGTAAAAGGTGTATTCTTTAGATCAGGGGTCCCCAACCGCCGGTCCGCGGACAGGGGCTGGGCCGTTAGGTGTTTACTGCCGGTCCGCGGCACCGCCGGTAACTTTTGTTCTAAAAGGAACAATCCCACGGCCTCTTCAGCAGCGCCTCACACTAACCTGCTATAGTGTGAGCGCAGAGCGCTGCTGAAGGGGCCACATATATTGTATTTCAGCCGCACTTCAGTAGCGGTGAGCGATTCCAGCAACCTCATTGGTTGTTGGGTACACACCCCCCACACCTCAAACTGGGGGGTGTGTACCCAACAACCAATGAGGTTGCTGAAATCGCTCTCCGCAACTGAAGTGCGGCTGAAATACAATGGTCCTTACTGGTGTGGAAGCAGCGCGCCGCAACCAATCACAAGGCGCCTTCTTGAAGCGCTGAGGACTGTAGCACCAAACAACAGAACGTCCCACAAGTAGGAGGAAGAGCCGCCTCTGTGCAAGCAGCAGCAGCCTCCGCGCCTGTACACCTCTTAGGACCTAGGTCAGTTTTCAAGGTAATCCTGCCGGGGAGGAGGGGGAGGTTGGGGGAGTAAATTATATGCTGCCCTATGTGTGTGCTGGGGGGGGAGTAAATCATATGCTGCCCTATGTGTGCGCTGGGGGGGGGTAGTAAATTATATGCTGCCCTATGTGTGTGCTGGGGGGGGAAGTAAATTATATGCTGCCCTATGTGTGTGCTGGGGGTGGGGTGGGGGAGTGAGTTATATGCTGTCCTGTGTGTGTGCTGGGGGGGGGAGATAAATTATATGCTGCCCTATGTGTGTGCTGCCCGGCGGGGGGGGGGGGGAGAAGTAAATTATATCCTGCCCTATGTGTGTGCTGGGGGGGGGAGATAAATTATATACTGCCCTATGTGTGTTCCGGGGGGGGGGGTGGAGATAAATTATATGCTGCCCTATGTGTGTGCTGCCTGGTGGGGGGGGGGAGGAATATATTATACTTCCCTATGTGTGTGCTGCCTGGCGGGGGGGGGGAGGAATATATTATACTGCCCTATGTGTGTACTGTTAGGACATTCTAAATGTCATAATTAAATATGCACTAAACTCCAACACCTTCATAACCCCGCCCTATATAACCAAAGCCCCGCCCATGTCCCGCCCAACCCTGCCGGGCCTTGTAAAAATGGTCTTGCTTGAAGCCGGTCCCTGGTGCCAAAAAGGTTGGGGACCACTGCTTTAGATGATGTATTAAGACATCTGAAGGTATCAAATAAGGCATTGTTGTGGAGCCAGGGAAGTAGCGGTGGGGTGGATCCCGACGATCCCTTTGTAGAGTCGAGTACGTTATCCAGTACAGAGTTGAAATCCCCACATATTAGTAGGGTGCCTTTCTCACATTTTCTTATTTTTTTCATTATCTAGTTTAGAAAACGAACTTGGGCAGAGTTTGGGGTGTAGATGTTGGCGATTGTGAACGGCTTGCCATTAACGAGGCCTGACAGGATCAGGTATCTGCCTTTTGTGTCCACTTCTTGGTGGGTTATATCTAATTGCAATGAGTCTTTAAAGGCTATCAAGACCCCTGCTTGTTTTTTGGAGGAGCATGCTTTAAAAATTTTTGGAAATTTTTTATGCGTAATGGTTGGGCATGCGTCAGAGGCAAAGTGTGTCTCTTGCGCGCATATTATTTTGGCTTTTGAATTGATCGCCTCCTTCCAGAAAGAGGACCTTTTAAATGGCGAGTTTAGCCCGTTTACATTTAAGGATAGTATTTTTGTGGACATTTTAGTTTATACAACATTGATTTGAGGGACTGTGGAAGCCTTGTACACTTCGGTGAAGAGTGGAAAAGAGGGAGAGTAAGAACATATAAAGATATAACACTTGTTTTGCATTTGTAAAAAATTACATTAGCATTTATATAACTGTGTGGTTTCCTTAGTAATGCAAAGTAGAAATGTAAAAATCTTAAACAACAAACAATTTTAGATTTAGTAATCTTGGTTGAGGTTGGGGTACTGGACATGAAGCACGTCGGTTCAGCCAAGTGCGTGTGCACGCTGAATAAATGGGGGGACGAGAAAGTTCGCCTGTTGAGGAGCTTTCCAAGGGCGCAACCACCTTAATGGTTGTTATGGGTAAATGGCAGATCCGCTTGAGGATTTAGGTCTGGGTCCATTCTTGGGATTGCTTTCCTTGTTTCCTCGGAGGGGGTTGGGAGTGCTGTGGAGATGGTATCTTTACTCCCCAGGACTTTGGTAGTTGATGGACGTCTTCTGGTTTTCGGAGGACATGTGTGACGTTGTCTTTACGTATTATAATTTTTGCTGGAAAGCCACAGCGGTATAGTATATTGGCTTGACGTAGGGCTGCGGTGATTGGTTGAAATTTTTTCCTCACACTCATGGTGACTTGTGAGAGGTCCGCAAAGAGTCGGATGTTAGAGAAAGGAGCTGGAAGTTGGTTCTTTTTGCGGGCCGATGCCATCAGGGCTTTTTTTATATAGTAGAAGTGAATTCTGGCTATAGTGTCTCGCGGATTAAATTCAGGTACAAATTTTGGCCTAGGGAGCCTATGGGCTCTGTCGATGGTTAAATCATATGGAGTGGCCTCCGGGAGGAGAGTTGACATGAATTTTCTGTCCTCAATATCGGCGAGCTTGGTTTTAAGCTGGGATACTTCTTCTACCAATTCATAGTGCGCGTCGATTAAGGCATTATGGGATTGTGTTATTTCTCCCATTTTGTTTTCGGTGTGCGACACTCTCTCTCCAATAGAATCGATTATGTTTCTTATGGATGAGTTGAGAGATTTGAAGCTGGCTTGGAAGGAGTCGCTGAGGGCCACTACCATGTTTTTGATAAAAGCTTCTGAGGCTGGCTGGGATGACGATGGTAGGGACGTTATAAAATTATGTAGAGATTCTGGTTGGTTGTCAGGGGAGCTCCCTTCATCTGTTCTAGGGTGCTGTTTCAATGGGCTATCCGATGGGGAGTACATTGTAGGATGTGAACCCTGCTTTGTAGGCACAGGTGTGGCTGCAGCCATTTTGTTGTGAGCCTGTGGGGGGGGATTTCTGTCTTTTCCCTCCTGTCAGGGTGTGGGGTGAGATGTGTGGGCAATCACTCATCAAAACACCGGGTTCACAATTTAGCAGGGAGGTCTTAACAAGATCTGACCGGGACCGTTGTTTGAGTGGATTGTCTGGAGCTATTTCAGCCTGATGAAGGTGGCCATGCTGTGTGGAGACTGAGATGGCCGCCGCCATTTTAGTGTGGGGCTGTAATGGGGGGCTCTGTCCCTCTTTGTTGATCTGACTGTGTGGAGAGGGTGGCGAAGTCTCACTCACCAGATCCTGCAGTCCCCGGTCCGGGGGTTGGCGGTCTGCGTGGTCCGAGTCAGTGGCGGCGCTCTCCTCTTCTCTGCACTCCGTTTGTGAGATGGGAGAAGCCGGGAGGCTGTCGGCTCTCAGGCGCGGGACCTCGGTCGGGAGGAAGAACTCCTCTAAACGTCTCGGCTGAGACCGGGAGGGACGGCGCCGGGTCATTGCTGTGGTGAGGAGAGCCGGAGGCTGCACTGCGCTATGACAGGTGAGCGGAGGGCTGCTTTTTCAGTAGGTTTTCGGTGGTGTCGGCAGAGCGTTCAGACTATGCTGCCATCTTCAAGCTCGGCTAGGCCACGCCCCCGCCGGTAATTTGTGATAGCGCCGATTTGATAGATTCGTGCAGCATCTCCAATCCACTGTCGAACAGAGGGAGCAGTAGTTTTGACACCTCCTGTGCCACTAGAGTCGCCTGTGTTGTCTCCATGTTGTCGGAGATCCAGTTGGCTAATGGAGAGGCCAGCAAAGGAAGAAATGCTCGACTCCTCTAAGTGAGGTTCAGATGTAGATGTGTCATGAGGAGGAGTGGGTTTTGGTGGAGATGGAAGTTGCTGAGATCCTTTGTGTTCTTTTTCCTTAGTAGTTTTGGAGGGTTTGTTTTTTTTGGTTTTACGGTTGCAGTCATTTTTTTCGAATCGAGCTGGCGGGTTGACCGTGCCAACTTGCCTGCACTACGTTCACTTAGGTATTTGTCCATATTTGGATCTCTCCAGGCCTGGCGATCTCACAAACTGGATGCACAGACGTTAAAGGCCTCGCTCAGTCTCGAAGATCAGTAAAGAATTGGCAGCAGGTTCATAATAGATGTAGCTCCTCACTGGGTTAAATTATTCAGTATCCATAGGTGTTAGCGGTTCCCAGGGGAGATTAGGTCAGGGGCAGTTCGGTTCCCCATGATTTCTGGTGGCATGGACCTGTGGAGGGTTAATCAGCTTTGCCGTGTCACCCTCTTTTGCACTGTTGTCAATACAGCCCCGCTCCCCCAGATCGTCGGCAGTCCAGGACAATCCCAATTGCTGGAATCGCAGTAGTTAATGATAGCAGTCTCCCAGTCTGTGCCTTGGTGGAAGAGATGTTCTGGCACCACTAGCCAAGTGTGGGCCACCTCAAACTTAATGTCATGGCTCTAAGTCTTGACAGGCCTCAGCAGCTTTGTTGGGGAAATCCTGGTTGTGCAGGGCCGTGGGGCCACAGGCATCAACTCCATTCCCACAGAATTAAGCGTCTGAAGCTTGCTGGAAAGGCGGCTGCGTTCCTGCCACATGTGGGGCAGCCAGAAATTTAGGGCGTGGCTTCAAGCCCCGTCCTCTACAGCTGCTTAGGGCACTGAAGGGGTCCCGGTGTTGCAGGAGCCAGAGGTTGAAAGCAGGAAATCTCTGAGGCTCGTCCTGCTCCTCCGGTGTCAAGGGGAGGAGTGCCCAATTTGAGTTATTACATGAGCATTAATCGCACTCATGTAATAGCATCCTGATATTGTCAAATCATTACTGACAGTGTCAGACTATGTAGAGACACCATTTTGACAAGGAAAAGGGTAACACCCAGTTGTCTATTTATATTCATTTCTAGGGTGAAAAAGAGAGGAGCGGAACACTGCAAAATTCTGAGAAAAGATGCTTCAGAATTGTTCTTTGGGGAGCATGTAATCAAGACCATGAGGGTTCCCTTATATCAGAGGTTCCCAAATTTTTTTTGCCTCGTAGACAACTTGCCATTTTTGGGGGTTTCTGTAGACCCCCTGCCTGCCTAATATTGAACTGTCCTTAACTTCTTAAAGTCAAATGGGTTTTTCGCAGCTGACACAGTGCTGCTCACTGAGATATAGGTTTTTTTTGTAGAGTGGATTATCATAAAAAAAGAAAAACATGTACAATTTTTATTCAGATCTTTAGTGAAAAGACATAAAATGCAGGTAAGTATTTGGATTTGGGACGAAACAAATCAGAACCTGGTAATTATCTTACATGAAATGACTACACAAATAATGCTGTTAATGGGAGGATGAGCCGGATGGCATGATAGCAATGGTTGAATATTTGGCTTCATATTAGTGAGGTATAGTCTCAAATCTTCACCTCCAGTGATCTGCAATAGATTGCTTTTTTCCGTAAGAAGATTGGCGACCGCGCTAAAACCCCTTTCTACGAGGTATCAAGATGAAAAAGCTATCAAAAATTTTCTTGCGATTGTCCATAATAAGCCACAGGTTCTCGCACAATGTGTTGCTGCCAGTATGAGAACTTGTAAAACCTTGTACATGAACATAGCACACCCCAAAGCAGATGGGTATAGTTCGCGCAAAACTTCTTGGGCTCTGGAGGATCATGTAAAAACAATGCGCAGTAGAAACTTTATAGGGTAAATTAGCTACAGCGCAGGTCTGTTTGTCACCAGAGCCCACAAACTTTTGAGCGAACTCTACATAAACAATTTTATGAAATATGAAAGAGGTAAGTAATTTCTATGTCTATTATAAGTATTATGTACATAGTCTGTGTGAGGTCTATTATGTCATTGACAGAAAGACTAAATGTTGATAATGACCTGCCTAAATGGAGTCCGCTCACGTGAACCCCCATTTATATTTTGTGCACCCCCAAATTTTTTTCTTGCTGACATGGACCCCCAGCAAATCAAAATCAAACCCTGGGGGTCCATATAGCCCACTTTGTGAACATCTGCCTTATATTGACGGTATGCTGCACTATTTTTGTCTGGCAGAATCCCAAGATGGCCTCTTAACAGCAATGTGAACAAAGCCTAACTGTGACAATGCGTTCATGATATCAACCCTTTTTAAGGCCACCTTCACACATGGGCGTTCAGCAGCGGAAAATCCATGGCAAATATGCATCAAATCTGCAGTGGCCAAAATCATGCGGATTTTGCCTCGTTTTTGTTATTGCAGATCTTCTGCAGGATTTAACCCTTGTATTCCAAGGGTTGAATTTACAGCTTGTCTATTTACGCTGCAGGATTTAGAACCTGCACGGTTTTTGCAAAAACACTGCAGATTCGAAGCAGAACATTTCCGCACCATGTGAAGGAGATTTCTGAAATCTCCTCTATGTGGCTTGTACCATAAATGCTGCCTCTGCATCCTAGGGATCAGTGGCTGCTACAGGACCAAATTCGTCACTAATGATATGCGGGAGGTGTTTAGAGGTGAACCTCTCCTTTAAATATAGTGCATAGTATAATTTGCTCGAACGCCAATGAAAACTGGAGTTTCCTACTGGAATTATTCATTAGAGAGTCTGATTATTTTCTGTGCTTGCTGTTTTGACTATTGCTTAGCAACTCAAATCTCTATCAATGGGTGGTGCAGAAAACGCCCTACAGCCTTGTGGAAATCTGAATATGTCATGCATAATCACTAGAAATGCTAGCAGCATATATGAATATATCACTCCAGCACTTAGTGCTCAGAGGGTGCGCTAGAATGGGGTATCAAGGGTATCTAGCAAGGAACCTATTATTCCTGCCAGTCATTGTTATGATGTTGGATTGGTGGGGTTCCGACTTCCGTGACATCTGCCAATCAACACAATTCAGTGCAGCCCCCCCTTTATTGCTAGCAGTGGTGCCTGGTACTGCAGCTCATCCCATTCACATGCTGCTCAGCATGGCTCCTGCATGTTGAACTCCCACTCATGAAAAATGTATGGCATGTACTAAGTGTAGGCTATCAATGTTAGAGTCCAGGAGAACTGTTTTAAACAAAGGCATGGACCAGAAATATTTCGAACACGTGTATCTGTTATTGTGCTATTTTCCATATACATCTTTAACCCCTTAAGGACATGGTTTATTTTGATCATGGGGGTGCAATGCTTTTGGGGGAATTCTCTCCACTTTTCAAAAGCCATAACTTTTTTAGGTTACCGTTGACATGGCCATATGAGGGCCTGTTTGTTGCGCTTGGTGGCGTTCCTGCCATTGTTTTTTTTTTTTTTACATTTTTTTCTGCGGACTGGTACAATTATGATGATACCAAACTTTTTTTAGGTTTTTCTACTAGTGAGCAGGGAGAGTGAGCAGAGCTATGGGTGATCTCCCCAGAGCAGCGAGAGAGCGGAGCTATGAGGGATCTCCCCAGAGCAGGGAGAGTGAGTGGACCAATGGGGGATTTCCCCATAGCAAGGGACAGAGAGCAGAGCAATGGGGGATTAACCCTTTGCCCCGCTCTGTCTCTCCATGCTATGGAGAAACACCCCCATAGCTACGCTCACCCTCCCTGCTTTGGGGAAATCCCAAAGCCCTGCAGGGCTTCTTCTTTATCCTCCTGGAGCAGCTGCACTTCTCCAAGCGCAGCAGCTCTAGTAAATGGCCAATGTTTAATGCAATGCGCATATGAAACATTGCCTGTTACGCTTTTTCAGCCCATGCGAGCGGCGCATTTTTTGCGCGCACAAAACACGCTCGTCTGACCGAGGCCTTATTGGGTTTTTTGGGAGGCACAAATGAACAAAATCAGCTTTTTACCTCTGCTTTTCTGTTTTCTTTTAACAGTTTTTGCCATGCAGGATAAATAGTGTGTTCAATTTATTGTTCAGATCGTTATGGATATCTTTATACCACATATGGATTTTTTTTTTTTTTTTTCATTTTTTCTTTTTTTTATACAAATAGGGGAAGGTGCATAAGGAAGGGTTTTTTTAGGTGCTTCTTTCAATTTTTTTCTTATATTTTTTTATGTCCCTATAGGGGACCTGAATTATAACAGCTCTGATCGCTATAATTTATTGCAGTACTTCGGTCTTACAATACATTATAGCTCACAACAGAGATTACAACTTACCATGGCAACCCATCAGCCACCCGCGGAGGGCCAAAGATGTCACATAGAGAGCCCGCTCCCCATGTGAACCCTTTACATGCCGCGATGTACATTGATCATGGCATGTAATGGGTTAAAAGCGGGGATCGGTGTTCCCATCGATCACTTCTGAGCCAGCGCCATCCACAAGACGTAAGTCTAGGTCGTGTTGCGTTAAAGGATTTAAAGCATAAAATGGCATTCCTGCCCTTTCTTGCATGCAGAATTTAAATCCACAACATTGCATAAAGGAAATGATAATTATTAAACTAATATTTTCCAACCTCGGTGCTGTGTGAGTGCTTGTTTCCATTACTGAAGTTTGCAAAGTATACTTGTCTGCCGTTATGCCAGAGTTATAAGCACGGCCTGTTGTCAATCATTAATCGCAGAGAATTTAGAAAAATTAACAATTTTTAAACTTTGATTTTTTCTAAATGTAAGACAGATACTCATACCACATAAATCTATATATATAAAATTGAATGTATGCGTGTCTGTCTGTGTGTGTGTCTGTTTGTCCTTTATGCGCTACTACACCATTCATCCGATCGCCATGAAACTTTGGGAAGTTGTTGAGTACACTCCTGGGAAGATTATAGGCATAGTGCAAATATTCTATGATAAATGGCGCGTGCGCGAGCGTCGTCGACAGTTACGATCCCCCCACGTAGATCGTTCGATTTCCATCATTGCCACTAATTCTCTCACTTCCCGATGTTGTAGAAACATGAAATTTGGCACGAGCATTGATTATGTCATAAATAGGAAAAGGTAATGGGTCCCAACTCGATTATTCAATTCTAAGCGCCAAAGAATTAGCATCCAAATTTTACGTACGGAATCTAATTTTCTCGCTTCCCAATGTCATGGAAACTTGAAATTTGGCACAAACATTGATTATGTCATAAATAGGAAAAGCTAATGGGTCCCAACTCGATTATTCAATTCTATGCGCAAAAGAATTAGCGTCCAAATTTTACGTACGGAATGTAATTTTCTCACATAGAAACTTGAAATTTGGCACGGGCATTGAATATGTCATAAATAGGAAACGCTAATGGGTCCCAACTCGATTATTCAATTCTATGCGCAAAAGAATTAGCGTCCAAATTTTACGTACGGAATTAGAGATGAGCGAGCGTACTCGGAAAAGCACTACTCGCTCGAGTAATGTGCTTTATCCGAGTATCGCTGTGCTCGGGTCTGAAGATTCGGGTGCCGCTGCGGCTGACAGGTGAGTCGCAGCGGGGAGCAGGGGAGAGCGGGCGGGAGAGAGGGAGAGAAAGATCTTACCTCCGTTCCTCCCCGCTCTCCCCTACAGCTCCCCGCTCTGTGCCGGCACCCGAATCTTCAGACCCGAGCACAGCGATACTCGGATAAAGCAAATTACTCGAGCGAGTAGTGCTTTTCCGAGTACGCTCGCTCATCTCTATACGGAATGTAATTTTCTCACGTAGAAACTTGAAATTTGGCACGGCATTGATTATGTCATAAATAGGAAACGCTAATGGGTCCCAACTCGATGATTCAATTCTATGCGCAAAAGAATTAGCGTCCAAATTTTACGTACGGAATGTAATTTTCTCACATAGAAACTTGAAATTTGGCACGAGCATTGACTTTGCCATAAATAGGAAAAGTTAATGGGTCCCAAGTCGATTATTCAATTCTAAGCGCAAAACAATTAGCGTCCAAATTTTACGTACGGAATCTAATTCTCTCACTTCCTGATATATATAAATGAATGTATGTCTGTCTGTCTGTCCTTTATGCATTACTACACCATTCATCCAATTGCCATGAGACTTTGGGAAGTTGCTGAGTACACTCCTGGGAAGATTATAGGCATAGTACAACTATCCTACGATAGGTGCCGCGCGTGTGAGCATCGTCGACAGTTATGCCCCCCAGACAAAGATCGTTTGATTTCCATCTCAAGCACGAAAGCAAAAGGCATTACGAGCAACGGGATGAGTGTTCAACCAGAAAATGATGCATCCGCCGAACGTTTCGCAAGACAATTGCTGGATATTGAGAATGCTGAGGTAAAATGAAAGCTGTGCTGTGATTGGTTGCTATTTCTTATACTGCTGAGGTAACATGAAAGCTGTGCTGTGATTGGTGGCTACTTCTTATACTACTGAGGTTGCATGAAAGCTGTGCTGCGATTCGTTGTTATATATTATACCACTGAGGTAACATGAAAGCTGCGCTGTGATTGGTTGCTATATATAACACCGCAGAGGTAACATGAAAGCTGCGCTGTGATTGGTTGCTATTTTTTATATTGCTGAGGCAGAATAAAAGTTGCGCTGTGATTGGTTGTTATTTCTCTTACTGCTGAGGTAACACGAAAGCTGCGCTGTGATTGTTTGTTATATTTTATACTGCTAAGGTAACATGAAAGCTGCGCTGTGATTGGTTGTTATATATTATACCACTGAGGTAATATGAAAGCTGCGCTGTGATTGGTTGTTATCTAGATATATAAAAACGAATGAATGTATGTCGGTCTGTCTTCGTAGCAACGCGCGACGGGTAAGCTAGTAGTTAATAAATAAATGTACCATAAATGCCCCCTTTATGTTGGTATCATTTTGTAAGGGTCCTTTTATTTATTTTGGACATTGGAAAACTTATAAATATAGGCGTAATTTTTCTTATTTTACAGGAAATATCCAAAAACCTAATTTTTAAGGGATCATTTAGTTCTGAGGTAACTTTGAGAGACCTACATACTAGACACCCCTATAAAGTGCCCACTTTTAAAAATTGTACCCCTCAAAGTTTTGTAAAACGACATTTACAATTTCTGTTAACTCTTTAGGTATTTCAAAAGAATTAAAGTAAAGTGGAGGATAAATTTGAAAACGTAATTTTTCTTGCGTTTTTAATTTCAATTGTATTCTGTAACACAGTTAGCAAAAAAGCAAAATTCGATATTTATCATCCTTATGTTTCACGAATATCGCACATGTGGCCCTAGGGCAACCATAACTGAAACACAAGCCTCAGAAGTGAAGGAGCGCCTTCCAAAAAAACCCATTTTGGAAATTACACCCCTTAAGGAATTCATAAAAGAGTATATTGAGTGTATTGACCCCAAAGGTGTTTTGGATTTGAGCTTTAAAAAAGAATACTTACAATTTAAAAAAAACTATTAAAAATATAGATTTGACTCCACATTTCACTTTTACAAGGAGCAATAGGCAAAAAATCATCAAGTATGTAAATGCACAATATGTGGCTAAAAACTGCTCTTTGAGCGCATGGTGGGCTCAGACATGAAAGAGCATTATTTGGCTTTCAGAGCGCAGATTTGGTAGAATACTTCTTGAATACCATGTCTCATTGTAAGCCCCGAAGCACCCAGAAAAGTTGACCACAATTAAAAAAATACAATGATTGCTTTTCAAAAATGTGCAGATTTAGCCCCAAATATGCCCAAGAGCATAAAGACATTCACATATGAAAATAAATTCAGAGGAGCAAAAACTACCCCCTGTCCCCGCCCCCATATATGGGTGATGTGTTGTCTACGTTTGAGCAGGAACAGAAGGAGTTTCTTTGTGTAGTATATGCCACCCTAAGAGGGCCCACCTTACCCCTCCATCCATTCTACATCATAAGTTCCCACCCCCTTTTGTCTGACTGTCAGGATCCAAACCCAAATCTACAGCATATTCTATGCTGTGGATTTTGGTGTTGATTTGCACCAAAATCTACATCATTTGGTGTGGATTATGATGCAGATCTGCTTCATATTTCATCCTTTTAATTGGAGGAGTGAAGTCTACTGCAGATCTGCATCAGTGATGTGGATTTTGATGCAGATTTCGGTGTGGTGGAAAATCCAGTATATATGAGCGCACCCTTAAAAAAAGACCAACATATATTGCAGCACCGGCATACCAAATGAGGTTGCATTACAGGCATTGAATCACCATTTACAACATTATAAAAAATTGCAGCTATCTAATATGGACACTGGACAAATAAAATGGTACAAAAGATGCCTAGAGAGAGTTTGCTGTTTAGTAACAAAGAACACGCACGTCTAAAACTCCTGCTAATGTTGCAATACTCCTCCCAATTTAATGATAATTGGGTAGACCAGGGGCGTAACTATAGAGGATGCAGGGGATGCGGTTGCAGCCTGGCCCAGGAGCCTTAGGGGGCCCATAAGGCCTCTCTTCTCCATATAGGGAACCCAGTACTATGAGTAAAGCATTATAGTTGGGGGCCCTGTTACAAGTTTTGCATCGGGGCCCGGGAGCTTTAAGTTACGCCTCTGGGGTAGACGGTAAATAAATCTTTATCTCTGTTAATGGATGATGAAATAACAGCTAGTAATTTAGGTAATTTGTAACATTGATGGGGCACATTTATAAATACTGTCTAAAAGACAGTACAAACTAAGAGACAGGCAGATTTACTATTCAAAATAGGACAGTTTTCTGGCACCAACTACCCTGTAAAAATGTCTTACATCCTGTGAGTCACATTTACTGGGTGTTCTTGGACACACTTTTTGACCCACCCAAAACAGTATGACTTTGTGAAAAGGGCAATGGCTTAAATTGCATTACAAAATGTGCCAAATTATAGCAATTTGCACCAAAATGTGCCCCACGGTCTTCAGA